>NC_133971.1:76442754-76748914 GCF_031877795.1 Strix aluco
AAAAAAGAAATGTAAGCTGTGAGGAAAAAGCAACACAACAAAAGCATATATAGGATCAAGAAATATTTCAGATCCACAACTTAGAGCTAATTGATCAGTCACATCAGACTATGAAAGTAGTACTTTGAAAATGTTCCTGTTCAGTTTCTTGATACAGGAAGAATTTCTGTTTTGTTTTAAACTCAAGACATGTCCCTTCACTAAACTGGTTGCCATAACTGCTCTTTAGAAAAAAGACTTGCAGAAAATAAACTACATATTAAATCTGCATGCAAAAGTTCACTCAACTGTTCTGGTGGGAACATTGCTTTTTTTTGATTTCTACTTCCATCTAGTGGTAGAATGGAAAAATAACCAGATGCAGATAACAAAAAAAAAACATTTGGACAGGCCATGTTTACTTGTTGTTCTGTTATGCTTCCATTTCATGCTTAGTATGTAAACATTTTTGTATGCAGTATAACAAAATTTTAAAGAAGAAAATGTCTCACGATTTTATCAATAGACAATTTCATGTCTTAATAGAAACTTTTCCAACTGCTCCAGTTAACTTTAATATGTTTCAGATTCAAATCTAGATCCCAGATTACTCACTGGTAGGAACTGGAATACTCAAAGTTACTGTGCTAATTTATGCCACATGTTACAGTTCTAAGATCCAGAAGGATCAAACATTTAATCATGATCCACTCTCAAAAGCTCCAAAAGTTTCAAGAATTACTTATTTGCTATGCAAAGTCAAAAAACAGGTACATCTGAAATTGTTTGCTGTTGAACTAAAATTGTTGATTAATGTTGATTAATGAATCATTTCAGTGTATACCAAATGCATCAGGCATTTGCTACTATTTTGTTTCACAATAAGTTCAAATTCTAAAATTATGAGGTGGGGGGGGGAGAGGATCAGAAGAAAGGTCTATTCAGTATTGGCTGTCATCCAGAATTAAAGTATCCCTGAGCTTGAAAAGTCAACAGGTTTTCCCCTTCCTCTAGTCAGTTCATTTTTTGTGTGCATCCTTTCGATTTATCTCTTTGTGACCTTCTATACTAAATTACAAATATTATAAATTAGCAAAAAAACGAAACTATAGTTAACTGAAGCTCCTTAAAATGAAGCTGCCTGAATATTTTTTATTCATATTGACTATCTTCACAAATCTCTCAATTCAGTATGCAAAGTACGACTTGAATCAAACATTCTGTCCCTCAGTGCTAACAGTATTAATCCTGTCTTAAATGTAATTCCCTCATCTGAAAAAAAAAATTAAATAAAATTTAAAAATCTGTGCCAAATACTTTCCAATGAGTCCACAAAGCAACAGGTAAGTTTGGGAGGAGAATACAGTCCTCA
The DNA here is from genome assembly GCF_031877795.1 of Strix aluco. Taxonomy (NCBI): domain Eukaryota; kingdom Metazoa; phylum Chordata; class Aves; order Strigiformes; family Strigidae; genus Strix; species Strix aluco. The sequence continues at coordinate 76,444,106 of NC_133971.1, forward strand.
TTTCAGTGAATATGATGACACTACAACTGCAGTTATTTCAAGAAGAGCAGTATCAACGTAAGAGACTGATAATAAGCCATTTCAGGTTATTCTGCATCCTAGAAATTGAGACCCTTTTTAATGCTTGTTACACCTATTGGCACACACTGTTCTCACAGCACACTGAGTAACTGAAGTGTCCAAGTAGTGTGACCACAATCACCCTCTTATCATTTAAAACTGAAATGTAATTACTTTTTTCCCCCCAGAAAAGACTATTCTGCAAGATTAAACTGATTCCATCAATTATTGGCGACTTATTTTTTTGTGAAATAGATCATGCTGAATTAAATAGCAATGGAAAATCCTATCAGATATTGAGGTATATTAATAATTAGCTAAAACAATCTCATACCCTTCTTCTGTTTTCACCTTCTTCCTGCCTTTGTCGTTTTCTTTTCTCTATAAATATAAAAAAAATAATATCATCTGAGCTTCATACAAGAAAAAATCATTACCAATATTTTTGTTTAAACAAACAATGAAAATCTAGCAAAGATTCTTATTGAAATATATGGCTTATACAATTAAATAAAACCAAATGACAAAGTTGCTTGTCTATTATTATGGAGTTGCCCATTAAAGTGAATTCATCATGATGATATCTTGCACCAAGGCGTAACATCTGGATACCAGTTGGCAAAGCAAAAACCAAGCTTCTTAAAAATAGCTGGAAAAAGTATGACATTAAGAAGAAACTTGAGCATTATTGAATCAAGATCTTCCTGAAGTTTTATGAGGCCTAAATCATGACCCAAATAGTTTGTGTCCATATCTGCTATTAAGCTGGAAGTGTAACATCACAGTACCCCTCTTGTTTAAGGGAATGACAGACATTCCTCTTTCTCCAAAAAAATACTACTACTCTAAGTAAATCTAGGTTTTGTTTTTCATAAACTATGAAAGGAGAATAAAAGTATTCCATAATATAACATTGTATCCAGAGATTTTAATTTTGAAACACTTACTCAAGAACCACAACAGCTTTTAACAACTTTCAATAAAAAGAAACATTTTTTATTTTCTTCAAGAAACATTTTCAATAAAAATTATCATAAAAAAATTTAAAAGGCTCTCCAAAACAACAGAAAATTACATCTCTATAGAGCAACAAGCTTTCTGTGATAAAACACAGTTAGTTGAAACAGAAATGACAGCAATGACAGAATTTGGGCAGCTCAATCAATGCACTTACACAAAGAAAGATTAAAATTAGTTTGTTGATGATAAAGACAATTTAAGTGCTAACTATCCTTTCTGACATATTACACAAGCACCTGCTCAGGTATTATTAGATCAGTAATGACTTCAGAGGAGTACCACTTAAATGAACTGTAAAATATTTAGAAATATCTGAATTCAGATACTGGATAAGTAAAACTGATACATTACTTAAGATGTCAGTGTAGTCCAGCACTGTTTATATAGCACATAATGCTGTAAGTCTATTGTATTTTGTGCAGCAGACTGCCTCAGTACAGTTTGCAAAATACTGACAAGCTATATGTTGGGGCTATTTTTGTGCAACGTTTCAGACAAGTTTAATGCAACAACATATTATATTTTGTATGAAAACTGGGATAGAGAACCTAACTTACCTCTTCTGATGAGCTCTTTTCCTTCATCAATCAAATCAGAGGTCATTTCACTATCCCCCATGAACTGCTGGAATCCCAAAAGATTCAAACAACGAGTTCCTAAACTGGTAAAAGCAGAAGGAGAAGCAATTTCCTTTGTTAATCTACAATGAATAGTTTAGATGTATTACAATGAAAAATGTAAAACAAATTATTCAGAAATTTATGGACAATTCAAGCAAAAAAGCAATATAGAAGACAGGTTATTATACTAGCTCAGAAATCAGAAAATTCAGAAGTGACATGTTCCTAAATCCAATTGAAAGTGATAGAATAATCCTATTGAAATAGAGAGATAAAACTGTTTATAGTCTGAGATTAGTGCAAATGATTAAGACAATTGCTTGAAATGTTCACATATATAACAGAAATTATACCTATATCTCATTGACTCTTTTTTGTCAGAAGACAATTACTATAAAAATTGTGCCTATTATGATTTCTGCGGTTTTGAAACAGTAATAACATAGGAAAGCTACCTTCACCTCAGGTTTCACTCAGGAGAAATGTTTCACACACTCTTAAGCTGTAGGGATGCTGGCTGCCACTTGCGATACCTGTTAGACAGCAGCCAGATAATAAGCTTGCTCCATCTTTTTTAAGCTACTCCGGGAACTAGATAGCATGAAGCCACTTTCACCTTTTCAAATTCACACCAGAGAATGCAACTGTTGTTTTTGTTATTGTTTTCCTCTCTACAAACTGTAGAATCAATATCATGTTCAAAATTGGCTTCATTGTATATTTATGTTGAAAAGTTCCTTCTCTTATACTATCTGAACTTTAAGACTGCTGGATTAAATAAGGGAGACAGCTTTCCTTGACAGATTTTAATTAAACATTCAGTTTTGCATGTATCTGAATTATTAGAGGGCATTAAGGTTCATGCAAAGCAGCTTCCTCTCCTTTAGTTTCTCTTCTTCCTTTTCACTATGGCATTCAAGACCCAGAATCATCATGGACAAGAAGCCACACAAACTATAATCTTGTCACTGACTTTCCTGTTTAGGTTTTTTTTTTGCCTCCACTACCACTTTTGCCACCTAACCTAAAGGTAAGCAGGGAAAACCCAGGACTGGATCCTTGTTGTCTTACCATCTATGGATGTATTACTGGACATTCAAGGCATTTAACTACATTCTACATGACTGAAAACATACACGTTGCTCCTGACTGAATGGTAATACAAAATATAAGAAGTGAACGTAAATGTAGCCAAGCAAGGTCAGACCAAAAGTATCTCATGCCTTACATTGGTCAAAAGCAGATATTTGGAATGTAAGGATAAAGTAAGCCTACAACAGTATTTTCCGCAAATACCCTTCCAGCCAACAAACTGTGGCTTAGGGAAACAAGATCAAATGATTTAAACCACTATGCTTTCAAACTGAAGTCTGGTAACAAATCAGAAATTTGTTATGAGTCTGTTAGAAAGTTCATTACCTAAAGTTTCTGATAATGCTTATTAGTTTATTAGAAAACCTTGCTGAAAACATGGTAATTTTAATCTCAAAAGCAGAATCTAAATGATTGTGGGCTCCAGAGTTTGAACAGATCAGACCTCAAAATCTAGGAACGAAGTTTAATGGGGAAAAAAACTCCACAACTCACTTATGAGTTAATACAGTCAATATTCTTAAAATGCACACATTTCACATATATAAATAGCCACTTATTGGTTTAGTTTTTGCATTTTTATTAATGTGTCACAATTCAACTGTTGGAAAAGGAGAGTGAATCTTTTCCTGATCACTGAAACTAATATTATTAATGTAAAGAAACATGGAGGATCTGTCTTGCAAATCACTTACCTAAAGTATGTGGCAATACAGAGAATGACAACAAGCATTGGGTAGTAAATATAGAATCCATCTGCAATGAAGGACAGCACTCTCATGGATCCCATTATCTGGAAAAAAAATCCACAAGAACAAGCTCTAATCAGATATATTCTACCTATATCCATAAAGATTGTGCCATCTCACTATTTTCAGTCCACTACATACAAACACACAATCCTTTACAGTTACTGAAACCTGTGTAAGTATTATCATCACAGATCTGATTCAGATAGTTGACCCAGAATAACTAGATATAAATGCCACCTCTAACAGTGTATCCATGTAGAGGTTTCTAAGATGCTAGATCTTCTTGTCTCACCTAATCCAGAACCAGTTCAAATCTGGTGGATCTTTTCACCTGCTGTGAAAGGAGTGTCTGGACAATACTAAGAATCTACTTGCTAATTAAGACATGAGACTTAACTTGCTGTCCTACAGAAATTTGTTGTTTAGTAAAACCAAACTCACTGGTTTTCAGTGGCAAGTTAGGTTTGCCCGATCTATAAAGGTGTCCCATACATTAAAGCCAGTGGAAGCTAAAACTATTAGGAAGTGAAGAACAGTCTGAACTCTTCAGTATAATACTTTCTTAGGATAAAGAGACCAAAACAAAATAATTGAGCTAGTGATGACCCCTAGCAATCATTACCAAACTCCTGGTCTATCAGTAAGTATTTGTACCCTGTTTAATACTAGTGAAGAGATTTGAATGTCTGAATCTTACTATAAGAAGTATTTTAAAATATTTTGCCTATTCTCCAAACCATATAGAAGGCTCAAAATGACATTTTCTGTACTTACAGATGTATAAGCAGTTGGCTGAGTGTTTTTGTGAGAGATTGTTGCATCCATATGGGTCAAACCCAAAAAGTTCAAGCATAATGGTGGAGTGAGACGGCAAAATAACCTTCACAAATGCAAGAGGCAACAGCATTTAAAACAATTTCTTGCACTAGAAATATCAAGAAATCATAACTGGACACATCACAGAATAATGATGTACAGCTTATTAGGATTTATACTCGTATGATTATAAATGAAAGAATATAAATCAAAGTTTTACGGACACTTTCAATTATTTGACAGAAAATCTGGAAAATATATGCCACATACTCACATGCCACTGAAAAGGAGACTGTATGCATCTGTCTGATGATGTGAAGCTAAGTAATAATAGTTAAATACACGGATCCTGAAGACAGTAGAGTAAACACAGATACTTAGGAAAAAGATGGTAAGAAAACAGGCCATCTGAGGGAAAAAAAAAAGTTGTTTGAATATAGAACTCTGCTAGAAGTTGTAATGCATTCAGCACATAGTGTGTGCATGCAACAGGTCGACTGCAGTCTAATTTTTCATTTTGAGATGGGACAGTAACACCAGCTTTAAGAAGAGTTTCAGGAGTTTTGTTGACTAATTGTTCTGGTTTCAGCTGGGATAGAATTTATTTTCTTCCTAGTAGCTAGTACAGTGCTGTGCTTTGGATTTAGTGTGAGAATAATGTTGATAACACACTGATGTGTTAGTTGTTAAGTAGTTCTTATCCTAAGTTAAGGATTTTTCAGTCTCCCATGCTCTGCCAGTGAGCAGATGTACAAGAAGCCAGGAGGGAGCATGGCCAGGACAGCTGACCTGAACTAGCCAAAGGGATATTCCGTACCATAGAGCATCATACTCAGTACATAAACTAGGGGAGTTGGCCAGGAGGCATGGATCACTGCTCAGGCATTGGTCAGTGGGTGGTAAGCAACTGCACTGTGCATCCCTTGTCTTCATTTTTGGGGTTTGGGGTTTTTTTTAATTATATGCCTTTTCATTACAATTATAATTATTATTTTTTTTTTAGTATTATTATATTACATTTTATTTAGTTATTAAACCCTTCTTATCTCAACCCACAAGTCTTACCTTTCTTTCCAATTCTCCTCCCCATCCCACTGGGAGGGGGAAGGAGTGAGCAAGTATCTGTGTGGTGCTTAGTTCCTGGCTGGGGTTAAACTACAACACTAATTTAAATTAAGAATGATACTTGTAACATTCTGCACTTCATATAAGCTAACACAGTGGAACCTAGGAACACTTATTCTTCTACTTTTTGTTATGTAAATGAAATTGCTGTAATTGCCTCAATAATTACTGACTAATTTGACAGTTTTCTTCCCACAAAAAGTGATAAAAACAAGTGCATTCAATTCAACCTATTTTGTTAGTATACTGGAAGTTTTCAACTCGGTTCCTTTACTGATAAATTTGTTCATGCATGTGTCACACCTGTGACTGGATTTCTGATCAGCAGCAAATTCCTGTTTAGGAAAGAGAGGTCACACACACGGCTAATCAGACACAAAATCTGAACACCTATGCTCCAAGTTAATGTTTCACAAATTACTCTACACAAGATATTCAGCTGAACTGGGTCACACCTTCATCCCATACTGGAGAGTTGTAAGAAGTGGCAAAAGGTAGACTCCCTCCACAGAAACAAAGTTTGGTATTATATATATTAGGGATCTTCTGAAAGTTGACAGATTATTTAGAGACTTATTTTTAAATCAATCTCATCTACTATTGTAATAAAAATTTACCTGAAAAGATTTTGTTGAGTGATTAGCTCAAACTTACCTCTATGTATATATAATTATATGTCTTTTCTGCCAGCTGTATGAAAACTGCGAATAGCGATAAAACTGGTTTTGTGCTGAAAAATGTGCACTCTGACCACACAACAATTACAGAGAAAGTGGCCAGAACAACTGCAAGCACCCTGTAAAACCATGGTCGTAGAAGACATTCCCAGTACCACTCTGGAAAAAACAAGCACACACACATTCGGAATGGGTTAATGAAAATTACACAGCCAGAAATGGAACTCCCTCACAAAAACTGTTACAAATTTCTTGCATGCACACCTGGAATCTTTGGGGTCACACACTTACTTTCAGGGCTTTTCCAATGCCTAGAGATCTGGCTCAGCCCTAAGGAATCATATGCACAACTGGGGAAAACAGAGTGGGATTTGGGAAGCAAATTTTGCTAACGGATTAGGGGTGTGGGGCATGTAGAACAGAACTCCACTTTGGCACAGATACTATGGGTGACGCGCTTCTTGTCTGTTCATCTGTTAGCCTCTCAGAAACAAAGCTTAGACTGTAAAATTATATTGTCCTATCCTGGAAATAACTCATTGCTAGTACACAACCAATTAAAAGTTAAAACATTATTAAGAGAAGACACTTTCTGAAAAGATGCACAAGCAGGCACATCTCCTGATGTGTGGTACGTGACAGATGAAGAGTGCTTTCCTCTTTGCTTTACTAGAAGAGCAGTGTCACCTCAATAACATCCCACAAATGTAGAAGGTAGCCATGATCACATAATTTAAAGTTGTTATTTTTCTTTCTTCTTTCTTCTTCTAAGGCTTCAAAGTTTTCTATTGCTATTACAACATATTACTGTTGTAAAAAAATTTAAGCTTATGGTCAAGATCGTAAGTCAGTATCTGATGGCTACTCCATAAATGCATTAAGATGTATATTTGCTTCCCTTCTACTGTAACTGAACTTTTTACAGAAAACAATCAGTTCTTCTTACAAAACAGTACCAATTACTCCTTTACATATTCAAAATCTGTATGACAGCACTTACCAACAGTTGGTGTGTAGAAATACTGAATAATTTTATTTTCTGGTTCCTGGGAATGAAAGGTATGAACAAACTGTCGAGTTGCACTGGTTTCATTTTTTGCCACATCTTCTAGGTAAAATGCTTGTTCTAAAAGAATTTGCCACTGGACCTGTGTACGACGATGTCTTTGTACTGAATAGATTACCTACAATAAATTCCAAGAAACTATGGTTATAACATACTTGTTTCAAGAAATGAGAGAAAAGCCTTGCAAAATCCCTTAAAAATGTCTACATTACAGAATTGCAGAGATTAATTCTGTATACTCAAAAAGCAGGCAGTTAATTCTCTAAATATATAAATGGTAAGAGGACTGCATACATGACTGCTGAGCTTTGCAGTTCTTTTATCACAATCTATCTGTAGCAATAACAGCCTACTTTTTCCAATACACCACTTTATTTTGTTATTTTTTTATATTTGTTATATAAATATATATATATTTATTTATATTATTTTCTTAGTGAATATAAATCTTTTATTACAATTTCTTTTCTAGAATGCACTGTCAAGCAATCATTACAACGCTTACTCACAGACAGTTAAAACACTGTCAGGAACACTTTTTACACATCCAGAAATTTGATCTGGACGTCATTTGGGATATTAAACTTCTATGTTTTCTTTCATTGAGAAAAGTTTCTGTTAAGTAGCAATCCCCAAACCCCCTATACTCAGCAATTCAGGTAAAGTGCATTGAAAATCCTTGTTTGACTAGCATTTAGTCTCACTACGTTAGCATAAGTGAGGCATTCTCTCATTTATTAGTATACCTGCTTGTGAAGTTTGACCAAACTTTTTTCACTTGGATAACTGTTCTGTCTTTCATCAAAATCTTCATAATCATCCATGTTCCTACCCATTCTTTCCTGGTACTCAGTAGGACACTACAAGGAAAAGGGAAAATTAAATGGAAGATGAAGGAATAGCAAGTGCTCTTTGCTAATTATTTGTAAATGTTTGGGGCATTTCATGGAACTGAAAAGTTCACTCTAAGTGTAGATTTTTCTGTTTCTAAAATACTACATATGTCGAAATAATTACAGCAGATAATTACAAACATCTTAAGACAGCATTGCGCAAAGAATTTCAACTCAAAGTCTCATCAGAAATTCACAAGATGCCAGTTAGAGATTTTCTGTTAAGGGAAAAAGAAAATAATGTACAGGTATTCAGTAGGTGCAGGAGGCACCCCCTCCCAGTTGAACAATTATGGCTGAAGATGAGCAATTTATTACCTTTTTCAGTATTGTATCAACACATTTTCTCAAAGGGTGGTTATACTTGATACTCTCACTTACTTTACGGACTTCCTGTTGAAAAAAAATAGAGTTGTTTGATTATGTTTAATAGATTAAAAAATTTTACAGGGTCAGATAAGAGTTCCAGCGCTCTCAGTGGAAAAGATAACCATCAGAGCTTAAAAACAATAGAACTTCCTAAAAGCCACAGCTTTACTAGACATGTAATAAGAGGTAATTGAAGGTACTTTTTTTACATGTATGTATTTTCTTTTAAAAACCACAATGCCAGTGTGAAAACATTATTCTGTGTGTGGAGGATTGGTTTCTATGCATATATGTTGAAATGGAAAATACTTTCTTGATTCAGTTGTAGGTAAAGAGGAAGAGTTTCTATCTTACCTGGTTTAGTTTCACTTTTACTACTTTAAGCAGCTTGATGAATATCACTTTACACTACTTCATTTTGTACCTCCCTCACATTTATCTCCATATAGCTCACTTCTGAGACCATTTTGCATTTATCAGTAATGAAAAGATGCCACCTAAAAGCTAGGTAAGTAGCGTCAGAACTGGCTCTAGCAGTTTATCAGGCTTAGTGTGGTGGTTTAGTCCCTGCTGGGGTTCGAGACCACGCGGCCGCTGCCCTCCCTCACAAAGGGAGGGAAATACAAAGCCCCGGGGCTGAGATAAGGAGAGTTTTAATACAACAGTGCAATAGCAACACAACAAACAACAACAATAACAGTAATAACAATGAACAGAGCAAGGTATGTACCGATAGAGCAGTGAGAGCAGAGAGATCACATAACACACGCGTTCACCGATTCTCCCGTGCTCCCGTGCTTGGGTGCCAGGAGTTGACGTCCTGCTAGAGCTTCCCCCCAACTGCTGGGGAAACTTAATCCTATCCTAGCTAAACCAGGACACTTAGTGAGAACTAGCTTTTATTCATCATCCTATTGGCAATCCAGAGATAACCTTCTGATGCTTTTTTGTTGCTATTACAAACAGCACTTTAAAAACAAGATGTAAGTTCTAGAGTCTGGAGGACAGAAATAATTGTAAAGCCTTAGAGATCTTGTCAAATATGATTAGGCAGACAGAATTGTATTTGTTTAGTGTGACAGGGGAAGCTAAATGCATATAGACAGTCCTTCAACATATAAAAGGCTGTTTTAACAGATGACTGTCAGTAAATCTGGATTCCCTCCAAATCTCCTAAAATCTCCTATCATCACAAGAGATCTGATTAGTGTGGCAATTGAGTGTGTGGCAAAATAAGTCTGTGGCTATGATCTTACTGACATCACAGAGACTTGGTGGGATGACTCCTATGACTGTAGTGTAGGAATGGAAGGATACAGGCTCTTTAGGAAGGACAGGCAGGGGAGACGAGGACTCCAGTGACCAGCTGGAGTGCAGGGAGCTCTGCCTGGGGATGGGTGAGGAGCCAACCAAGAGCTGATGGGTCAGGATTAAAGGGAGGGCAGGGACAGGAGATGTTATAGTGAGGGTCTGCTACAGGCCACCTGACCAGAAAGACCAAGTGGATGAGGGCCTCTATAGACAGACAGGAGCAGCCTCAAGTTCACAGGCCCTGGTCCTCACAGGGGACTTCAACTACTCCGCTACCTGTTGGAGGTACGACACAGCAGGGCAGAAGAAATCCAGGAGATTCCTGGGATGCATTGGTGATAACTTCCTTCTCCAAGTGGTAGAGGAGCCAACGAAGAGAAGTGCTATGCTGGACCTTGTTCTCACTAACAAGGAAGGGCTGGTGGGGAGTGTGACCTCAAGGGCAGCCTTGGCTGCAGTGACCATGAAATGGTGGAGTTTGAGATCCTTAGGGGAGCAATGAGGGCACACAGCAAGCTCGTTAACCTGGGCTTCAGGAGATCAGACTTTGGCCTCTCCAGGGATCTGCTTGGCAGAGTAACATGGGGTAAAGCCCTGGAGGGAAGAGGGACCCAAGAAAGCTGGTTAATATTCAAGGATCACCTCTTCTAAGATCAGGAGTGATGCATCCTGACAAAGAGGAAGTCAGGCAAAAATGCCAGGAGCTCTGCATGGATAAACAAGGAGCTCCTGGACAAGCTCAGACACAAAAAGGAAGCCTACAGAGAGTGGAAGCAAGGACAGGTAGCCTGGGAGGAATACAGAGAAACTGTCCGAGCAGACAGGGATCAGGTTAGGAAGGCCAAAGCCCTGATAGAATTAAATCTGGCCAGGGACATCAAGGGCAACAAAAAAAGCTTCTATAGGTACATTGGTGATAAAAGGAAGACTAGGGAAAATGTGGGCCCTCTCTGGAAAGAAACAGGGGACCTGGTTACCTAGGACATGGAGAAGACTGAGGTATTCACAACCTTTTTGCCTCAGTCTTCACCAGCAAGTGTTCCAGTCACACTGCCCAAGTTCCAGAATGCAAAGGCGGAGACTGGGAGAATGAAGAACTGCCCACTGTAGGAGAAGATCAGGTTTGAGACCATCTAAGGAACCTGAAGGTTGTACTGGGTTTGTGTGGCAGGGTTTTTGGTAGCAGGGGCGGGGCCTACAGCGGTGGCTCCCCCAGCTCGAAGTTGGACCCACCTCTGGCAAGGCCAAGCCAGTTAGTGATGGTGGCTGCACCTCTGCAATAATGTATTTCAGAAGGGGAACCTGAGAGGGGGTTGGAGGACTTGCGAGGAGGAGTTACAAGAACAACATCTGTGTAACACTAAGGTCAGTGGAAGAAAAGGGGGGAGGTGCGCCAGAGCAGAGACTCCCCACTGTATCCCATGGTGAGAGGGCAGGTCCACGCCCCTGCCACCCATGGAGATCACCAGTGGAGCAGAGGCTGACCTGTGGCCTGTGGAAGACCCCACACCAAAGCAGGCAGCTGCAGTTAACGGAGGCTGGGACTCTGAGGGAAGAAGAAGTCCCTGCTGTTGTAGTGGAACAGTAGAAGAATGCCAGAAGCTTCCCTCCCTCCTTCACAAGAAGGAAGAAGCGGCGAACTGACTGCACCTCTGGTCCCCTGACCCCTGCACCACTGAGAGGAGAAGGAGGTAGAGAGATTGGGAGCAGAGCTGAGCCCAAAAGAAGGGAGGGGTGGGAGGAAGTGACTTCTCACTGTCCCACTCTGTCTGTTAAGTGTTGTTGTTGTTAGTGTTTGAGTTAAAGTAACATTCTTTTTTCCTTCCCCTAAGGAGTCTGTTGTCTTTTGCCATAATGGATGAAACATACCTCCCTGTCCTTATCTCAATTCCTGAGCCAAGTCTTTTGCTTCATTTTCTCCTTCCCAATGCTGGAGCAGGGAGGGGGTGAGTGAATGGCTGCGTGGTGTTCAGTTGTCCTCCAGGCTCAAGCCACGACAAGGTGCACAAGTCCATGGGACCTGGTAAGATGCACCCAGGGGTCCTGAGGGAACTGGTGGATGAAGTGTCTAAGCCACTATCCATCATATTTGAGAAGTCATGCCAGTCTGGTGAAGTTCCCACTGACAGGAAAAGGGGAAACATAACCCCCATTTTTAAAATCACAGAAGAAGTTACCACCCTATCCTACAGCTCTTCAGAAGTCTTATTTCCAAGCCATGGTATCAGAGCAGTAGAACAGGAAATAGCTATTCAATGGGTTGAATTCTATTCTTGAACTACATTAGAGCCTATTGCTCACTAAACCATTTGAAAAAAAACAATGATCTATATATTCTCTTCTCAAAAGGCACATAGCATGGTCCTGCCAATCCAGCCTGGAAACTCAAGAATCCAGAAACGTAATGGGAGCAGAGCATAAAAACAAACATACACAATTTGCATGAACACTGGTGAAACATCTGTACACTATACTTTCAAGTTCACTCTAGAATGTTATTTCATTAGTGACCAATATAATTCCAGAAGTGTCACTAAAAGAATAAAACCAACAAATAATGGTTATCAAGTTGCCATGGCTATCAAGTTGCCAAGTTCTTCACATCAGGGCCTATTTCTCTTGATTTTTACACAGGATTGAGCGCCATCAAGTAGCACACTATGATGATCTTCTTAATTTACTGGTATTTCACAGTAAGTTCATGCTACTTATGTTTTCCTGCCACAAGTACCCAACACCCAGAAATTCAGAGATAATTAACAACAGCCTTCACTTATTTCATAGCAAAAACTAGTTACTTACCTCCATAATATCTTCTAAATTCTCCTCTGCATCTGCTTTTTCAGTTGTCAGTTTGGCAGCTTTGAAATAGGTCTTCATGAGTAGATAACCCCTCTTGGCCCCATTCCAGTGAGAACGTGGAATTTCTACCAAACCATAACCCAAAAGCAACACAAGAAGAAATAGACCCCATGTGTTTGCTGCAGCTATCCCAATAGTCTGAAGCTGGTTCCTAAGGGAAAAAAAAACAGCAAAAACAAACAAACAAACAAACAAACAACATCCTCCTACCCCACCTGCAAGAAAGCAGCCTTGAAGCATCTATGCACCAATATGGTTTTAAAGTTTACAGAAACAGACTTAGTATCTGTAATTCTTGCCAAGTGCCAGTCTGCTACTTGGTTGCAGTTAAAGCTGTCATGATTTTTTTGTATCTCCCATGTTTCTGTCCCCTCTGGAGGGAAGACAAAAATGTTTGTTCTCAAAGGAGTATGTTCCTTTAAGAAACAACATGAACTTAGCAAACTTGTTGAAAGTGAGGTCAAAACAGCGTAAGGGCAGTCACTATAAGAAACAGCCTCAGAACCCAGGATTTGTACTCAGCAGTGGAAGTTCAAAGCAACTAGGCATTACATGACAGTGTTTACTACTGTATCTAGTATGGAAGACCATTAGCAATGTTCTAAATACCAATTATTTTAACTTACCTTATCGCCTTTAACAGAATATACAGTAGATGGAAGCACTACACAGGAACTACTGACAGACTTTTTGAGGGATGTTATTCTGAAAACACTGAGAAAGTTTCTGCACTAACTTTGCAAATGCATTTGTAGGGAGAAAAAAAAAACTTTGCAAATATAAGAGGATTCCTCTGCCTTACATATCAAAATCAGAAAACCAAAAGACAAACTTCCATAAACAGTCTAAAGAACCCTTTCCACAAAAAAAGTTAACAAAACTTTCTAACTGCCTATCAAAAAAAGATCAACTAAAATTGTTTTTTAAAAAAGACCCATTTCATCTACAGAAGAGATTACCTGTGACAATTTTGTAAGAACTCATGCAAGTACTTACAACATTATTCTTACCATTGTAAATTGAAGTTTGGATTTACAGCCACATATATTAAAAATGCTCCAAAAATCAGCAAGTAAGTGCCATAATAGATTGCATTCTCAATCAATGCAGTTTTAATCTTTCCAGTAATGGAGAACCCTCCTGATCTAGCATATGACTGCATGAAAGGTAGCAGAATCCTAGGAAGAAAGCAAACAAAACCAAATCACATCAGCCAACCAGGAAAAAAAAAGAAGTAGTTTAGTAGTGGCAGGATACTGAGACAGGGGTGTTTAAGCTAAAGACTCCAAGCTTAATTACCTAGCTATATGTTTTTATTCTAGATGTACTGGTCTGATGGCAAACCTTAAACAAGCTGCAGACAAAAACAATACAGTTAGCTTTCCTATGAAAAATCTGTGTTAATTGAGAACTCACTACCAACCCTGATATTCTTGACTGATCTAGCAAAATAATTATTTGATAATAGGTTGATCAGAAACCACACACCAGTCTAACCCAAAAAGCATAGACAATCAGTTTGCTGTAGCTATATCTACAGCTTTATACAGCACATTCAATAAAAACAAATAATTTACAATATTACTCAAAAATTACCCAACTTATTCATGGAATTATTTTGGTGTTCTTTGGCCTAAACCCCATTATTTTCAGACAATCTATCCATAAACACCTCTATATGTAAATTGCTCAGTTTCAACTATAAAAGTGAGCCAAAAGCATATGGTTGCCACCTGAAAAGGAACAAAAAAAAAAAAAAGTATGCTCAATTTAGTACAGTACTTATTCAAGAAAATTCACTGCTAGCAAATAATACATGATTAGAAGCTCTGTGGAATAGTGATATATATTCTTAAAGACTATGCTATGACTGTTAAGATGATGTACTTAGAAGTTGTACCTGTATCATAGTCTGTCATATTCTTTTGCCTTACTTACCATGTTAAAAACTGCGACGTCCAATATACAACACGCCAGAAAATTGGCATAATTCCATTAGGAATATAACTCCATGGCTTGAAACATTTTTGCTTGCTGTAACAATGTAAAGAAGCTTATTGTTAGTTGTAGGGCCAAGAGCATAAAAACCATTTTCTATAAATTCCCCTATCTAGAAAGGTCGTTGAAAATAGCAGAGGTAATACACTAGTATTTGAGTACACAGACAACCATCAACCATCTCAGAAGAAAATAAACTAAATCACCACTTAAAAACATTTATCATTCTCCTCACTGCAAATATCTGGACAAGACAGATTTCTTAGAGAAAAAAACAGTAGCTCAAAGACTAAAGAGAAATAAGCAATTAAGCAATTTAAGGTTACAAATTTTGGGGGGGACAGGAAGTACTTTCTTCACACAAAGAAAAAACATTTCTGTAGACAGAAGACCACTCAACTTTAGTTACTGCAGCAGGTTTTAAAAAAATATCTAGGGACCCCATCATCTAGCTGTTTCTTCTGTCACCCACCCTTCTGTCACAACTAAATACTAAATAAGTATTTAGTCAGGCTTGTATAAACTTTGATTTGTTGAGCCAATACTTTTCTGACAGGTAGTGTTTGCTTCATAGGCCCAGAAAAGCCATGAGAGCCTTTTTAGTGAAAGAAGAGCAAAAGACAAAGTGCCTATCCACACTAAGACACTTGGGTTTTTTTTTCCCAACACCTGCCTGGGTAATGAAGCAATGGTGAGTCAAGGGACAATACAATCAATTTAATAGGAGTATCTATTGAGAAATAATTAATGTTTTCCAGGGTCAAACTAGTTAAGCTTGAGTTGTGAGTTTTTATGTACACAGCCTAAATATTTTCAAAACTATCAAATTACCATAGAATGACAGGTAGTGTGACTACAGGTTTCAAACAAAGTTTTAAGATATGAGTTGCACCAACACAGTATCTGCTCTGTTACTACTTAAATTGATATTTCTATCTGATATACTTGTCATATACTATACTATAACAGGCACCAGCATGTTCTGAAACTGCAGGTAAATGGAAAGGCTATTGAATATATTTCAAATTGTGTATTTATCTAACTATGTTTAATTAAATTACACTGGGTGGTCTCAAATAAAGGGTACAATGTTGTGTCACTGAGTCTGACATTTTACTGTTCTTCCATGGATATACATCCAAAGAGCCTCCACTTTGGGGCAACTAAACTGGCAATACTTTCCATGGACGTATCAACTGACATCTTAAATGCTCTAATCATCTTACAGATAACTATACTGCACATATCCACAAGATGTGGAAATAGCCAATGGTGACTAAAGAATGAGCAGCCACAGAAAGAGCCCACATTCACCTACATTCACCATGTTTTAGGGGTTACCTCCTTCCTGCCAGAAGAGAGCAAGAAAGCTATTGTTACTTTGGTAGAATACAGTAAATTTCAGATAACTCCAACTACCACATACATGCAATTATAATAAGCAATTAGATATGCTGCTTACATATAAGACAAGCCTACTAATTTCATTCATAAGATATAAAATTAGATTTTCAGATCTAAAGTCCTTAAGATTGTGAAGAAAAGATAAGCATTCACCAAGGCCTCTCCTCATAGATAAGCTTGAAAAGCTTAGTTCTAACACTTTACCAACAAAATAGAAGAAATCTAGCATGAAATTAAAAAAAAAAACAAAAAAAGAATATTTAGGATAATCAGCTAGAACTACTGTATAACTACTACCAATAGATGCAAGGCACTTTTCTTCACCTCTTCCCTCACCTTCCTCTGTGCTTACAATCTTCAAATGTCGTATCGCACAGATAACACTTGCTTATTAGTCTTAAAAACATGGTACATTCCTATCATTTAAAAAAAGAAAATCATAAAATACTTCTTTAAAAACAGTCCAATGAAGAAAACATATAGCTCATACCTTGGAGCAAGTGTAACGTAAGACCCGTTACTTTCTGCAGGGCTGGAGTTAACAGCAAGTTTGCACCGATTATAAATAGTCTAAAAGACAATTAATTTTATATCAGTGACCAAAAAAGGTATAACATTTAATTAAAAATAGTTAGTCCCATTTTTAAAGATGTTTCCTGTATTCCAGGTTTACATTTGGGAACAATTATGCCAATAAACCCTCAAAACAACATACAATTTGCAGGACAAGTAAGTAAAAAAGTGGAAGTGTTTTTATGTTGCCTAAACAGATAAAAAAAATTGTTATAAACAAAAAATGAAATTTTAAAACATTTGAAATAGATTTGTTATCTGAGGAGATCACCAAAAAATAAAATTAATTGTAAACACGGACATTGTCATGCAAAAATGTAACAAGTGTTTAGTTTAATAAGATACTATTTGGAAAATTTATTTGCTGTTTAAGATACTGTCCTTTGAAATAATGATTTTGAAAAAATATCATACATATTTTACATAACTAAGCGGGAAATCTCACAAGTTTCTTACCGTACTGACATCCAGAGGCAGTATAAATACAATAAGAAAGCAGAGATACCAAGCTAATAACGTTGCTATGATCACCAGTCTATGCTGTTTCTTGAAGTCCCCATAACGATGAAGTAGGAATAAGGCCAGAAAAAAGACAAATACTATCTCAAGGCCCAGCGCTGCACCACTCATTATTGAATGTTCACTCCAGCCACACAGCACAGCTCACTTAAGAAAGCAGATAAGAACTGTGAGACAAAAAGACATTTAATTACATTAAAATCTCTGGAAAGCTATTTACACAGAAAAAAGACATTTGAAAACATATTAATAGACTTCTAATTTCACATGACAAAGACTCTGATCAGATGAAGAACAGGATTTTTTCAGCAAGGTGCTCTAAAGTCCTCTGCAGAAATCAAACTATCATGTCATTCCAACATTGTCATTTCTAGGAACATATTAGGACAACTTCTCTTCATCTTCTTGATATACAATAGATCCAAAGGTCAAATGTCTAGACTATAAGCCTAACTTTTAAGTCTAGTATAAATTTCAAAAGAAAATACATTCTGCTCTTTTTTTTCTTTTAGAAGAAATAAACTGATTTGGACAAAGGGTTAAACGTTTAAATTAAATGTTTCTGGAAAGCTAATGAGCAACTTTTTTAATGGACCGTTCCTCAACTATGCATTTAAATTCTGTACTGAGTGTTACCAGAGCATAAAAATACAGCAAAGTATATGCTAGTCCACTTGTGATATACCTCTTTTAGGTTTGAAATTTCACGTAGTGAGAGGAAACATGCTAGCTAATTCACCTTCCTACTACTCTTCTGTTCTTGTTCAGAGATATGGAAGTCTCAATTTGTTTGTTACTAGTCTTGACATAATATATTTTTGCTTTGCTCATCCTTCTGTGTTTAGTTATTCTGTGTTATAGTCAGGACTGCTAGAAGTGTCTAGGAAGTACATACACCTTCATGCAGGCATGCATGAAAAGGGCCAGTGAGCTGCACAAATCTATTACAGAAAATTTCACTGACTTGGTAGATTGCTAATTAAACTGCTTCTAACCTTTCTAATAAGTATCATTCTACCACAGGCACTTCACACATTAACAAAAAAAAAAAAAAGTTTATTACTATGGTCAGGCTGACTTGCTGCTCCATCAAGATTATCATTTTAGCTGGTTTGATTTAACAGAAACAGTTTTTGCTATGGCTTCCCCACTGTTGTATTTTCAGTGCTTTCACTTTTCCCTGGAATTTTAAAGATTTAAAAGAAATGCTACTACTAAAATTTCCCTCAATTTACTTTTAAACCCCTTCAGAATTTGTTAAAGTGAACCATTTCTTTTACTAACCTCTCATTATACTGCTTAAGCAGATCTGTTATGGATGAGGGCACTAAGCAGTGATATCTGTCTTATTTCCACCAAAAAATTTCAAAGTTTGTAATGCCAGTACTTCCTTGAGGACACACGGGACAAGTATTCTGTGATTTTTCCCCAAAGATTTGTTTCCTGCCATTTTGCTACTTTCACATTTAATTTTCAAATAGCGAGAGCAGCCTCTTTACTCCATGTTGGCTGTTATACACAGAGCACACCATATTCTGATAATAGCTCAAGTTACCTTCCTGTTTCTTATCAAAGATGCACACACTTTTTATCTTCTGCCTTTCATCTAACATGTTTATCAAATAATTAGCATTTCTGTTAGGTCAAAGCATCCCCTTACTATCTGCCTTTACTACATTTTGGCCAGATCATGTGCAAATCATGAATCCAGGATATCTAACATATTTCTCAATCACTTACTCGAAGCAAGTCCTTTTCTATTCTATTGTACCATTCTTGTTTCCTCGGAAAACAGTCTTTTGTATTCAGAGTATAGTAGCAAATTCCACCAAAAAATTAATGGAAAAGAAATACTATATATCAACTTCATCAAGGCAGTGCTATCAGACATATGTAGCTTTGGGTGCCCATTATAGCCACACCTTATGCTACGTAAACAAGAAAAACTATACAGCATACCATCCATTAGTCACACCTATATAATTTTTTACTACAGTAACACCTTAAAAGTTGCTATCAAAACAGAAGGCGAAAAGTTTTTGTGTAAGATGCTGTATTCAGTTACTACCATGAGGTAACTTCCAAAAAGATTATAAAAATGTATGGAATATCCTAAAATAGAGTGGCAATTGAGTCCTACTGCAACTTAACTCACTTTCAAAGTCAAAAGCAACTTTGTAGTTATCAAAGCAAACTCCATTTTTCTGTTCTTCACCTGGTCCCTATTTTAATCTCAGAATACAAAATGAAACGCCTGATTTTCACCAGACTGCAACTGATGACTAATAGGAGTTGTGCTGAAATAATGTATACACATTTTCAAAATTACAAATCATAATTTTTAGATAGAAACCACTTAAAACTAGCTCTCCATACAAATAACTTGAATGGAAAAAAATCTACAAGGTGAGGAATACAATGCTTAAGAGGAGCTCTTACTATGAACTAAATCCTGACTAACAGGACAGCTGTACTTGGGACTCGTGCTACTAGAATTATTTGTATCTGACCTTAAAATGTATTACTGCAGGCTATAAAGCCATGCCCTTCCTGTGGCAAGCAGCATTTGCCTCTGAACTTGGTTGGTTAGCTCAAAGGAAGTTAAGTTCCTTACCCATAATTCTGTTTCTTCATTTTATTTAGACAGGCTTCTCACTATTAGGTGAGAACACAGGTCCCTAGTATCAGCTGAAATTCCTGAACTCCTAAAGAATGTTCTCTTGAGATCCATGAACTACTTCAGAAAAGTTCTCTCGTACTCTACAACCTTCAACTGCTTAGAAGATGCTCCTGTTAAACAATGACAAAAGTAACAGAGAGTATCTATTGGTATACTCCATTTCTGGACAGTAGGGCAGCTACAGATTAGTACAAGTAGTATCAAAAGCTGAAACAGTGGCACTGAAAGTGCAACGTAACCAGTAAAAGGCAAGGACATGCTGTTGTGTAGGCTTAGGATTTTCTTGCTTTGTTTCAGACATAGACAAAATCAGTAAGCTTTTTATTCTGTGAATTGAAGAGTTTGATTACTCCCATATAGGACTTATATGTCAAAATTCTAACATGAAATCCTCTAGAGTCCAAACCCAGCTAATAACTCTTTACAAGCACTATAAAGGGCTCAGTTCACACTTAATTCCCTTGGAGACTCCCTACTATCAACAGTATTAAATTACCTTCCCAACCTCAAGACTAACCACACTCATAACCATCTACATTACAAATGAACTAACTACTCTGCCTGATACAGAAATACTCAAGTTACTAAATGGAACAGCAGAGAATGAAAAAAAACCCCCACACCTCCTTAGTGCTTTCATATAGCACCAAATTTAGCAACAAAGACACTCCAATATTATATTCTTAAAAAATGGCTAAAAAGAGTAGAGCATATCTGTGAAGAAAGGATCTTGGTCTCACTAGAGTGGACTTCAATACCCCTTTAATCAGAAATTCCAGATCAGAGTGTACCACAGTTTTATTTTTTTCAAACTTTGCAGGAAAGCATTTTACCAACAGATTGTTCGTTTTGCCCATTAATGTAATTGGTGCTTCAATCCTTCCCAATCTAGTATCACACTTTCTGCAGATTTCTCATTACTGCCCTTGACACTCTTCCCAGCTTACCCACTTCCTTCTGCAATGAGCTGGAACCCATGCAGTATCTCAGCTAACGCCTGAGAAGGCCTGAACTGAGGGTCAACATTGCTTCACATGCCTTACTGAAATGTAAAAATAGAAGTACAACCTGCATGACATTCCTTTCATGTATCCAGCTTATTATGTCCTCCAAATTCTTTCCCTCAAGAATCACAACACTGTTCTCCATCCTGTATTTGTGTAGTTGATTGCTCCTTCTTAAGTGCAGGCACAAAACTCTACTCATTTGTACCTTTTCCCCTCCCACGGGCTCATGAATCTTCAAGGCATTTTATTTTCCACTACCACACTCAAAAGGGTCTGCAATCCCTCCTAGCTTTATGCCTTCTTAAACTTTAATAATCACATTATTTCATTATGAAACTCTGTGAAAATCATGAAGAGTAGCTGACAAGGGACTGGTCTCCTTAATCACAACAGTAGCTGTTCCCAATTGTTCTTCCCCAGCAAAAACTGTTCTTCCCCAGCAAAAACATCCTGAGAAACAGAGAAGTCCTATTAAAGACCAAATATAGGACATCAACTGATCCTCTTGTATACAGCAGGCCAATCAGTGAAGTAAGTTAGATTACTTCAACAATTTTTCTTGAAAAATTGATGCTTTTATTCAGCTATTATATTCTAGATGCTTATAAATAGCTTTTGTTCCAATTTTTTTTTCAGGAATTCAAAAGGAAGTAGACTAGTCTGCCAATCTGTAGTTCCCCTTGTCCTCCAAAAATCAAAGACAGCCATCATGCTTCTGGTTTTCATATCTTTGATACCTCAGCAATTTCTAGGATACTACAGGCTTTTTTTCGTGTTGGTCTTGGAAGTATTCTCAGGTAAAGATCATCAAACAGATCTGGAAAAGTTAAATTTCTAGAAATCTTGCATATTTCAGTTAAAACACTTGAAGAACCAAGCAGCTAGAGATTTTCTTGCCTTACTCTGTATTTTAAACACCATAATTACAACTGAAAAACATTGTCACCAAGGTAGTTACCAAACTGTGAAAGAGATATCAAAGACAGTAATGAACAAAACTGAGTGAGAGACACAGCATACTGAAAGAAACATCTGTGCCACAGCATCTGCCACGTCAAGCTGAATTTACAACTCAGTAGCAAGTATAAACTGAAACCTGCCGGCTCCAGCAAAGTATCAATGACCAGTTCAATGATGACCTTTTGCATTTCTGTCAGGGAATAATCTGCTAGTTCCTATTGAGTTTCCTCCAGCACAGTTCACTTGGGAAAAGAAACATAGTATGCCACAACACCTGTGATAGGTTTCTGAAGCCTGCACTACTCTGCAAAACTATGCTGTTAAGAATCCTAAAGTAAGATTTCACTTTACAGACATGATTAAACCTTTTGGACTGATAGAACTGCTCCACACTAAGAGCCCTTGATGCTTCCATCTTTAAACAACAAAATGGGCTACCTTCACATTTTAGAAATCTTACAGAGAAAAGAACAAGAGGTCAAGCAACAATAAAAATAATCCTTTCAGTCATTTTCATATCCAAGTCTGCTTAGTATGTTGTTGGGGCTTCTTTTTTGTTTGGTTTCAGGTTTTGGAGGGGGGGTGGGTGTTGGGTTTTTTTACTTCCTTATTACACATTGACCCTTGAAGCTCAGGGAAATAGCACGTATTCATAAACAGACAACAGACAGACAAAGAACTGCTTAATCTCAGCACTGTGAGAAAACTATCTAAAGAAAGAAAATAGCCATGAACTGCCTGAGACAACCAACTAGAGAAATTATCCGATCGCACTATTTTGGAGAAATAACCTCTGAAATTAATCAAAAAAACATAATTTGCATAGCTTTGCTCTTCTAAGAAACACTAGTCTACGTATGGATTGATATTTTATTAGTATCTGTAATTTCAACTATTTTGCAATGAAGATTTTAAATTTACTAAACATTTCATTGCTTGTGTATCAATACTTAGGGAAACAAGTTTTTTATCTGCTAATGACAAGAAAAAAATAATAAAATGCTGTGCTGACTCCATTCAAAATAGCAGTATTCTCTGATTTGGTGGGAGACTAGGGTCTCCACAGAAGCACTAAATAAGAGACACAATGCTTGACCAGGGAACATAGAGATTTTTGTGTTCAAAAGTAAGCAGGGACCATTAGTACAAAACCACAGGAAGCTTATTTGCTTTACATGGTGCTGCGTTGTCCTCTAATAAGGGATACTAAGTATGACAGAGGCTGATGCTTTCATAGGGTTTAGAGGAGTACTCCAGCAGTAACACATTGAAGAAAACAAGGTGCTTGGCTGAACTAAAATAGAATCAGATACAAAAGCTGTAGAGTTGCAGTGAGAATCTAAAAAAGAATAGAAATTGCTACCTGGGCTGTCAGACTAATGCACTCACACAAAAAGATGTGTCAGTAAGGCAGTCAATCACATGATCATAACCCTAACACTGCATTAAGGCAAACTTAGACTATTTGGTAATTCAAAGCTTTTTAAAAAATAATTAGATTTTATCTCTTTCAGTAAGTTCAATTTTCCACACATTAATAGAGGAAAGTGAAAAGACTGACAATGAAAAAAAGGGGCTGCAGAGCAGATTAAATATAAACAGCTTTTTTTTTTTTAAACTAAAAAACTACCTCTCTTTCATTTGGTTATCCACTTAAATAACCTTTAAACTGTTCCATGACTTTAGTTAAAACTGGAACCGGTTAACACAAATTCTTTTTTAAGATTATATGAATGCTAATTTGAGTCACATTATTGACTACATCTGACTTAATAGATTTTGTGCATGATTTGCCACTCAGTCCATTACCGTCTTCAATTTTATAGGCACGTCTCTCCGTCATAACGCAGTAAACAAAGGACAGCGTTTACAAGCAAGTGGCTGACTAAGAGTGGAGTTGTAGGTGTGTTCAGAACTAGTTGTCCATCCCCACCAATTTCAAAACAAGTAGTTTGGAGAAAAAGCACGAAGAACTGCATTACTGAAAGAAAGCCTGGCATAAATCTGAAACACGGTGTAAAACGATTGCAGAGTTTAAACTAGCGTGGCTAGGTATAGGACCAGAATACGTTGGCAGTCCCTCAATTTCAGGCCTTCACAGTGAAGGCATTTCCAAAACGCAGAAAAACCTTTCACAGTAAAATGTCACTGTCAGCGCGATTCTGGTCTTCCAAACCAGATACTGCCGTTGCACATTAAAGCCGTTAAAGTGGATGACTGTATATACATTGGCCTGTACAGCGCACAGAGTTAAAGTCTCCAGACTCTTAACAAACACCAACATGAATGCCTTAAACGTACGTGCCTGGGGTCCCTGAAGGAAGCAAAAAATTAGCGGCTAAAAGCAGAAAAACGAACACACCGACTCCTCCCGCCCTTCTCGGACACTGCCCCCAGCCCACCCCACCCCGCCTCCACTCCCTAGTCGAAGGGAGCCCGGGACGCCTCCAGGGTCTCCCCACTTCCGACCCGGGTCGCGCACACCGGGGAAGGGGGCCGAGCAGGACACGCTGCACCCTCCACCCCCCCGCCTCCGACGGCGCCGCGCCCAGCCCGGCCCCGGCCCCCGCAGACCCCCGCCCGTCCCCCGCCGTGACTCGGCGCCGCGGCACCCCCGCGACCGCGGCGCCCCGACCCGATCCTCGCCTCTCGCCGCCCGCCCCGGGGCCCGCACCTCCACCTGCCGGCGACCTGGGCCGCGCCGCTCCCTCACGGCAGCCAGAGCCCCCCGCTCAGCGGCCGGTCCCTCGCGGGGCACCGCCGCCTGCCATCCTCGCTGCCGCCGGCCTCTACGCGAGCGCTCAGATCGCCACGCAGAATGCGGCGGCCGCGCCCGGCTCCTTCCGCGACAGGGCGACCGGGGCCGCCGCCGCCGACATTTGCCCCTCGCCAGCCGCCTGTCGTCCCCAGCAGCGCTGACGTCGGCATCGCCGCCGCCCCGGAGGCGGGCGCAAGGTACTGTGGGTACGGCCCCTCCGCACCCGGGCGGGGGAAGGTGCGCTGGCGGCGAACTACAACTCCCGTCAGGCCTTGCGGCGGCGCCGGCCGGCTTCCGGCCGGGGCGGGGAGCCCGGTGCGCGTGGCGGGACGGCGCAGTCTTAAAAGCGCGGGGCGCGGCGGGGTGCGGAGTTACCGCTGATGCTCCCGCTCCCGCCGCCATGCAGAGGTATGGGGGCAGTGGCAGCGCTCGCCGCCCGAAGCGCCGTCCCCGCGGGTGGGCTGGGAGGGAGCCGCGTGGTGCCCGGGCCGTGCGGGAGGCGCCGGCGGGTGGAGGGGTGTGCATGGGAACCCCGGGAGCCTGCGCGGGTTCTTGAGGTCCCATGAGCGTTCCGGGTGGGGGTGCGTGGGTCCCCGGGGTGCCTGGAGGTGAGGTGTGCGTGAGACCCTGGCGTGGGTGCTTAAGTCTGGGGGGGTGCGGGTGGCTGCCCGGGGTCTCTCCCTCTCCGCGGCGGGCAGTAGCGGCTCTCCTCTCCCCCCGCGCCTCCCTGCGCCCCCGCCGTGCGTGGGGCTCCCGCTGATCCTCCCTTGGGCGTTCCCACTGTCCCGCCCGGTCTCTGCCAGCGGTCTGGGTGCCGGCCGCGCTCGGGTCCCCGGCTGTACCGGGTTTGCGTGGCACGGTTTTGTTAACGGGGAGGAGGCGGGTGGGGTGCGTACAGGGGCAGGTCTCCATCGTCTTCTCTCGCCAGTCCCCCTCCCCGCTCGTCCCCTCGCCCCATCCGGGAGCGGGGTGGCTCTGCCCGCCGCACACGCCTCCGCTCGGCCGCGACTTGCGCGTCCAGCGCCGGCGGGTCCTGCAGTTGTAACCGCCCTGCACCGGGACGTGGATTTTCTGTGGCTGTGAAATGCTTCTGCACGAGTAGCCCCGTCCCGTGTTTGGTGTCAGTCTAGCGGTACCTTGAGAGCCTGTGGGTTTTGTTGTGTCTGCAGAAAACACCTCCAGGAGATCCCGTCTTCCAGCAGCAATGTTTCTACCAGCTTCACCTGGGACTGGGACGCAAGTAAGACCTCAGAGTTTCTCTCTGGCATGGGAGTGTCTGTCCTTAAGAAGGACAAGACGGGCACTGAAAACATGCCAGAGGACCTGCTGGTGACGTTTCCTCGTCCTCCGAAGCGGCAGAAGGTGAAGGACTTTTTCATTGCACGGCGGCCTCGGCTGCTTCAAGAGGGAGAGTCAGGTACTGTTACCCTGGTCCAGGTTTCATTTGCCCTTCAGAAGGGATAGAGAGTGGACATCACAAGTCATTAATACTTTAGTCTTTGCTTTTTTTTGCTCTATCCCAGCAGAATGGGCACTTCTAGATCTAGTGGCTCTCAGGCTTGGGCCGACGAGCCTTGTTTTATGTAAACCTTTAAGCAGAGGTGGTGTGTCTGACTCCAGAACTGTGGGAAATTCACATAAGCTGTGGTTGGTTCCTGCCAACCCCTGTCTGTGTGCTGGGTGTTTATGCTGCATGTCCCTTTGTCTGTCTGCTCATGCTGCTTGGGACTGGATGGCACCTTGGCCCAGCAGGGCCCTGAGCTGCATCTGTTGCTCTGCCCAAGGGACCCATTCCAGGAGATGTTTCACCACATACCAAATGGGGCCAGGCTTCTCAGAATACAGCTGCAGCTACCAGATGAATATGGACCATTGGCACTGCTGTCCCCAATATAATTTTGAAACCCAGAGTGGGGCTTGATTTTTTTTTTTTTTCATGTAAGCATCTAAGAAGTAAGATACTTGGTCCTCAAGACCAAAGGGATCCTGATCCACATCTCTTAGTGCAGGCTGAGGTATGCCAGAGGGGCAGCATCCTAGCTGCTGTTGGAGCTGAGCTGTGAGCAATGCAAGGGACCCTTCCAGATAGCTACAGAGAGGGTGCAGCAAAGGGTGTAAGGCTCCTAGGCTAGAAAGGGACTGACAGGGAAAGAGCAGGGCTGTAACCTGAAGACCTGGGGCCCTTGTAGAAGGGGTTATAGGATGCTGGGATCCTTTCCCTGGTATCAAAATATGGTTTCAGTCTGCAGTGACTGAAACAGCTCTCTCCAGATAGTAAGCTATCATAGGAAAGGTGGGAATGCCCTCAGACAACCCTGCTTTTAAATAAGATGGAGTGCTGGGTCATGGGCAGCTGTTCTTGAGTTCCACCACCCAGAAATCTCCCATGTGAATGGCAACACCTGGAGCCCTGTATCTACTCATGAGAAGCTGAGATCACACCACATCCTTTCAGATAATTCTTGGGTGGGGTGGTGGTTAGTGTGCATGTTTTAAGGAGCACTTTGCAGTACCTGCTTTTCTCTGTGTACCACACAAAAACATAGCTTACCTTGGTCTCCCTTGTTGGAGCCTGACATACATGTGCATTTCAGCTGGGGAAAAAAGAAGACAGCACAAGCCTTAGAATACAAAGGAAGTAACTGAAATTTTCTTGTTTCTAAAACGAATGTATGAATAAAAATTGTCATTTTTTTCAGGGAAACTGTTTTTCCATAGCAAACTAAACACGTTTGCTCTTTCTCTAAAGGTGTTTCTTGGGATGTAATTCCAGATGAATTGCTTTTGGCAATCTTTGCATATTTGCCTCTAAATGACTTGCTAGAAGCTTCCCTGGTTTGCAAGAGATGGCGTCGTCTTTCGTAAGTATTACTTCTCATAGTTTAGTACTAAGAAAACCTTTGCCTCCATAGACTGTTAAATGATCTGGTTCTCATCTTGTTTATTCATGTATAATTCAATATATGCTGTATGTGGGTTATATGTATAATCAAAAGATGGCTCATATATTTTAAAATCAGTAAATTCTATTAAATAGCTTTCTTCTCCCACAGTCTTTTGTGACACTGAAAACTTTCTGTGCTTGTACTTATAGTTCTGACCCTTTCTGACTCACTAACAAGTAAAATTCTGTTGTAGGTTTGATGAATCTCTCTGGCAGAGTCTTGATCTGACTGGTAGACATCTGCAGCCAGGAGTGATAGGACAGTTGCTGCCTGCAGGTGTTATTGTATTTCGCTCCCCAAGATCTTTTATTGGGAATCCATTGTTTAATACAAGCAAGTAAGGCTTCTTCTGCATGTTCTGGATGCTGAAACCACATCTCAAATATTCAGTTTCTCTGTGTATTTTTGATTTTAAGGTCTCCACCAGTAGTAGCGTTTATGCTCTCTGTGGAGTGTGGAAGAGCTGATCAATGATTAGGCATGTGTTGAAATAAGGGGATATGCATTCACCTGTCAGTTATTTAAAACCAAGTTAATGTGACTTTTTTGAAAGTGTCAAGCACCATCATCCACTTCCAGTTTATATCTTGTAGAACCAAGAATTGTCAGCATCTCCAGCATTTTTGTATGGGAAGCTCAGAAAAATTATTTCACTCCAGCAAGATAGACTTTCAGGTGTTACGACAAATCTTGTAAATACCTTGAGATAAGAGTTCTGCAGTTTTGGCTGGTAGCTTACCCATAGGCCCGATATGCTTAGTAGTATGTCCAGTGTGCAGCTAAATACAAAGGTATAATTATTTTCTGCAAGCTTTGCACAGTTTTAGTGTATGGGGTATATTTATGATATGGGGAATTTGTAGAGCAGGTTTTAATGCAATTTTAGTAACCTGCCTTTCTCCTTTTTAGACATCTCAAAGTTCAACATATGGATTTGTCAAACTGCACAGTGTCTGTCACAGATGTCCAGAGTATTCTTTGTCTGTGTGAAAAGCTGCAGAACCTCAGCTTGGAGGGACTAGTGCTTTCTGACAACATCACTGAGTGAGTGACATGTTTGGGAATACTCAGTAAATACCTTCTGTTTGGAGCTATCATTTTGTGCAGGCTGGCGAGAGAATGCAATTGAGTTGTTCATTGTGGGAGTCTTTTGAAATGGCTGGTTCTAGGCACCTAAGAGAGCTAGCTGTCAGGCTAGATAAGTGGCCTCCATCCTCTCTATCCTCCAAGAGATGAGGTAAGGAGGAAAACACCCATCTGGAAGAGTGTTTCCTGGTGGCTTTTTTTTATTCTCCAGAGTAACAGAAGCCTGGAGAAACTGCTTATCTCTAGACTTTATGTGTTCATTGACTGTACCTGCAGCTAAGCTGTACAGCAGAGCTACTTTTATTTTCCCATTTCTGTGGTCCCAAGAGAGCTTTGTTTGTTGTACAGGTTCTTTTCTATTTTAAGGGATCTCAGCAGCTCTCCAACCAGATGTTTGTTGTGCTTCTGCACTATTTCTCACTTCTGTGTTGAACTTCACTCTTTGAGTGTCTGAAAAATTATAGATTCTGTCAAGCAGATGAACTGTTTGGTTAAACTGGAAAGACACTAATGGGTGTGCAGTCAACCTCCTGTTCAATCACATCAGGTCATTGTGGAGGTGCCAGGGACCATAAGTCAGATAGCTGAGACTCTGGATATCTTGCTTTCTACTTTTGAGCTTTCTGATGCCTTCCTCACATCAGAGGGGACAGGGAAACAACCAATAAACCCATATAGTTTAGCTTTTGATACCAGATTAAAAGTGTCTGAAAATTGGGCACAAATTGTGGACCAGTGATGGAATTTTACTGCCTTGTGTATAAAGGTGGATACTGGGTGTAAGGATTTTTCCAGGTTTTGCCAACTGCATGTCTGCTCTAGTCTTGCAAACAAATGCATTCAGGGGGATGCTATCTGGACATGTTTTTTTCTGGAATAGTCTCCATCTTGGAGAGGGGTAACTTTGGAAATGGGATGATTGCTTTGTCTTTTGTAGAGGTATAGTTATCTTTAATAAGCCATGTCACCTGTTTAATGTCATACAACAGGACAAGGTGAAAAGAAATTGTTTTCTTTTAAACTTAGCATTTTATAAGTACGCAGACTTGTCAGGCATGTCAGGCAAATAGGCAAGTATCCCTTTCGAAGTTGTGCTGTGATGCAGCAAGTACAGAGTTAAGATTCTTAGTGACTCTTAAATTGGTCAGTTTACTGAAGAGGCAGTGCTGCATGTTTAATGAATGATTCTGTGCCCTGGATCTTAGCTCTTAAAAATAATTACACATCCTAGCAATGCAAGCAATGTTCCAACATGAAATTTTATTGGACTTTTCTTTTTTCTTCTCTACAGGAGCATTGCTAATAATCCCGGTTTGATACGACTAAATGTCTCTGGGTGCTCAGGGTTTTCTGCAGAAAGCTTGGAGCTGATGTTGAGAAGCTGTTCTATGTAAGACAAAAATAGTTTTTGCTATTCCTGCTTACTGCTATTCCTGAGAAGAAGGATCCTTTTTATTTTTTTCCATAGGCATGCCAACTGTACTTGTCTCTTAATATTTTTATGAGCCTGTTTCTGTTCCTAAATGTCTAGCAGTTGATTATTAGCTGAATAGTCAGATAGTTTCTTTCCATCAAGTTATTTTCTTCTTTAATAGCAAAGATGTACTTCAGTATTTTTTCATGAGTTTTCTTAATCATCCTTAAAAGAAGTCTTGTTGATGGGTAAACCCCACTTATGTTCTTTTGATTATCATGTAAATTTGATTTTCTTAATGAAAGCAGTATGTGATCCTCACAAAGTGAAAGTGTGTATTTTGAAACTGAAAAGTGGAGTCCCAGAGTTCCTTTTGCAATCAGTGATTAGCAGAAAACATTGTGCCTTTCCATTCATGATAGAATAATCCTTCAGAAACCTTCTACTTTATGAAGCACTGTGTTCAGATTGACAGCTCCAGTGATTAAACTGTCTGCTGGCAGGAAGTCACTGAACTGAGCCACAGTCAATCTGGGATTTATATCGTGATCTTTCTGCTGCCTTCCTGTGAGATGCTGGACAATCTACTTAATCTTTGCTTCTGCAAAAGCATGTTTTTAATCAAACTGTAAGTTAGTGGACAGAAAAAGCCTTAATCTTTCTCTGCCTCTCATGGGTAGGTAACGCTTTCTATTGCTTGGTCTGATTACTTGGATCATGAGCTCTTTAGAGAATGGCAGTCTGTACAGTGCACAGTGAATAGCAGATGGCAAACCTGATCCTAAGAATGCCAGTGGCAGTTTAACTGTTTTTTCATTTACATAGAGACTGCCAGCTAAGTGCTCTAGTTGTGCTGTGCACTGTGTCTTTGTCCTCTGGTTACATCTACAATACCTACACACAATACAAATACTTTGTCCCAGCCCCAAATGGTGATAGCCTATAAGTAATGAAGCATGTAAAGAGAGTTAAAGTCACTGTGTGGCCAGTGCTTATGTAAAACTAGGAAGTATTTTATGCTAATTAGGATTAATTGGTCATCTGACCAGTGCTAATAATGGATAGCCTTTTTTCCTCTTAATGTGAACATCTGTTCAGTAGTAGCAGATTCAGGTCAAAAACCCAGAAGCAAGATGAAAAGATGTCCCAGTGGCAGTCTCCAGAGAGAACCATTTCACTTCCGAAGATATTATTGAATGACTCCAGTTGGAAGTGGCCTTGGGAAGTCATTTTAACCCCTTGCTCAGAGCAGGGTCTAAAATCAGCACTGGCCAGGTTGATGAGGACTTCCTTTGGTTAGATCTTGAAAACCTCCAAAGACAGATTCCACAGGCTCACTGGGCAACCTGCTTCACTGCTTAATTATTGTCAGAGCAAAATTTGTAGTCATGAATACAGGAAGTTGGTAGTAGATGTGTTACAAGTTCTTGCCTTGAAAGTATCAACTGTAATAGATAATATTGGAACTCTTACTTTGCTTCAGTCATTCTCCCAAACAACTCTTTGTTCATTTGTGTGTAGGTTGGAGGAGCTGAACTTGTCCTGGTGTGACTTCACAGCCACTCATGTCAAAGCAGCAGTCAGTCATGTTAGTTCAAAAATAACCCATTTAAATTTAAGTGGATACAGACACAATCTACAAATATCAGGTAAATAGCAGCGTGGCAAACTCTTATTCCACTATGGGACAAAGCAGCAGGCTTTATATTTTCTTCTTGTTGGCATCTGCTCTGTGTGTAGAAAAATCATGCTCTAACATTGATTTTGTGCTGTACAGCTTGATGTTGTTGCTGTCAGAGACTCTTACTCATATGTCTGGCTCAGCCATGAGAATGAGATGATTTGTCTTCTGAATTTAAAAATAATCAGGTGAAAGCTCATTTCATCTTCAGTTGAAAGATATAGCCCTTGCTTCTGAAGTAAGTCCTGGAAGCAGGATACAATGGATGCCATGGTCCACTGTGAATTAGCCTTCCAGATACAGTTCTTGAAGTCTTGTTAAGGCTTCTGCTATTGTGGCTGCTGAAGGTGTCTGTTGTGGTTTAAACCCAGCTGGCAGCCAAACACTGCGCAGCCACTTGCTTGCCCTGCCCTGGGGCATGGGGGAATAAATTGAAGGGGTAAAGATAAGGAGACTTGTAAGTTGAGATAAAAACAATTTCATACTTGAAATAAAATTAAAATACTGATGGTGATAATAATAGAAGGTACAAATGAATAATGCACAATGCAGTTGCTTACCACCCACCAACCAATGCCCAGCCCATTCCCAGCTAGTGATCCCAGAGGAGGAAAATCCTGAAACCACAGTCCTGGAAGAGAGCCAACTAGCTTCCTGGCCAGCCTTCATCTATATACTGAGCATGAAACTGTATGATATGGAATAGTCCACTGGCCAGTTTGGGTTTGTTGCTCTGGCTGTGCTCTCTCCCAGCTGCTTGTGCACCTGCATGCATGCAAGATATGGGAAGTTGAAAAGTCTTTGATCTCTTAGCAACAACTAAAAACATCAGCATATGTAAACATTCTTCTCATACCAAATCCCATACTGAATCCAAAGCTCAGCAATATTCTAGCTACTAAGAAGAAAAACTAGCTCAGTCCTAGCTGAAATAAGGACAGCACCTTCCAAAAGAGAACAGTCATAGAAAATACCTGAGTTTACTACTCGAGGACACGATGTCCTACAGATACCAGTTAATTTGGAAGGCAAATAGTCTTGGTAATCAACATTTAACTATTTAGTTGCTAATAGTTCTAGGAGGAAAAGTTGGGTAAAGTTGCAGAGTAACAGAAAATGCAGAGAAATCTGTATCTGGGGAGAGGGCACAACAAAATGGACAAGAGCATAGATAAAGGCTGAAATGTCTTTGGTAAAGAGAAATTTTCTCAGTGAGCAAATTGGTGATAGGGCATTGGCTGACAAGCAAGAAGGTGACACACAGGCTGTGACCTCTCTTTTTTTTTCTGTTTAAAAGTCACAGACCTCTGCATGCATTCCCTTGTGGGGAAATACACCAGTTGTCTTTATCTCAGATGAAAACCCATAAAAAAACATGCTACATAATCTCTTCCAAATCAGGAATTTGAACCTTCTGTTGATCTGACCATTAGAGACAATGTGCTGAGCTCTTCTGGTTGCAAAACGCATTCTATGAGTAATTTCATTCTGCTTCAATGCAGTTTATAAGGTGTAAAATTTGAATAGTTCATTAATCATAATTTAGGTATTGTTTTCTTTAGTTTTTGCATGTGAAATACCAAAATCATCCTTCATGTTGATTAGCACCTTGCTAATAATAGTGGCCTTTTAGGTGATATCTGAGCCACAGGTGGTTCTATACTATTTGCAGACAATGAAAGATGGTCTCAAGAATTTAGATCAGGAAAACCATAACTTTCTCTCATGAAGAAAGAACTTTTTGTCAGTAAAATGGAGATGCCTAAAGAACTTGATGCTCTAAAAGGATATTTGACGTGTGGCAAATTTTTGGTATTTTTTCACTACATGTAAGAATTTCAGGCATCTCACCATTAATGTGTCTTGGTAGATTTCCACAGCAATATCCTTTGAATTACTCACTTTAAGTTGCTGGCTCAACTGACTTTTAGGGACACTTCTTTGGATGAAATAGATCTGTTTTGCTGAGGATTAAAAAAAAAGTCTGTGTAAGGTATCTTGCTAGACAGTCTTGTGTATCTTTTTAACAAAAAGTTGTTTCAGTTGTGGGATTCCAGTAGGGAAGATATAAATGAACATATATGAGTAGCCTGTATAAAGCACATTCGTCTTGTTACTGAGATAGACTGACTCTGCGTGACCTCTTTTCAGATGTTAAAACACTGGTGGAAAGATGTCCTTTACTTGTCCATTTAGACCTAAGGTAAGAAGATTTGTCCAGCTGGTCCTTAAATCTTTATGATTCAGGGAATTGCAAATTCTATTGCAGTGCAGTAATTATATAGCAATAATGCATGATTGTGTAGGGTTGCACAACCAGAAGATACTTTCTATGCTAAACCTACAAAGATTTGCTATCTGGCATGACCTAATCTGGAGCAGGTAACTAACTTGAAGATTTCTTTGTTACCTCAGCATAAATGTTACGTACATACAGGATTTGTTAACTAATAAGTGACTGTAGTCAATAGGTAGAGTGGAAGGAAGCATTTAGATGCATACAGTTTATGAGCCTAGTATCCTAGACAGGGTTCGGTTCAGCTCTGATACCAATTTATTACTTGGCCATAGATCTGTTAAAAAAAAAAAAAGTGTATTTTGGTTTTGACTGAGTCAATTAAAATAACTTGAAGTGTCTGTGTAAAGTAATTGCCTTTTCATGGCATGAGTTTGCTGCAGAATATCTGCCTGCAGAGAAGCTTGTGCTTCACTTGCCCTTAAGTGGAAAAAAAAAAAATTCATCCCCACAACACACACACTAGAAATGGGTTACTTCCATATTGAGCAAAAAAATACTTCAGTGGTAGCAAAAGAAGTTGATATTAAATTTTTCAGCCTGAATTTTGGAAATACCAGATTTACTGCTGCTTTATATTTAAACCTCTATTTCATATGCTCTTGTGTACAGTGACAGTGTGATGTTGAATCTTAAGTGCTTCCAGTATTTTCATCAACTCTCCTTCCTAGAACATCTGTGTCTTAGCCGATGTTATCAGATAACACCTGCTGCCATAGTGTAAGTAACCTCTAAATGGCTTTGGTTTGCTGTTCATACAGAGGATAAGTTAATTTAAACTTGTTTTATTTTACATTTAGAATTGCAAGTACTGTCTTGAAAAGTTACTGGTATGACGAGTTAGGAATAAGGAACTGAGATAAAATAACCTGACTGCTAGAGCACGTACCTTTGAGAATCCAGACTGGAACCGAAGGTATCTGAGATAATCTTTCCATGATGTCAGTCAGTACTCAGGGAACTCGCTGTTCAGTGCATGCATCGTGTCTTCCTTTAATGGCATTATACTACTGGTAGTCATTACTGTGAGGTACAGCTGGAGGTTCCAGTCCTGCCAGTGACCAGTATCGGTGTTAATATTAGGCTTTCAATTATGCAGCAAGGAAGGTATAGTCCTTTGGAAAAGTTAAGAGTTGACAGTACTTGCTGATTAGCCAATATATTCCTTTGCTTTTGGTGCACCTGCATCAGTTATTGGTTGCCACTGAAACACAGAGTTACTTGCCTGTGGGGTTTTTCTGCCTTTTATTAGGATAGTATCTATCCATCTTAATCCTCTCAGGAAGTATGTCAATCCTAAGGAAATGATCAACATGAAAAAGATTGTTAGAGGGACAAGACTATCAAAATGTGACTCTGAAGAACCTCTACTGTAGCACTGTGTTCTCATGATGATAGCTTGTGTGTCTGCCTTTCAATTTTGTCCAATACTTGCTTATACATACACAGGTCACATGATGACTGGGCAAACATGAAGCAATCAAGAAGCCAGCGCTGGCTACTTACCAAAATGTCGTAACAAATGGGAGACTGATACTACGTAAGGGCTTGTGGCCTCTGAGCCACATCCTGAAACTTCATTTGGGGCAATTCCTTCTACTTGTTCTTAAATATTTAAGTCCAGGGAAACAAAAGGGTAGGAACGAATTTGTTTTCACTCAGAGATTAGCAAGAAGCAATTTATTCAGACAGTTTACTAAATTACCAGTACAGAGAACTAGTTCCAATTAAATATGTGCTTTTAAAAAGTAGGAAGGGGAATTAAGCTTAAGTAGTTACCTTCTAAAAAAATTAGTAGAAATGCAGTTATCTAGTTTGGGTACAGACTGCAAAAGAGACTTTTCAGGTTCATGATTAGTTTCAAATTTTTATCTTTCTAGACAACTTGGTGAAATTCCAACATTAAAGACTCTTCAGGTATTTGGACTAGTGACTGATAGGTCCCTACAGCTCCTCCAGGAAATGCTTCCTGACATGAAGATCAACTGTTCACCCTTTACAACTGTCGCAAGGGCAACTGTTGACAGTAAAAAGAGCGATGAGATTTGGGGCATCAAATGCAGATTGACACTGAGAAAACCTAGTGTCTCATGATCATGTACAATGCACTGGATGCGATGGACACACTGTGTGTAGTGAAGATCCTTAAGAAGCAATCCTTAAAGGTGCTGGAGCACCTTTAATCATAGTACTGTTATTGTAAAAAGCATTTTGACTTCCTTATATGCCTTAACGTAGTTTCATAAATATTTTTGCAGTATTCTTCTACTTAAAACCTTTAGAAATCTGATGCTCTCTGAGCAATTGTAGAATTTTTAAGTCCTTTTCTTTTTTACAGGGGAGCATTTTTAAAAAATATTATGAAATGCAATTAAGCAATGTCAGCCTGTAACAACTATTGCAGGTTCTGATGCAGCTAGGTGTTCTAAGGTGTTCTAAAGGTGCTTTTAATGATCTCTTCCAGCTCCTCAACTCCTGAAACAGCTTGCAGAGGTGGTAAGAACTTTGGTCTGTGTCTATCATCAGGGTCCTCATGCATAAGCATGGAATGTTCCAGCAGGTATAAGCGTTAGTTGAAAAATTCTAGGGCAAACTTGCACCCTGTCTAGGGCATGAATACGCTGCTGTTGTTCCCACAAATGCAGTAAGCAAGCAGGTGGTGAATTTATTCATGGATGTTTAAGGTTGGCCTATAGCATTACTGTAGGGCTGTTGCACAGGTATAGTGCTTCCCAGCTCAAACTGAAGAAAGGAGTTCAAGAATAAATATGTGCTAGTACAGAATAGATTACTGTGGAAAGATTGTATGATTACTAGGATTTGATATTTAACTTGACTTTTTATAATATAGCAAATACAGCATTACCTTGTCAATCTCAGTTGTTTTGGGTTTTCATTAAATTTAAGAGTGTAACACTTCAGTCACTAATGAGCTTGTGCTCCTTAAAAGGAGTTAATGGGCAACAGACCTTGTGAAAGCTGGAGTGGAGAAGTGATGGGAGCATACTGGATATTCTGTTGCTTCAGTCTGCAGCCTTAGGTTTATGCCTTAAATTACTTCAAGAAAAAGTAAATCTTTGCAGCACAGCACTGTTGTAAATTCTTCTTCTCTCTATGTACAATGTAACCCTACACAACTTCTCTTGCATTTAATAAAGGCTTATTGAATTGCTGTATTGTACAAAATGACTGATGGATGGGAGAACACTTCCTCTGGCTTGCCACCAACTTTGTGTCATGCGTTTAAAAAAAAAAAAGGGAGAAATTTGTCCAAGCAATGTCTAAACAGTGGTGGTTTAGAGGACAGGGTCTTGTCACCAATACATTTACCATTTAATAGACTGCTTTAAAAATGTGGTTAGTAGTATGGCTTTAGCTAGAAGGAATAGTCCTGAACTACTTGGGTTTTTTTTCTAAGTACCAGGTTCAGTGTTCAAAGAGGACAAACATTTCTATTGCAAGTCTATTGGTTGTAATGGCAGCTGTAGCAGACACATAATAGAAGTCCTCTGGGTAAGGTGCACCACTGACCTTTTATTAACTGAAAAAAGTTATTTGGGACCTCCAAGCAATCCTTACCAAAAACTGCTACATAATCTCTGCATTTTACCTAAAGCATGAAGGCTTAGAAACTGTTCCTTAAAACAACCTGCACAGCAAGTGAGAAGATAGTGAGCACATGAAACACTTTTGAAAGTTGAAATAAAACACAGGACAGCTTCATCTATCAGTTAAGTTTTACATTTTTATTACATAATGTATAAACACCACTTACTTTAAAAAAGCAAAGAATGACAGGTCTAGTTTAGCAGAACATGGTGTGGACTGGCACTAAATAAAAATACCATGGATTTGATTCAGCAGGTGGAAGAGGTGCAGAGTTCCCTGCCAGTCCAGGCAGATTAAATCAGTGTTAAACCCATATTCAGTCCTGTCACTGAATACTGTCTACCAGGTTAAGTTGTCTGTACTGCAATCCTTTGTAATAAAGGATCCTTAAAAAGGATTCTACAATTATTTAATTAAAAAAAGGTAGCTGCTTACTGTTTATCTATTATCATCTTATTAAATCAAGCATTCACCAGTAAATGCTTCAACAGAAGTGCAATTAAATACAGACAAAACCAACAGAGGCCACTCATGAGTAGGTCAGGTTTCCATTTTGTTAAGTTAAGAATTTGACTGTGAAATCTCTTACTGAGCCCTAAACCAGATTGTATGTAGGGCCAGACAACATGGCCGTTTAGTCTCAGCATTCATAATAGGGAATGACAAGTATCTTTAAGAGGTATGCACCCTGATCAGATTAATCAGTCTCCATTAAAACATTACAGCACCCAAATGTCTCTAAATAAGCAGGGGACAGGGTTTTTACATAAATTTATCTATGCAGGTATTCAAGGACACTTTCAATACCTAAACCTCTGATCTAACACAGTGGTCAAGTCCTAGGAAGTCACAAATTAGTGTTAATGGCATTGGTAGGTTGGTGGTTTTTTTACTCTTAACAGCATATTGACTAGTGTACTAGACAGAGGCACATAAACCATCCTTAATTGGTTCTAGATGGATAAGGAATAACTAAAACACCATAGTCTCTGTGCAGCCAACTTCCCAAAGAAAGATTAGTCTTTTGCATCTTCACTTTTAGACCAGGTTTGCAGATTATTTTAAACATTAAAAGCTTTATTCTGATAGTTCCCAAACTTACCAAATTTTTAAAGAGTATTTGCTTTGGTTTTCCCCTTCTGGTCTGCAATCCTGATAACTCAAGCAGATAGTGTAACTAAATCTGCAGCAGACTTAAAAGGTGAAGTGTACACAAACTGATAGCTTATTCAAAAAAGTTCCATCAGTATCACATTTTCCTAGAATTGAATGGTCTGGTCAAATCAATTTACTCTAAATTCGGGTTTGGAGTGGATACAAACAATTAAGTAGTAGAAGGAAAAAAATCCTTTATCCACTTCCTCTACCTATAAAGATCAGTTTACATTTTGTGGTTGGCAATAAATACACCGATTGGCAGCACTGGAGAACAATTCCATTAGACCTGAGAACATCTGTTACAGAAGTCTCTTCACTCAAAAGCAGTTTGAAGAAAAC
This sequence comes from Strix aluco, assembly GCF_031877795.1. Taxonomy (NCBI): domain Eukaryota; kingdom Metazoa; phylum Chordata; class Aves; order Strigiformes; family Strigidae; genus Strix; species Strix aluco. The sequence goes on from NC_133971.1 coordinate 76,483,196, forward strand.
TCACTTTTGGAAATGCACCTGTAGTAGACAGGACAAAACACATTTGTTTCAAGTCACGTAGCAGAAGAGTTCCTGCTGTAGGAATCTTCATTTTGTCAAATTCTGCCCCCTCATCTATGTGATTATCAGCACAGATTTTCACAGGCAGTCATAGTTCACAGTTTCTCTAAAACATTATCTAAAAAGTCACTTCCTTTTCTATAATCAGAGCTTCTTCCCTATTATCAACTTGCTTACCTAACACATAATCAGAGGCATGTAAAATTAAAATTAATTGCCAATTAAATATCAGTAGAATTCAGCATAGGATTGGAAATTTAAACTTTCTGGTGAAGTTAAAAACACATATGTGGAAAACTGGGTGACATACAGGTATTAACTTGTGCTCCAACTACTAGCACCCACCTAAAGAAACTCAGAACCTAAAATTCCAAACCATTTAACTTAATAAGGCCAAATATCTTTCCTAATGATAGCCACCTACATATACTACTGTGACTGAACACCTGCTAGCTAGCTAATCCATTCAGTGAAGGAGTATATCTTCCTTCGTCATGTTTCCTTTAGTTTGTATATGCCTATTAAAGGGCTCAAGAAAACCCTTGGGTTTCAAGTCCCTCTCTAGCCAAAGAGAAGGGTAAGAGCTACCTCATTCAACATGTGATTAAACCAGACTTCTACTTTAGATGTAAGTCTACAAAGTAGAAAAAATACCAAAAGAGCAAAAAAAACATTGTCACAAGTTGTATGAAACTACAAAGTTGTAAAATTTGAGAAGCATACAAAAGGTTTGTATTTCCATTTCTATTACATCAACATCAGGATTTACCAAAATCTATATATCCTTGCTAGATTGACAGTCAACTTTTCTACAAAAGTATATGTATGAAGGTGTTTAGGTTCATCAGTCCCAGACTGTTACTAAAAAACTGTACATCTGAATATTTAATGCTACTGACTTAATACTTGAACCCATCTACCTGTGTTTAAAAAGATATTCTTTCATGTTTGCCTTACAGGTTAAAATGTCAATTTTCACTGAAGTTAGAGGTAAGACTTCAGATATATTTCTTTTACACCAGATGCAAAAAGAGCTTAAACATGAGGCTAAGGTTTCCCCAACCCAAAGGAATGAAAAACATCTCAAACTTCCTTCAAATGCTCTTGCATCCAAAAAGGCCAACTTCCAACGTAATGCAGCATTGTGATGTGCTGTCTATCTCCAGGAGTTCTCTCTCTGGATCCAGCATTGTTTCAGCAGAAGACACTAGGGTCCTTCATTCTTCCAGCAGAACAGTGCACAGTGCATCCTCTGTATCAATCATTATTGAAGCTATCGCCCCATCATTGAACTCAAAAGATGTTCCTCCATCTACAACCATACATGCATCCCAACAACGGGAACGAACACAGACTCTGCAAAACACAAAAAAATAAGTTTTCACAAAACAGTTTAGAAAAAATTAAGTATTTCACACAAGCACCTACCTGAACAATAAGACTGGTTCTTGGGCATGCCTTTGCATGGGTCAGTAAAAGCTTAATCACACAGGAGCACACTTAGAGAAGAATTTAGCATGGTACTAAGCACTAGAATCTCCCAGCCTATCAGTACTTTGTATATACTTAGCGAAGAGTCCAGAGAGGACTGAAAGACTTGCTCAAATGAAGACTATTGCTCCAAGAGTCTGAGAACGGCCTATAACATAACACTTGATATCGAAAGCTGCAGTTTAGGTGTATTTTTTAAAGAAAGGTACTGATGACCCCATTTAATAGTGATTTACTTAATTTTTCACAGAAAAATTTTCAATTAATTTGTGATACTTATGTATGGTCTTCATGTTAAGTGGAATATGCAGCTTCAACTAGCAATGCTTGAGATTCAAATAATATGGATACTAATACAGTCTATTTTGTTACATGAATCATTCACAGAGAGAAGGGAAAGTAATTTAAGACACAAAGTTGAAGGTCTCCAAACTTTTTTCATATTGCTAAGTAGGAACCAATAGTTATGCCAGAGCAGCTGCAAGACTGCAGGCTCACATGGATGGACTTGATTGTTTCTGACTTAGGTCTTAGTCTAGACAAAGTTCTGATGTCCAAAATTTATTCAACAATTATCCAGTGACTTAATTTTCAGGAAGACACATCTTTCACAAATACTAAAAGCTTGGAAGCACAGCCACAGTGTTAAAGCTTAATTGGCCTGTGCATCACTAAAACACAGCCAAGTCTCGACACTGAAGAACGTGGAGGCATGTTCCACTCCTCCATTTCACTCTGGGCAGCTATTATGTCAAAAAAGATAAAGAACAGCAATGGAGGGATGTCTAATATCAAGAGCTAAAGATCAACTGTGACAGGCATCAAATTCTACTTAAAAAAGGAAAAATGGACAGATATCCCTCATAGGTATGTAGACATTTATAGCTCCAGTATAGTTTTTATAGTATATCCCATGCGGAGGACTCCAGATAAGACAAGATGTCATCCTGCAGAACCCATGGATGAAAATGCAGCTACTTGCTCCTATTTTAATCTCTCCTCTTACCATCTCTTAAGATTTGCTCACCCTTGAGAACTCCTAGATCCAAATGACTAAGACACAGTAAATGTTTAAAGACATGACACATACACAGTGGGCATCTAATATTGTAATATTTAGTCCCAGTACCAGAGATGTCCTTTACTACTAGGTTATAAAATGTTGTTGTAAAAATGATGTGGCTGAAAAGAAGCAGAATTACATCTCCTTCGAGTCAGAGCTCCTTTAGACATATGTTTTGATATAAAAGATTGAATTAACAATTAATACTGAGATATCGTATTGTTCTCAACATAGTTATTCTGAACATATAACTAACAGTTGCGTGTGTTTATATTTAATTGTGGCAAGCTCCAGAAAAGTCACAGAATCATTTAGGTTGGAAAAGACCTTTAAGATCATTGAGTCCAACCATTAACCTAATACTGCCAAGTCCACCACTAAACCATGTCCCTAACTGCCACATCTACAGGTCTTTTAAATACCTCCAGGGATGGTGACTGAACCACTTCCCTGAGCAGCCTGTTCCAGTGCTTGACAACCCTTTCAGTGAAGAAATTTTTCCTAATATTTAATCTAAATCTCCCCTGGTGCAAATGCCCTAAGTTAAAATGACTGAATTACCAAATAATTTAGGTTGGAAGGGCATCTAGTCCAACCTTCCACTCAAAGCAGGCCTTACTTCAAAGACAGATTAGGTTGCTTAGGGCCTTGTCCAGTCAAGTTTTGAGTATCTCCAAAGTCAGTGATAGAACAATCTCTAGGCAACCTTTTCTACTGCCTGACCATTCTTACTGTGAAATATTTTTCCTTTTTTATCAGAATCCTACATCCTATGAAATCAGGGCTGTTGGCTCATACTCTGCCCTGAATAGAGTTTTTAACTCAGTCTCCTCTGTAACCATCATTGGTAGCTGAAGACAGCAACTGGATCCACCCTGCTTAGTCTTGTCTCCTCCAGACTAAATAAAAGCATGGTTTGAGTAGCTCCTTTATACACCACATGTTTTGGCCCCCTAATCATCTCAGAGGCCCCTTCCTGAATTTACTCTAGTTTGTCAGTGCCTGTGTCTCATACCGAGGGAAATGGCACACACCCAAAGCTGGGCACAGTGAGATTCTTTTATTCTATAAGATTGTGCATGGATTAAACATTAAAAAGGCATTACACAACTTGGAAACATTTTCTTCCTGTTATTCTGAGAACAATACTCAGGCCCCTCAAAACACAAACTGGATGTTGAAACACTTCAAGGGAAACTCCTGGATTACTCATATTTTGACAAATACACAGAATGAAATAACTCTTCAGTGACTGCTACAGCCAACACTTACTTTGAAGAGAAGCCACGCTGCCGGCTACTTGAGAAAACTCTATTTACAATAGGTTCTCGAATACTGAAAAACATCTTTGGTTCTTCTGGACTGTAGAGCAGGGACTCATTGAAATCATTTGTTACTGTAAATAGAGAAATCAGCCATTACTTTTTCCAGAGAAAATTAGTTATTCTCAAAAACACACATTCCTCCAGGAAAGAGCACCTTCTCTATTGAGGGAATATTGAGTCTTGCCAGATGTTTAATAGCCTTCACCTGCAAAAAAAAAATTAATTTTACAGAAATCTCCTTTCAGTTCTATTTCATGATGAACACTCAACAGTTCTCTTTAGGTGATTAAGTGTCTCAAACCTTAGGAGAACTGAAATTCTCCTGAAGAGCTATACATACAAAAGTCTAAATAAGTGCTTTCATATCAAGTCAGACATTTCTCACCAAATGTGTCTAAATAAAGTTTGTAACAAAGACTAATATTGCAAGAGCGCTAAAATACTGAAATCAGTGTTAAGAATCCAAACAAAATGAACTGGTCAAAGTTAAGATACCTTAAAGAAATCTTGCCATTTTCACTAACCTTTTTGTACTAGTTCTGCATTCAATGGCATATTCAAACTTCCATGCTTTTTAGCTGTTGAGCCAAGAGAAAGAGCCCCAGTTAGGTAGGTGTATCTTTATATAAACTTGGCCAGTAATACCACACTGTTCACTCACCAATCTTAAGGATCTCTTCAACAGCTTGATGTGCTACCTTGTTAATATTATAGGACCTAGACAGAGAAGTAGAAGTCTTGTTTGCTAAGAAATAAAACTTGGGATAAAACCAAAACAAAACAAAAAATGCTGCATACAGATGAAGAACTACATTCAACATCAGGAAGAAAAAAAATAAAGAATGCTATTAAGTGTGAGCTGACACCAGTTTCTTCAAAAAAAATGCCTTAAATTAACTCTTGGTTTGATATCTACCTGTGGCTTTGTAAACCTTAATAATCCCTTAAGTGAAGTCTTCAGGAAAGAAAATCATGATACACAGGATGTATTCTTCTTATCATTAATCCTCCTGCTTTAAAACCCCAATAACTGCTGATTTAAGTCTGCATTTAAAAAAATGAAGCATGATAGTTCTACAGATTGCGTGTGTTCTTTCTTATCCCTTCTATCCACCTCTTGCTAATTAATTCCTTCTGTTAGTTCTCATTTATGGGACCCAACACTTCTTTAGAAATACTATGCCTCTTAGTCCACACCCTAAGGTGTGGGCCTGAATTTCACAAGAATCAGTGCAGAAAAGGAACAGTCAGATCAGACACTTTTGCATTTGCCACATTTGGATGCACAACACTTCAGCATAAAGCCTCAGTATGAACGAAGTCTAAACTCCAGTAAAGTCTCTCTCCTGTGCCCAGGCTCAAAAGGGTTTAGGTACTAATCACAACCTCCATGCAGCAGCACTGTGAACATCTCAGTTGCCCAGGTCTCAATACAGCTTAAAATCCTCAGTCCAGCACTTCTGTTCCAGCAGTAAAACACCTCAGACTGCAACAGACACCCACTCTAAGAGTCTAAGAGCCATTCTAAGAGACTACAGAGCTGCTGAGGGTGGTTGTCCAAGGCTCTATTACACTCATTGCCTACCTGCAGGCCTGAGCAGATGCCAGCAAGAAACTGAGATGCACAGTTTGAAGCTATTCTCTCTCTCAACTAGATATCCTTTTATGCAAGTTTTGGCAGCTGAAGGAAGTACTTGGACATTTAAATGGTTCTCAGTCTGAGCAGGTCTGAAGTTCCAGGAGAGCCCCTAAACCACAGGCTAAGGAAGATCACTCCACTGAGGCTTGGCCTCAGTTTAGAGAAGTCCAGCAGTACACACTGGTTAGAGCAATGGAGATGGGCAATCCTGGAGTTTGGTCCCTAATTCTGGGATTGCTCAGTATAGTGTATAAGCAAATGAAATGCATAAGAACAGCTTTGAACTAAGACTGTACATTCATAAGGTACTGAACACTAGGAAAGTTCCTCTAGCAGTCTGCCAATTTAATCCTTGGCAGCCTCCAGAACTAAGTTATGCTGGCTGAATACAAAATTCTGAATTACAATGAAGAGTAAAACCCAGTAACCATGGTTACAGCATGAATATTCATTTTTGGATTTAATTAAAAGCTTCAGTTTTAGTTCATCTCAGCCTGCCACATAAATCTAGGGCCTGTTGTACAACTTTAAACTACAAGCAGTCAGATTTCCAAATGAAAAAGGCTCTCACTGTAAATGTCTCTCACATCTCAAAACTAAATTGATTAGACTTAAGTACAGTACTGCAGCTTGTTTAAACTGAAGTTAAGATAATTTACCCCTTTCATTAAGCTAGCACAGCTCTGCTTAGATATGCCTGCCTTTGTTTAGCGGGAATATTTTGTCAAAGAGACTGTGCCCTTTCAATTAAGTTTGAAAGAGGCAAGAGGCTTGGAAACAGAATGGAAAATAGATGTGCCAGAGAACACTTAACACTGTTTCCAAGTACATGTTTTCCCATTCTTCTTAAAGCTTAGATTTTTATAAGTTTTCTAAGCTACTTCATCTAAGCATTTTAATTTTGGCCAACAAGAGTAGTTCAGAGATCCCACTGATATGCTCTGCAAGTCAGAGCAGAATCTCTTTCCCTCACCACTCCCAACCATTCACCTCCACGTGCAGCATGCAATCTCTTTCACTAAAAATACATGTAAGGTAAGCTTCTGTCTCAATGCCTTGGCTCCTCTCCCTTTCAAGACCTCTCTCCATACCTACGAGTGAGGGGTGCTCTGCTCTTCTTATACACCTGAAAGAGCTTTGAAACATATCAACAGTGAGAATATTTGGACATAACTGACATGCACTGACTTACCCATAGCCCAGAAGAGTCTCAGTATGGACAAAACGCTTAAGCAAAATAGGTCCATCTAGCTTATCTGAAGCAATATTTTATATCAAAGCAGCAACATGTACTTACCATGCTTTTGATCCTGTTCCAGTACACACATTAAGCCCTGAACTCTTCTGTTTTTCCCAAGGACCATCATCAACTGATATCTCATAATAGGAGGCCCTATGAAGCGAGAATTTAAAACTGGGTTTGCAGGACTTAAAGTTCTCCCTGAATAAGACAGAACACACAGCCTTATCAGGCACATAAAAATTTAGAGGGGCTAGTTTCAAATCTGGATGACAATTTCACAGGCTTTGCACAGTGTTTCCGACTTGGCAGCCACTTTTGATCCACTGATTTGCAGCATGAACTTTCAGGCAGTTTTTCTGCAGCCACTTTTCATATAAAATTATGCACAAAGAACTCTGTGATTCATCTGAGAACAGCTCCATATACAAGCAGGGTTTGCTGGACTTACAAATGAAAGTACAAATACATTACCTTCCTTGCATAATTGTCGAACTACCACAAAAATTATGTTTACGCTGTAATTGGGTCTCATAAAATTAGATCAGGGAACACTAAGAGGTAAGACACTCCAATGTCAGTAAGTAATAGCATGGGTTCAAGCTGAATTCTTGATCAATTCATTAATTAAAAATCCACTGTGATTCTTCACGAACAATTTTAGTTTTACAACAGTCAGCACACTTACATTTCCCTCCAGGGCAAATTCTTCCTAAAACTCAAATGTACTAAGTCTTGGGGCACAATCATCACCCTGCATGGTATTATTCATATACCAGGTGATTCCTAATGTTGGGCCCAGAAAGACCAGACAGTCTCACTCTGTAAGCTTCAGAACATCCAGGGGTATATTTAGGAACTAAAGTTGTTAATGTGCATAGTGTCTAATTCAAACGGTATGATACCGTCCTCTGATTAATAGATACTCTCTTAGAAAACCACCACATTCACTGTGTTCAGCATGACTGAGTTTCACCTTTCTTAGTAAAAGGAGCTTACTGAGCTGTTTAGGTGATGAATGTTTCAGTTTGGATCAGCTAGGAATGCACCTCTCTAATATTTGGTGTCAAACAGTTTAGACTTCTAGTAACTAAGGGCATTTTGTGTACTCACTCTTGAGAAGATGGGAAGATGAAAGAAATGGAAGCAACTTAAGAACACAGGTGCACAGCCTGATTCAGTTTAAGATAATTTTTGCAAGCTGGGGATGAAAGGTTTCTTTTTTTTCTTGAATTTTGTTGTTTTCTTAACTGACATGCAGAACAACCACTTGGAAGAAGCACCTAGAGTCATTTTGTCTTAATATACATCAGACTTGTGTATTTGAACCTTACAGAAGATTCATCTGTGTGACATCATTATTTAAGTCTTCAAGTGTGAAGTCCTATTAACACAATATTACTAGAGATTTGTTCCTACGGGCTTTGTGTTCCTCAATGCCTTTGAAATATACTGGAACCAAAGAGCACAATTTATTTGTGACATGCAGTAGAGGACCACTGTAAAGTGTTGGAAAGCAGCTTTGTGTTTTTCTATCGCTGCATGTTAAAGAAACTTTTAAAAATCTTTCTAAAATTAGGTTTGATTTAGTAGAGAGAAAATTTGTATCTCTTTGAGACTAATTCCTTCTGCCAGTCTGAGGCTGCAGTCCAGATGGAAGATAAAGCACTCATGGAACATTTACACTGTTTCCAGCAGCAATCACAGTGTCCCAGGCACTGTACAAACACAAGAAGATGTTACACTCTGAAGTTAAAAAAAAAAAAAAACAAAAAAACAGAATAAAGGGAAAAGGGATATGAAACACAAGTAAAAGTTTGGCCAAATCCTGATCAAGGATCATGTTTTAACTCCTTTCCCGCAGCCCCAAATCACATTCCCCACATCCTTCTTGTTATCTTGTTACCATTTGGCTGGCTGAAATGCATTGATCTTCAGGACAGAAAGGAGAGTCAAAGGTATCCTGGATAATACAGTACCAGGATTTGATACAAACTTGTTTCTTAAAACAAGGAAATAAGTGTTCTCCCACAATAACAAAGCTTCTGCCAAAAGCAGGCTGATACCTTTGCCTCTAATGACAGAGAGGCAGGGAAAGGAGCACTTGGGTCATGCTAAAAGCTGTTTCTGCTTGGTCATGCTAAAAGCTTATGAAAAGATATTAAGAAGAGATGGAGGAGAGGAGGCAGTTTAAGGACAGATATTTAAATCTTCAATCCACTGTAAAGACAGTAACTGAAGGCATCTGGTTACATAATAACTAATCAGAAAAGCTGTAAAACAATGAAGCGGAAAGAAAACAGCTGGGAATAATGAAAGATGAAGGAATGGCCAGACAGGAAGGTGGAAAAACTGAAATTAACATCACTGCACTTACATCTCTGAAAATACACTTTGTAATCAGCAAAAGACAATCAGTGTTACATATTCATGGACTAGAACTGAAATTTGACAGTAGACATCCCACCACTGATTTGTTCATTGCAATGTCATAAAAAGAAATTAAGTCGATTGTGCCTTGCTGCAACAACAAACAATTAAACATACCTGGATGAAAGAGATTCCCCAATGAAGACTTCATTGAGTGCTCTCACTGGTAAAAGATGTGGGCCAGAAATGTCAGATCCTGCAGATATTGAATATAACAGTTTTGAATAATGGCTCTAAAACCAAAATTTTCAAAACCAATCCACAACTCACTGGAGGACACACTCTGCTGCCTGGGTTTGTATTCTAGTGCTCCATTTTCTTCAAGGACTCAATTTTTCACTGACTTAGTCTGTAGTCAGTCACTGCCCTTTACTGGAAACTAAATATTTGAACCAAGGTCAATAAGACAATGACACTTATGGTCAGACATTGCTTTCCCTGAAAACTCATGGGCAACCAGCCAGATGGAAGTCTTCTCTTCTGTCAGTCTTCCAGCCTAGTTAAATTCACTGACAGTGACTCAACAGACATTTCTGATAAAGTTCAAACAATTAGACTTTATACCACAGGGTATGGTTAAGGGGGATTAACAAAGTGTTTATGTTGACTAAGGACTCTCAGTGAAGAAATGCAGTGCTAGACACAAGTTAAGGACAGAATCATGCATCTTCCATCCATCGCAAAGAAAACAGTTGAAGGTGTCTGATGACCAAAGAACTAACCTCAAATTTAGCATAAGAGTGCTTGCAAGTGTGCGCGCACACACACACACACACACACTTCTAGTGTGGTGCAGCTAAACATATGGTAAGATGTTCATGTCTGTAGTAACCCTAAGAGACAGCACTTTAAAAACACTCAGGTATTTTGCCAGCAGATAATACTATTTTAAAACATCTCTAAATTAACTGTTAATACTGAAAACCTGTTCTGAGTGTACAGTCCAGAATAAACATACAGAAAGAAAAAATACTCCCTTCTAAAAAACCTCAATCTGGGTGATCAGCTAATGAGAGCTGTCTCTCCCTGCCTCTCAAATACCAGACTTCAAATACTTCAACTCTTACAAATCTTTATCTCCTATTCCAAGCTATCATAGCAAAATTATTATATTCTTGTCAGATTTTAACCTACTTTGATCCTGGAATCTTTCATTTATGTGAGCCCTGCTGTGTTGCTCTTGGCTTAGCTGCTGTTCATGTAAATCTACAGGGGTTGGGTTAATACCAGTTCCTTCAAGATACAGTCGGATTCTTTGTCGCCACTGCCACCTTAGAGAGGAGAAAGAAGTTGGTATCAGTAGCTGAAATACTCATTACAGAATTAGACAGGATCAGAGAGTCTTAACTCTCAAAGCAGAGTATCTTAAAAGTTAAATATATTCAAAGTCACATTTCAAGTTTTATAGCTTCCACTATAATTTCTGAATTTAGAAAGCTAATCATAATAAAATCTAAATACATTACACTTAACAATTTGCTACCTAATGTTTTTTATATGTGTAAAATAAGAGGACACTGGCCAAAAGTAGTCCACAGACATTAAAGATAACAACTCATCTTTTTAGGCATGTGATCCTAACTTACGAATTCACAACTGATGCAACGATTTTGAGAACAACAAGCTCTCAGGAATTTATACAGCAATACATGCTGTAATTTTACTATCTTTTGTTTGTATTTGTAGATGTTCAGAGAAGCAGCCCTATCCACACCTTTATAAATAAGGGCCACAAGTATCCTCTCATTTTAAGAACTCTCCTAGCCTAGGAACTTTAGGATGCTTAAGATGAATTCAAATGAAGAAAGAGAAGGATATCTTAAGCTATTACAAGATTCAGATTTTTTGTTTTTTACTAGAGGAGGTATCAATTCCTTTTTCCTCTTACTATTTAGAGATTATGTAAAACAAAATAGCAATAGTTTTGATTTAGAAAGCAAATCACAACAGAGTGTTATAAGAACATCTTTTCCCAGTTCATACTGTTGATACCCAGGTGACAACAGCCAGTTTATGCTTCTTGAAATTACACCAAGGAACACTTACACTTCATATGATCACATCACTAGTTTTACCTCGTCATCCTTGTAGAGCCTCATTCAACACACCCTTATTATAACTACCTATCTGCCCTTAAATTCCAAGTATGTTTTCAGGTAGTCAGGCAGACAGCACGCAATGAGTATCACTGTGCTAGCCTCCTTACAATACTCATGCTAGAACATGTCAAAACCCCCACAAAATTGAAAAATGGGACTGTACCCCTATCATATCCCTATTCTGAGATCCTGTTACACCAGTGACCATCAAAAAAAAACCCCATGTGTAGTCTGATATAGTTTGTCCTTTACAAAGCAATGATGTTGGTTGTTTCATGAGACTACAAGGAAAGTGCTTATATGGACACTTGTACTGACTGACACTTCAAGGATAAGGAGAAAAGACAATTCCCCTTTTCCAGTCTTTGGCACCTCACCATCCTTATGCAACTCTGAGACAGCAGAAGCTCTTCCAGACAGGCTGATCCAGTTACCCACCTATTTTAAAGTTTCTTTAGGGCCTATACCTGAGAACTGCCAAGTGAAACACTCTCTCAGGTCCTTGCTTACGAATATCAGTTCCTATTATTCTGAGAAAATAACCAGAGAGATCCTTTCTGTTTCACTCTGGTGAGGCTTCAGCTCCATAATGAGCAACAAGAGGAATGTCAGCAACAAAAATACAACATGGCATCCAACAAAACATCAGAAGTGCCTAGATTATCAAGGTTACCTGCATTAACACTACCAGCTTTACCTAAGCAACTTAGCATGATGGAAAGTTAAAAGCTTCTGTTTTATAAGTCTCAGAATATGTGAGTTGAAAGTACCTTTTCATTTAGCAATACCTGAGGAAACCCCTTCAGTTATTTACAATCAATCCTGACAACTGTATTCACCTCATTTCAGAGCTTTTCTATGACACAGTTACACTTCAAGCTAAAAATTAAATTTGCAAAAACTATAAATAAAACCCAATTGCAATGTATTTTCACATGAATGACTCATTTCTGTTTGATGGTTTGCCATCTAAACATATTCTGGAATGTTAATAGACCACAGAACAATGTCTCTTTTAAAATAGTTATTAAAATACTCTTCCCTAGTCTGTGCTTTAAAATTCAGCTTGCTTCCTTCTTAATTCTAGTGAGATTTTTCTATTTTAAGAATACCTAGTATTGAAAAAAATCAAGCTGTCTTCAGCATAAAGAAAAACTTTGCCTTACACTAATCTGTTAACAAAATTTAAGTCACTCTAGCTTAACCACCAAAACCCCAGATGCAATACACTGACCATTTCCTAACTGTGTAGGCTTCATCAACTTCTATTAGTATGGCCCATCACTGTACTACATATGCTTTTGAGTGTTAAAATATGTAAACCAATACACCCTTTACAAGAATGCAGTTCCTCATTTATGAATTTGCTAATCACAAAAGTAAATCAATTATTCAAGGTCATAACAAGTCTTTTTTCTGGAACTGGCAGTCAATTTTATTCTTTGTATTCCAATCTCACTCTTGACCACTGTGGAAATACAGTGGAAGATTGGTGAGGAGGACTGTAAACATGCTCAAGTGACTTGTAGCTGGGGTGTTGAAAAATACATATATCATACTAATTGTTGTTTAGCTTTGTGTGCTTGATGGGTAGAACATCTGCATTTAGATAACAAAGGCCTGTGATAGCCTCAGAGGCACTTTATCAAACATGCTTGAGATTCCTGGCCTGCTGTGGGAATAATCAAAGCACAGTGGAAAACTACACCTGCAAAAATCTCTGATATATACAGGTAAAAGCAGCAAGTTCAAGATGTTTTTCTTTCTCCTCCTCTTTCTGGCTAGCAAGGACTGAGCTACGTGGTGTCTTTGTCCCCACTTGCGTGCTGCCCAGGTGCTGCTGCGGAGATTCCCCAGGTCGCAAGGTAACGAGAATAAACTTACTCTTTTCATTTCATCCGTGGTTTTGTGGTTGCTCCTGCATTCTGCCTGTGTCAGCTGCATTCACAAACCCATTTTTCAACATGGTAAACATCTACATAGAATTCACAATTTGAGGCATTAAGATTTTACTAAGCATCATCTGCTCCTTAGGAATTGCACATCATTAAGTATTTTCCAATCATAGTATGTTTTGGAAAACCAAAGATCAGTGAATCCTACCTGAACTCACCACGATAAAGCTTCTGTAGTGCTTCAGGAAACGAGTGCGTGTATCTCACAGGCAAGCATAAGTGACCCTCTGATCTGGTAGCAAAAAAGGACAATGAAAATGTCAGTATAACTATTAAGATTTGGTATCTTTAAAAAATAAAACAAAACACACACGTCTTTCTGTTACATAAAGCTAAGCTACACTTTGACCTTTATGAACCTATACTATTCTTTCATAATAGCATATCAGCAACAATACACCTCTTTCAGATCCTGGCATGTATGTGTGTGAGACATAGGATGTTTCTCCCACTAGCTGTCTGTTCAGCTAGTAATCCTGCAGGAATATGTAGGTACTAATATAGTTCCTGTCACCATAGTTCTAGGCAAGGAATTCAAACGCATTAAACCTTGCAAATTAGAAAGAAAATTTCCTCCTTTTACATGCAAGTTAGTGATACAAGACAGGTAAGCAACATGCCTAAGATCAAAAGAATCTCACGTCAAAGCCAGAGACTAAATACTGCTCCCCTTTCATGAGTGATATTTGATAACTTTGAAGGCACTTGTTATTTGAAACTCAGGCCTGATACTGTAGAATATCTATTCACAGCATTTGAAAAGTTTTGGAAGAGGAGTAAGGTATGGAAGAAATTAAAACTTTTGACCACCACTTTCTTATACTAAGACTAAATTTACTGGTAATATCAAAAGCAGAAACCTAAATCTGGAAATTTCAGCAGACAGCACCTTGGTGAATTCTGAGTTTTACTTGCCATCCATTTGAAAGTTACACCAACCAGGCAGTACTTACACACTGCATCCACCTGCCCAAATCAATCTTGTGGCTAGGTGGATGCAGCTTGCATGGAGTTTATAATAGGACAACTAAATGCCATTAATTGGCTGAGAAGACTGGGTCCTCTGAGGTATGACATGGTTTAATGAAGAAACCAGAACAAACTTCTTCATCTGAGGCCCTATCAGATTTCCAATAGGATTTGCCTTCTTCATAAAGAAACCAAGTTTCTGTGCATTCAGGTACCACACCTGGTTGCTTTTGTTAAGTCCCTTTACCTGTCTGTTCTATACTGCCATCTCTAGCCTAACAATTCTGGTTGGTAATACACCTTAACTAACTGCAACTGCTGTTACACTGGCGTGTGAAAACAGCTGTGGCAGTTTAACACAGTCATGCTTATCCAGTACTACTTAATGTCCTCTCAAATGAGACAGGATAACTCACTGTTGAAACTTTTCTAATAAAACAATGGGTTCACTTGATATATACACAGTCCACTAAAACCTTCATTGCCAAATGCTACAGGCACGCCTCATGCATCACGAAAACAGATGCATATTGTGCCTGATATTAAATAAAGCATTGCTTTCCCAAATGTGTTTTTACCTTTCAGGATCAGTATTTACTCCAATAACTGGTTTAAATTTATCAAAGACCTTACTGGCTGCCAACAACATTGTACCATCACCTACAGAAAAAGCAAAACAAAAGTTAGTTTCATTTCTCATTCTAGTATCCCAAACAAAATAGTCTCACATGTACTGCAACATTATCACTAAGTGCTTTTATATCAACAACCAATCAGGTAAGCTGCACAAAAAATAAAATGGACCACAAAACTACTGACAACTTCAAAGCAGAGTAGTAACAACTGAATCCAAGATGGCAAATATGACTGGAAAAAGTACAACTTATCTGACAGCTATACATGTCCGGGCAACTGAATTTGGCAGAAGCAAGTCTGAAAGGAGATTTATGGAAATTTCTGTATGCTTATCAGCTAGTTAAAGAAATACTTTGGGAAAATAAATTTAGAAAGTATCACTAATCGAAGCAACAGGTCACAGGAAACAATACCAAATTTTACTGTGAATCACATGAAAACAATGACTTTATTTCCATTTCAATTGCTCTCCTAGAAGGAACAATTTAAAGGTCTTATTTGGCCCCAAATAAGAAAGCTTGGAAAAGGAGTCTTAGATAAAACTGTTGAAGTAGAAATCTTTAAGTGTCACTGGTTTCCTCAAATACTGTTATCCTTTCCTGTCTGTTAAACAGAAGGACAACTATAACCTGAATCAGTCTTTGCACCAAGATATAAACTCTGAAAACCTTGGATGGTGTATCACTTCCCAGCTGCTTGCCTCATAACCGTGACAAATGTTGCGACAGACAAACTAGCACTTTAACCTCCAGCTTAGAGTTCTTTGAAATCTATAGGAGTATATTAGGATGCTTCAGGAATGTACACATATCCCTTTCCACCCACACATTCTGCGTGGTAACCAGTAGCTAAGGGCAAAGTGGACCAGTGGGGAGGAGAGAAAGGCAGAGCAGTCATCAAGTCTAACTGCCACAGATGATTGAACATTATGTCAGAGCCCAGCAGCAAATCACAAAAATAACACTGAATGAACATGCAATGCAATGTTAGAAAGAAACAATCAGGTTAGTTGGTCTGTTGGTTCATTTAAAAAGCTCATCCGTGGCACAGGCTGCTCAGAAGTTGCATACTTTTACCTGCACCATCCAACTAGATACTCCAGTCACTGGAATTAAGTGTGAAAGCAAGAAAGGGGAAGGGGAGTTTGAGCAAGGGAGGAAAAGGTAGTATGTTAGTCTCCACCTCACATACCAAAACCCAAAGAGGAGGGTTTAGGGCTATGTATAATCATATGACATCAAGCATTTTATCCTCTTTAGTTGAAAACTATAGTAAATTCCACAGTTTATACTGTTTTACACAAGACAATTAAACATTTCCAAAGTGGCCATGCACTGGGATTCACTTCCTAGTGCTACAATTTTAGACACTAGACATAGAAATGATGGTCACAACCATTGCGTTTTGTCATATTTTCCGACAATTAGATACACAATTTGTTTTCAAAATGTGCATACCTCCAGACGCTTCACACACTGAAAAATATTTTTGAAAAATATATCTATGAAAATGTACTGAAATAAATACTTCCCTTCCATAAAGTCGTACCTCCTGCTGATATAACAGCATCTGCCCACCGAACAGTCTCTTCATTATATTCTCGACGTTTAACAAGACGAACTTCTATCCTCTCATTCCTATAAAGCACAGAAAAAGCCTAAATGTGTCTTATATTGTTGTCACATCCTTCTGAAAAACTGACATGTAATTAGGAACTAATTACAGTGGTATATGGCTGATAAACATCTTTTACATCTTTTTCATTTGTTTTCAAGAGAATAACGTAGTGTGTTAGTTAACTAAACTGAGCTAGTACACATTACAATTGTTTCAGGAATGTATCTGCATCATCCTGTTTTCAGTATTCCTATTTTATTAGAGCTTGTAACACAAAGCCTCCTTTCGTTCTTTTACACAATCCATGGATATTTGCACTGTGTCTGAAATTCTCAACATCCATATATTCTTACCGTAAACTGTCTACAACATGCTCCACGTTTTCTGTATGAATGCGATGCCGCTCCAGCAGACCAGCATAGTTAGATCCCTTCAAGGCAAGCTGTAAGACATAAATTGATTTTGTAGAAGTTAATCACTACAGTAAGTGCTCTTGAGTAACACAAAGAGAAGCTAGAAAAAAGCATGTATCTTATATCCTTTTATAAGCATTCCATTAATTACATTTCTACATACATACCAGTCAGCTTACATTGACTAGTTCATTAAATGAGTTACATTGCCACGGCAGCCAAGAATCACAGACCTTTTCAGGCCTCTACACAAATATGCAAACAAGTATGCTACACTGATGTCTATGCCACTTCAGACACTTTGCTTTCCCTGCATCTGTTAAGTAGTTTAAACTCTAGGTAAATCTACATAAAATAGTTATACTAACTATACTCTGGTCATGTGCTAAAAGCTAGCTAATTACCTTAAGAATTATAAACATTATGCTACAGAGAAAAGAGGACAACAGAAAAAGCAACAGGAATGATAATTAAGAAAACAGGAATTTCTGAAATAACCGAAGTATTAACCTTCAAATTGCATTTGAGCTAAAATGGGAGACTGCCAAGTGCTGACCAAGGTGACATTTCCCTTACATCAAAAAAAAAGCAAGGACAATCTACCTACTACCTCTGATACTGTCCCCTGGATTATAGAACAGTTTTTCAAACAAATTCACCTCAATAACAAGACAAACAGTATTTAGCAGTTGCATTTCAGCCTCATTCTGCTTGGGAACTGGAGAATTTAAATACTTAATCTTGACACACTCTCTAGACCATGGAAACATTTTGCAGTTCATATAGATAGACTCTTGTGAGCAGGCAGGTGAGACAGTTGGGTGAAGATTATTTCTTTGCAACAGGCTTCTGTGAAAGTAATTCAGTCACCATCTGTACGCATTCATTCTTCACCTCAGTGTGCTCATCTGGGGCTGTTACTGCCAAATACGTGTTTGCATGGAGATTAAGCAAATAGAGGAAAGAGGGTGAAAATGATATTAAGTAAAAGGAGTATAAATACATTCATAACAAAACTGATCCTGCTTTAAGGAGCAGGCTAGACTAGATGACCTCCTGAGACTCCTTCTAGCCTGAATTGTTATACAATGATACTGTCGTTACTTCCTTTTCCCCAACCAGTTAAAAACAATTTACCAGCACAGAAACAGAACTTCTCCTAGAGTTTCTGTAGAGAAATTCATCTGTGCCAGAAGCTTTGAAAAGGCACTTCCAGCAGTTTATTCAAGTGCCTTTACTCAAAGTTGTACACCATTCCAAGGGAAAGCGATGCCAGACAGCCAGATCTAATCCCATTTCCATAGAGACCCACATCACTGAACTCCACAACAAAGGGGAGAGGACTGGCAGGATATGACAGTTACAGTTAACTGCAATCCAACACACACAAACACAATCTTTCTTCATCTGGCACCCACCCACAGATGTCAAGAAATCCAACCATGAGCTAAGCACAAAGACAGACTCGGTGCTGAAGAACCTACAGAAAAGAATGGAATTGGTTGCTCTCAAACTGCATCGCTGTTCTGCTCAGTGTGTTTACAATCAGTGATTAACTTGCAGGAACAAAATCTTCAAGTGGTCTTACAGCTGGGATCAGGAAACCACCTCTAGCAGAGGGGCTCCTAGACTTTGTCTGGATGTCACCAACAGCACTACAGGCAAACAGGGGGAGTAGCTGCCAGCTCTGCTTGGTCACACACACAGATAAGCATGTGGGTGATCAGAAAATATCCAGACAAAGCTTTCAGGTCATCTTTACAAAGCTTGTTAGTATTGATTTACTGGGGTATGGGGTCTTATGTCCCATTAACTGCCTCACACATTTAAACACTTTGTTTCTACTCCCCAGCTACAATACTTGCGCACTCCTGTACACCTCTTGCTCCTCCAGAGCCCATGTTGCACTGTGAACACGAACAGTACCACTGTGCTGCTGTGGGGAGGGGAAGAGTACACAAGGCTATGGCCAGTTACAGCACTGCCCATTGCTGGATCTGCTGTCAGACTCTCATCACCCATTTGGAACAGAAAGGAGAAAGTGGAAAGGAGAAAAGAAAAAGGTATTTGCCTCCCACAGACAGCATCTGCCGCTGAGCACCACAGGTCTCATTTGCCAGAAGAGGGATTTTCAATTACACATTCGAAGCACCAACTGACCTTGCTTTACCACCAGAAAGAACAAGAAATCCACAGCAAATAACCTCAAAAAAAATCAACTATGTTACTAAAATCAGGATTCCCATTCATGCTTCCTCTAGAAAGATCTGCTGTGAATAAAACACCAGCACCTGACAAGCAGACTGCTGCTGCAGCATACGTTTTTCAGGCTGCTATTTCCACAGGCTGTTACTTCCACACACACCAGATACTGCAAACTCCATCTTGCAATTTTATGTACCTCATTTATTTGGCTAATTCACCAGCATGCTGTCTTTCAACGTGGTTGAAGAGAGCTTTTATCTCGGAACAATGACAATGTAATGACTCTCTATATGATTATTTGCAGACTTCTGAGCCATCAAAATCAGTGGTGAGCCTACAGCGAACATTTCATCGGCATTTCTAGCAATGAGAGGTACAGGTAGTGTCATTGCTGTGGAACAGAGTCTGTTCTGTAACTTACATTTGCGTCGGGTGTGTTAAATTATTTCATGAACAGCTTCAGAAAGCAGAAAAGGATGCTCAGCAAATAAGCTGCCAGTACCCTGACAACTGGCTGAACAATTTCCGTGGATACTTCTACCCTTGCTAAAAGCAGCACTGCAGAATGGGTATCTAATGCATAGAGGTTTCCTCTTTGAATTTAGCTCTAGAACAAGTAAGCAGGTATCATTAAGCAACACGATAAATGAAAAGTTAGGGGCTTGAGTTTAAATGGCTAAACTACATCTACGAAGTTAATGAATCAGCCTAATTTGCAGACTCCAGAGATTAAAACAGTCTGCTCATCTCGGGCCTCATCCCTCTAGCTCAGAGATAAATAACTCACCAGTTCATTCATCTAAGAACTCACAAAGGGACAGCCTGCCCGAGCCTAACCACAGTCAAGCATATAAAACAGGAATGCTAATCATCAGCTGCTTTTCATGTAACTACTCCAAAGAACCAGAGAAGTGCCTACAGCCCTTGAGGTCAGAGGCCATGGAATGACAGAGTGGGAAGGGACCTCTGGAGGTCATCTGGTCCAACTCCCCCACACAAGCAGAGCCACCTGGAGTCACTTGCCCAGGACCACGTCCAGATAGCCTTAGAAGATCTTCATAGGTGGAGCCTCCATCACCTCTCTGGGCAACCTGTCCATGTGCTCAGCCACAGTCACTCTGAAAAAAAAAAGTGTCTCCCACTGTTCAGACTGTATTTCAGTTTGTGCCCACTGCCTGTGGTCCTGCCTCAGCACCTGAATGGCATACTAAAACTATGACAAATACTGCTTCTTAAAAGAGCTCTGCACTGAGGATAAAGAATAAGACAAACTGAGACAGCCACATCCTTTTCACTTTAAAAGAGCTTTTTATGAAAAGTCACTTTTTTCCATGGAATATGTTGGGCCCATGAAAATGAAGAAAACCTCATAAAATTGGAAAAAAGCTAAACTAAGTGTCAAGGTTTAGCAGTATATACTCCTGCAAAACTTACCCATAATAACACAGAAAACCTAAAAAATTACAAAAACCACTAAGAAGCCTGCCAGTACAGTTCAAGGGAGTATACTGCAAAACATAAGACATCTAAACTTAGCGATATTTCTCCAGAAATTGCCAGACTGCAGACTGACTTTCTGGACACGAACTAGAAAATAAAACCACTATTCCTATAGAGCTTAGGATCTTCAAATTGAAGTATGCTTGGCATTTCTTGACATTGACATTGTAAAAGCCTATGCGAGGCACCACACACAGGTTTGGAGCCAGGCACTGCAGGTTAAGTACTTTCTTCCAGCAGTTATCTGGAAAGATCAGTAAAAGCAAAGGAAACTGAGAAGTACTGATGAATTGAAGTTATCAGCTATGGATCTATAAACATACAGGAAACATGGCATTTGCTGAGTTCCACTTGCTGAGGCTCCTGGAACAGGAAAAAATAAGGGTAAAGTGTACAGGAAATGTTGCATCAGAGCACAAGGGTAGTCAGCTACGGGTGACATTAGCAGAAGTACGCAAAAGCAGAAGTATTTATGAAGAGTGGGAACAACAAGAAATACAACTGTAGGCCTATTAATGTGACCTCAATACCATGCAAGATTGTAAAACAAAATGCATGAATATATACGTCAGCTACTATAGCTAGAAGTGTATTAGCATATGAAAACAGGGACAAACTGGCCAAAAATACATTCAGGCATCATTTCAGTAGTGTTCTTAAACCCCACAGCTGAGATTCAGTGCAAAGTAGTCTTTCAGAAGAGCTTGCATTGGAAAACACACTCAGGTGAACAGAACATGTTCTATGATGGAGTTATTTTTCTTTAGGAGCCTGAAGGAGAAAAGGTCTAGACCAAATGCCTAAAAAAAGCTCTTCTGATATCTTCTGGCCTGATCCTTTTTTAATGAAAGGATAATTCTTCACAGAGCTCCTTTAACAGTCATTTAGGCAAGAGACATTTGCCTGACTGCCTTCCTTCTGGAGTCTTACCTCTCACCTCTGGCAAGTCTCACCCCACTCGGTTTTCAACTGTGGGTCTGCTCTCCTTGAGTAATGCTGGCCCTCCAGGAATAACACTGCGCAAAAAGGACATGGCGTGTAGCCACGAATACAGAAGCAACACGAAGCCGAGCAACATCCAAATACCCACTGTTGTCTACATATGTGGATTATGATCCCTGATTTAGAGAATGGGGAAAAGCCATAGCCAAGTCTTACTGACATTGCTAACCTGATCATGAGGATAAAATTGTATATATAACATATAGGATAATATAGGATAAAATTGTATATATAACATATATTCATATTCTCATTACTAGGCTTATCCTGATTTTACAGCACTAACCTTCATGTTGCTTTAAACTGCCACTGCACCAGAGTGGCGTTAATGCCTCGGTGTACCTATCAGTTGTTTTACAACAGTTGATCATTCAGAAGTTAAACTAAATGTCTGACTAGAAGGAAAAAAAAAAATTACAGATCTAGAAAATATTATTCTCTCAAATTTCCACAATGAACTTAGCCACACACATACCCCAGCAGGAAAACAACTGATCACTGTTTTCCAATCTATATAATTTCTACAGAAAGAACCACGGAACAGTGGATTTAAGGAGCAACAGCTAAACACAGAAGTTTGAATTTTAACCTTAAGGGGAAAATACCATGACCACTATAGGTATAATCACCTAACCATTTCTAAGCAGAGTACAGCGCTATTAAAAGCCCCGTATTTTCAGAAATTGTCTCTCTAGATTAACCACATCTCCCAAGTATAGACAAAGTTAGCACTCTCAGTTTTGCTCTCGGTTTATAAAGAAACAAGCATTTATTTTGATAGGAATATGGGAGAAAATATTTTTCCAAATGTGTTAAGTTTTGAACTAGAAACAGCTTTGAATATAGCATGTGCTTCAAATAATACACTCTTCTTAGCTTCCCTGACAAATAAGAAACACTGTCTTAAAATTTGCTTGAGTACCAAAGTCAAAGACCGGCAGTCTATAGTTGCATACAAGTGATTTTACTATGTTCTAGCGTTAACTACTAGTTAAGTTAAATCTTTATCTGTCACGCTAAAAAGAAATCCAGTTTTCCTCACAGGTCAGACACGACACTGAACTTTCTGATTTCTGAAGAGCTCAAATCACATATTAAGCTTTCTTGTTTTGTAATGTAAAAATAATCTGCATACAAATAAATAGGATTAAAGCATGGTTCAACTTCTGAATCTTAAAGCGCAGAAGACAAAAGAGATTAAAATAAACAGAGCAATTAGCCATGGCAGAACTTGCCCAGTAGAAATCTGCACCTTAAGAGACATGTTTCAAGTGCTCCACCGAAAAGGGTCTGCTAGAAGGTCAGCCACAGCAACCTTGAACCACAACCCTGAATCTTCAGTGGGTTTTCCAGCATCAGCTGGAACTGATGAGGGAGTTGAATTTGGTAGTTGTACACAACAGATGTCCAGGTTTGGATATGACACCTACGTACAGAACAGCATGCCCAACCCTCAATTTCTTCTAACTAGAGAAGAATTACCAAGACAAGTACCATTTATGAGCTTCAATTGCTGTATTTATACTAATGACAGCAAGTTTGCGGAAGACACCAAATTGAGTGGTGTGGTTGATAATCCAGAGGGAAGGTATGCCACCCAAAGGGACCCTGACAGAGGTGGGTCTGGCTGAACCACATGAAGTTCAACAAGGACAAGTGCAAGGTCCTGCACAGGGGTTGGAGCAACCCCTGATAACAATACCTACTGGGCAATGAGTGGATTGAGAGCAGCCCTGTGGAGAAGGGCTTGGGGGTACTGGTGGATGAAAAGCTGGACATGAGCCAGCAATGTGCGCTCGCAGCCCAGAAGGCCAACTGTATCCTGGGCTATATCAAAAAAAGTGTGACCAGCAGGTCGAGGGAGGGGATTCTGCCCCTCTACTCCAATCTCATGAGACCCCACCTGGAGTACTGCATACAGCTCTGGGGACTTCAACATAAGAAGGACATGGACCTGCTCGAGTGGGTCCAGAGGAGGCCACCAAGATGATCAGGGGGCTGGAGCACCTCCTTTATGAGGGCAGGCTGAGAGAGTTGGGGTTGTTCAGCCTGGAGAAAAGAAGGCTCTGGGGAGACCTTATAGCAGCCTTCCAGTACTCAAAGGGGCTACAGGAAAGATGGGGAGGGACTCTTTATCAGAGAGCGTAGGGATAGGATGAGGGGTAATGGCTTTAAACTGAAAGAGGGTAGATTTAGATTAGATATAAGGAAGAAATTCCTTACTGTGAGGCTAGTGAGACACTGGAACAGGTTGCCCAGAGAAGTTGTGGATGGCCCCCTCCCTGGCAGTGTTCAAGGTCAGGTTGGACGGGGCTTTGAACAACCTGGTCTAGTGGAAGGTGTCCCTGCCCATGGCAGGGGGGTTGGAACTAGATGATCTTTAAGGTCGCTTCCAACCCAAACCATCCTATGATTCTGTGACTCTGCTTTCATAGTAGTTGCTTGACTTAAACTTCTCAAACTTCTTAGAAGGGGAAATGTGTTCCCCTACTTGCTTTTGCACTAGAAACACTAAATGCATCAAATTTGATCTTACATGGTTTTGCTAGAGAAAAAACAATGAGGTGGTAGGGTCACCACACTTGAAAAAATAAAGCCAAAACACTAGTCAAATTTAAGTCTTTATTGAAAAATTCCAGGCTCATTGAATTGATACTTTGGTAAGGCTCTGGTTCAACCTTTTGCCAAAAACAGGGCATGTTTCAGTAGGATCATGCTTGTGGTACTAGTGGATTAGCCCATTTTGGGACACCCAGCTCTTTCATACACCTGCAGTCCAGCTCATTCAGACTGGCAGGAGTTAAAGTAGCAGAGAAACCACACAGCTTCCCAAAACAAAGTCCTACTAAGAATTGGCATTACCAAGGGTCAGCTTTAAGTCCTCTGTAAAGCTTTAAACATGAATCAAGTCTTCAATTACAAACTCCTGTCGAGTTGCAAGCCACAGACATTAAATCCAGTTCCTCCTCCCTTCCCAGTCTGGCTTATTAGGTATTATACAGGCCATTAACTGCTTGCTTATAAAAACATGTGGTAGGTTAACCGATAAAGGTCAGTACCTACCACAAAAGAAAGGCAGTAGGCTGGTCCTACCTGACCAGCACTCTTGACCCTCTACTGTTGCCTGATGTACTAACCAGCTGTCAATTGCTCAAAATTGTTCCTAACATTGTTCCTGGCCCTATGCTAGGTTTCTACCAGTTTGCTACATCACCCCTTGTGCTGTAGAAGCCCAGCAGGCTGCTTTAGCTAGGAACTTTTTTTCCCCCTTATACTTTCCTCACCATTTTCTTCAGCATCTCAGACCCCTCACTTTCATTACATGGTCACAGCAGCCTTTCAAATGTTGTCTAACATCTGCTATAAAGTAATGACTATGAAGTACTTTGCATATTGTAGCATTTTCTATGCCATTACTTCTGTCGTAGCTGACTTCAATTCTTCACTTGGTAAGTGAAACTGGCAACATTATGTTCCTGAGGCATTACGGAAATGCTGTGTTGGGACAAGAGTTTGATCTATATATGAGCAAAAGTAAAAATGCCGTAAACTGTCTTCTAATTCTTTATGTACCACATTAAAATATTATTGTAATTTTAACCGCAACTGAAGAATACAGTGGTTTGTAATTCAAAGTTTAATGCAGAGCAAATTGTTGTGTTAACTATAAACAGAGCAGTAACTACTTTCTGCACTAACAGGTTTCTAGAAACCCAGTGCAATCCAGGCAATTCAATCATTCAGTTCTCATTAATTCAGCAGAACACCAACATAATGTCATAAATCACAACTAAGTACTTAAAAACAATATTAAAGTTACATCCAAAAAGCAGCCCTCTTCAGCTCTATAAAGTATCACATGCTTGATGAGATAGTCCATGAAGTTTAATTTAGGTACACTGAAACGCTCTTCTTTTGCATCTATTTGCTATATATGACTGAGTACACTTGAATGGTGTGCTAGAAAAAACAAATGCTATGGAAAAAGGAATTATCACATTTATTTGTTTCCATCATCTTCCAGACTCCTCTTATGACAGAATTACATCATAGGAAAAACTTTTTAATAAAACAGATGTAACTGAAGTTACTTTACAATTATTCATGTATATCAAATTTCAAAGATAAAGACAAATATATGCACATTGTGGTTGTGGAACCTGAAAAACCTTCACACCCATCTCAGTTTCCAGTGGACCAGCACGCAAATTTTATTTCTGAAAAAAAGTGTCTTTAGCTTTGTATAATCTTGGTGTACTATAACCCGTGTCTTGCATTATGCATGCTTCAAATTCAGTAGATTGAGATGATATTTTTTCCCCCCTCTTTTCAGGGTGAAGTAGAGCCAAGTACAGTCCTAACAGTTTTTAAACACTTTATGTGCTCCCTAGAAGAACATCTACTGAAACAATTCACATTACAAAATAAGTAGAGATAGGTAGTCTGAATTTAAGAGAACAATTAAAAGCTTCACAGTACCACTTCATTCAATAAATTTCTATTTAAAGATACTACTTTCAAATGTACCACTGTGCATTTGGATGCACAAGAGAACACAGGGGTAAATATACTAATATCCACTGCTTTTTAGAACAGCTTTTTTTTTTTTCCCCAAGAAAAAAATTAACATGATTTTTGAAGAAAAAAACTCTGCTGAATTATCTGATTTAATTTTAAAATTAGAATTCAATTGAGCTTTGAAGTTTGCATATTACCTTTTCCTTCTGCTACCTTCCTTGCATCTGTAAAAATCCTAGTGTTTTGAAAATATTTGAGTAACATTTTCCACATGGGAGTTCTAGTGGAACAAAGGCATCCGGACTGAAGTGCAGTTCTCTAAAACAAAAATCTAAGAATTAAATACCTGGCTAGTTTCCAAAAGCTTACCTTGACATGATGGTATGACATTCACAAACCTGAAACACCAGTACTTAGGAAAGGTAATTCAAAACTTATATCAAAAATGTATCTTTCACCATTTAATGTAAAAGAAGGTAAAGAATTTGTTTCTGTAATTAAAAACTCAATCACCTATTAAGTTACAGGTAAAATAGTACATTTCCCCCAAGAGAGAATTTTCTAAGAATCATGAAAACTTTAATATGCAGGTTAGTAGCAGCTGGTGCTGTAAGCATCTAAATTAGGAATTGGAAGGGGGAGGGGGGGTGGTATTGTTCTACACAGACACCCCCCCACCACCCTCCCCAGTTCTGTGGGTTTTGTTTTGGTGCACAAGAACATACGAGCTCCAGCTGAAGCTCTCCTATCTGCTGGAGACATTTCTTCGTTCCTTCCTGACCAGCCCTGCTCAGTATGTTGTTGGTGCCTGTGGTGGTGCAATCCTTACCCCCCCCCGCCCCTCTTTGTTGGGCTGCTTGGTGCTAGGTGCGATTCCACCCACATCCCCCGAGCTATACACCAGTCTGTGGAGATAAGGACTGACAATGTTAACGAGCCTGGCTCCTGCCCCTCCCGATTGCTCGGAAATGGTTAAAATGGCCCATCAACTCCTAAGGGCCTGGCACACCTGTGCCTGGGATGTGGTCAAATGGGAACAATAACAGAGTCGCACATTAATCAAATTCTTTTGTAACTGCTGGAAGGCACCAGAAGGCATTTGACAAAAGTCAATTATCTTGGACCCTATAAATGGCGACCACCAGGGAGACCCTTTGAGCTCTCCTGGATCGCAGTGGGCCTGTGACCAGCATCTCCCCTGAGCTGGGA
This sequence comes from Strix aluco, assembly GCF_031877795.1. Lineage (NCBI taxonomy): Eukaryota > Metazoa > Chordata > Aves > Strigiformes > Strigidae > Strix > Strix aluco. Next base: position 76,510,567 of record NC_133971.1, read on the forward strand.
CGCCTCTCAGGTACCAAACCCTTAAGGTGTCGTCTGCTCCAGACGGAAGGCCAGGGCGAAGTCCCCCGCTTGAGTCTCAATTATCGCCCGTTGAGGAATGCCAAGGCATTGTGAGTATTTGCTCTAAACTCAAGAGGGAAATTTTCTTTGAGCTAGCTTCTCTTTACTCTGTGTGTGTGTGTGTGTGTGTGTGGGTACGTACCCTTGTTTCTGTGTGTGTATGTCTGTTCTGTGTTCATTCCACTGAATCCAAACACCTTTGTTTCTGTATGTTTGTCCATTTTGTTATGTGCATGCATGTGTATATATGTGTATATATATAGGTACCGTTAAGTAAGTTAGTGTGAATCTTGTCATTTTAGAATCTGAATAAGTCGCTTTTCTTTCTTTTAGTATTTCTGAATTATTTTATAATAACAAATTGCTGTTAGTTATTAATAAACCTAGACTTCTTACTAAATATTACCGTGTCAATACTTTCATCCGCGACAGTGCCCTACGCTGAATATGAGTTCACATTGTGCCTCTTTTAGAGGAGGCAATATCCTGCTAACAAGTTACCTTTTCTCCACCCAGATACCAGTTTTCAAGAAAGCTATATAAACTTCACATTGCTGAGGAGACCACCCTTGACAATTTGTTGCAGCAGTCCAAAAGAGCCAAAACTTGTTCCAAACCTCCAATTCCTTGCTCTCCCTTCCTGTTCCAAATATACACAAACCAGACACAACAGGGTGTCAGCTGTGGTCCACATTGAATGATTTTCCTCCAATTAAGACCAAAACAAACATAACTTTTCATCTGACAAGACATTTTCAAAGCTAATTAAAACTGCATATGAAGTGTGCTTGGACAGCTAAACCGTTGATCTTCTCTAAATACCTTCCAGCAGTGAGAAGTCAGCAGCTGCATCTCAACCACACTATCAAACAATAAAACAGGAATCAGGAAATTAGCTTTATCTACTACTGGGATATTCTCTTAGTTTACATAAGGACAACAATGCTTGCTCTGCATGGGTTTGCCGAGAGCAAAACTAACAGTTGGGACATATAGTAGCCTTTAGTATTAGTTGACTGGATCATTTTTACAACCAGCCACAATTAGATGCCAATCCCAATAACCATGTCAGAAGAAATTAAAATTGTTGTCATTTCTGGTAAGCAAACTGTTTGTACAGACTTAGGAAAATGACTAGTATTTTTATTTAACTTAAAGCTGGTAACTGCAAGTGATAGAAATCCAATTGTCTCTTTAAATCTCATGAAGGCAAACAAAATTATTCCTTGTGTGATTTGGTGCAACACTTTTTTTTTTTTTAAAGTGCTGGGTCATTTTTCTTTGCTGGTATTAGAAGAGAAATCTCTCATTTTTATAGGTCTCATCTTCCTTCTGAACTGAAGACTCTGAAAACCTCCCCTGTACAACAGTGTTCAGAGCACTTAATTACACTTTTCACAATAGTTCAGAATCAGAATACTAATTATGATAGTCTGATGTGTTTAGGTACAGTTATAAACATTTAAAAGACTCATTTGTAAGTGTGTAAGAGTATCTGCCACAAGAGACATAAAACCACCATCTGGAGCAAGCATGCATAACAGGTATGCAGAGATGCAATGAAAGATTTAATCTTTCATTGATCTACTAAACGTTCTTTCAAGTGTTTGCCCTAGCTCTCCATCTCTCCCACTCTTCAGATCGCTTCTTCACCTCTCCAGTATCTGTTTGCACAGAGAAAGAATTCAGGAATTGTGACCTTGTAGCTTTGACTTTGCAACATTTAATCGTGTTCCTATAGCACAACTTACTTGGTGTGTCCAAAAGAAAGGCCACGGAAGTATTTAGGCCACAGCTGCTCAGGGCCTCTATGGCCTGTCAGAAGTGTCAGCCAGCAGCTTCAATACTGAGATATTCTGCTTCTTGAAGTATACTGTGATTTATATAGTATATCACATATATGATTGTGGGAATGTAACAGAAGCTTGGCAAGGAGGATTGTAAACACAGTCAAGTGATTTGCAGCTGGGGTCTTGAAAAAAAATATGTATCATACTAATTGTTGTTTAGTTAGGTGTGCTTCACAGGTAGAACATCTGTGCTTAGATAACATAGGCCTGTGATAGAGGTACCTTGTCAAACATGCTTGAGATTCCTGGCCTGCTGTGGGAATAATCAAAGCACAGTGGGAAACTACACCTGTGAAAAATCCCCAATATACAGGTGAAGGCAGCAGGTTTGAGACATTTTTCTTTCTCCTCCTCTTTCTGGCTAGCAAGGACCAAGCTCTGTGGTGCCTGCATCCCTGCTTGCATGCCTCTGCTCAGGTGCTGCCGCGGAGATTCCCCCAGGTCGCAAGGTAGCAAGAATAAACTTACTCTCTGCATTTCATCTGCGGTTTTGTGGTTGCTCCTGCATCCTGCCTGTGTCAGCTCACACGATACATGCTATGATCTGTGTCATATTTCAGTATCTATTGGTGTATACCAATGATTCATCTTTAGCCTCCTTAGATATGGAGCAAATCCCACCTAATTGGGATGTGTGCCCAAAGGCATACTTCTGTCTTAAGTGGCTTACTGCATTTTCTGTCTTAATACATAAACACACTGACTGCAACAGTTAAATTCAGGTCCGCTTTCCTGTAACCATGATCAAGCACAACGGCTTAATTCCACGTGATCATTATTTGTGCTATGCTAAAATCCAAAGCTTCCAAGTAGAGACATCAGTTATCTACTATGAACTTGCAAACACCTCTTCTGCCCACAACTGGCAAGCAAACAAGCCCAGGTATGGCTTCTCAAATCTAAGCCCTCCAACATTGTCTTGAAACTGAATTTCCGTATTTCAGATAGCCAGCGTCTGGATGTCTGAAGATCTGTGACAGACAACAGCAGCACCGTGCTCCTCCGCTGGCACAGGTCCTGCTTGCCATGATGCTGCCGCACCACAAGCCAGCTCTAGGGTCACCTGAGCTTGAGCCCCTGCAATGTAACACAATCCCCACCCCCCAAGTCTGGGTTAGCTAAAAGCTGACAGCATCAGGTGAGCCAAACCTTTCCTATGCACTTTTGCTTTCATTCTTTGCTGCTACCCCAACAGGCTTTTATGTGAGCTTCGACTCCCACCCTGCCCTCTGTGCGGCCATTCAGCACGACTGAGCTCCCACACCAAATTCACAACCACTTCAGTTCACAACGTTCAAGATGAACTGAGTTTCACCCTGGGTAGCAGCAGTAGGGACTTGCTGCACGTCCAAGGGCAGCATCTAGCCTCATTTCTCAGAGACCATTAGCCTTGGGACCAGCTTCTGAAGTCTCCCCAGGAGAAGCAGGGACTCAAGGAGCACAGAGGAAGAAAAATGCATCATGTTCCCCAGCTGCCCACAAAGGATGTGGCACAGAGGGGGAAGGACACGTTGCAGCAACCACTCTGGTAAGAAGTGACTCTATCCACAACAGAGAGGGTAAGAGTCTCCTGAACTATCACCTAACATATTTATTGAGGCTGCCATTAGCTCAGAAAGTTTGAAGAAAAAAAAATCTGAGACCAGTGTCACAGCAGAATGCAAATACAGAAATTTTTACAGGTCAGCTAAAAAATTTAAGAAACAGGCAGTAAGAACAATTCCTTCACTCCCTTAGTTCCTGTTTCAAATATATCATTCTGGAAGAGCTTTTCAGCATATTCTTGCACAAATCTTTGCACTTCCACCCATACGTCAAGAGCCTACCTTAATATTGCTACACACATAGTTAGGCAAGTTAAGCTTTGTCTACCTGGCAACATGAGGAGTTTTATTGTTGCAATTCCTCACATGGAGGTATTTTCATGGTAAAACTACATTCAAAAAAGCACCAGTCCTAGAATAAAAACTCTAGAATTCTCCCATATATGGAGAACTATCTTACACCTATAAATTTCTCCAAAAGGACAAAATCTAAGGTGTTCCAGAAACTACTACAATCAGGCACTGTGCATTCAGGTACTTGTTTTACCAACCAGACAAAACATGCATTCTTGTGAGAAAAGAAACTGCAGCTATTGCGACATTCAGTGAAGAGCGCCTTTAGGGATGTGCAACACTAACCACGCTGCTCACTAACTGATTGACTGTCCCAGTCCTGCCTGTACCCAAGCAGTTAGAGAAATTTGACCAAACACACCATTTTGTTTTTCTTGGTTTTAGCTGCACACTGAGGACAATCTAATTCTCTATATTTAACAGAAAGAAATGCTTCCTCAAGACAAGCTTAAAGGAAGACAGAAAAGCCTTACAGATGAGCTGTGAGAGACATTGCTCTTCCATAGCCACCACATGAAAGTACAAGGACATCTGAACAGGAACCTACATGTAGGTAAGAACAAGAACACAGACTGAGGTTTCCACATTAAACTTGGTGCCATATGAAATCTGACTAGAGAGCTTTACAAAATATGTAAAAATGTCTGGACAGGAATTCCATAGGAAGTGGATGACCAACTGAAGTACACAGAAAAATGTAGGCACTATCTTGCTTTAGGTACTGTACTTTTTTTATCCTAGCAATTTACAAAGCAAAACTATGCAACCATAGCATTTGTCCCTGCTACACAAGTTGAGCACATCTGCAGGTGTAATCCAAACGTTGCAAATGAACAGAGGTCTAAAATATTTCCAGTTGTAAGAGACCAAAAGCTAGACACACACAAATTAATGGTCTTATTCAGAATATAGACAATGATATGAGCTCATGACCTGGTGGTCTACAGAGACTGCTGGCAATCGAAGTAACTCCAGCAGGTACCGTCCTTTAGCCCACCATGCAGATGAGCACTGGAAGGCAACAGTCACAGCGTATATGGAGGATAGCGTGAGGTCACTGAGCTTGGTGAAGACACTACACACTGGGTGCACGTATCAACTCTTAGAGATACCTGCTTTCCTCAGTATACCTTCATTAACGGAACAGCCACCTGTTTTTGTCCTGAATGTTTCTTAAAGGCCAAAGAAAAAGGCTTTTCTAAAAACTGTAACAGGACGAGTGTCAATGAGAGATTTGGCTGCTTAGCTGGAGAAGTTGTTAGAAAAATACCTTAAGGATGAAGCAAGGAATCAAGGCAAGGACACAGAGCAAAGGAGCAGGAGGAAATGAAAGCGAGTCCTAAAGTCTGAGAGGATTTTCCCAACATTGTGCTTTCCTCAGCATGCACTTCTCTAAACACCGTCTTTACATTACACACTGCAAGAAAGAAACCGCAGCTTGCCGAAGGCTGCTGGAATCACTACGAGGATAAAACCCGAACGCGCTTACTCCACAAATCCCTCGCTCATTTGCAATAGATGAACGAAGGGCGGTTAAGCGGCGCTACCGGTACCCCCTCTCCCAGGCTACGGCGGCGGGCGGCGCGGCTCGCCAGCTCAGAGCCGGGCTCACGGGCCCGCGGGGGTGGCGGGACGAGCACAGCCGCCCAGCAGCGGCCGAGCGCGGCGAGAGCAGCCGCGCCCCCGCCACCAGCCCGGGGCGCCGCCCCGCGCACCGGGGCGAAGGGAAGCCCCGGGCCCACTCCCGACACCCCGGCCCGGCGGGCCCCCACGGACGCCGGTCATCGGCTCGGTAACTCCTCCAGCCTCCCCGCGCCCGGCCCCGCCGCAGCGCCCGGGGAGGCCGGGACGGCCGCCCCCTCCCGCCGCTCACCAGCTGCTTGAGGTCCTCCTCGGAGAGCCCGGCGTAGCGGTACCGCTGCTGCTCGAACTCGTACCGCGTCGTCTTCACCACCACCGCCACCCGCGACGGCCGGAACCCGCCGCCCGCCGCCCCCAGCCCGCCCAAGCCCCGCCGCCGCGGCGTGCACGGCCCGGCCCCCGCCGCCCCCCGCCCTGCCGCCGCGCAGCGGGCGGCGGGGCTCAGCCCGCGCAGGGTGAGGAGGCGCCGGTGGGCGCCGCCGGGCAGCGGCAGCCACGGTAGGGCGGACGAAGCCGCCGCCGCCCGCTGGCAGAGCAGCAGGGAGCGGCGGGCGGCCGTCCGGCTGGCGAGGCCGAAGTAGCCGTAGAGGAAGCCCTGCGCGGAGGACATCGCCCGGGCTCGCCCCCGCCCCGGGGCGGGAGCCTGCGGCCGGCGGGCGGGAGGGCGCAGCGGTGCCCGGCGGCGGCTGCCCCTGCTCTGAGGCGGCCTCCGCGCCCGGGCAGCGCTCGGCACACATGGCACGGCAGCGCCGCGGCGCTCCACCCCCCCCCGCCCCACGCGCAGGCGCTGCCTCCACCAATAGGGAAGAGCGTTGGGGGACCCGCCCCGCGCGGGGGCGGAGCAGGAGCCGTGGCTAGGGGAGCGCCCGAGCCGGGCCCGGCGCCCTGTGCGCATGCGCCCGCGCCCGAGCTCGCGCCCGCGCCCGCCCCGACCGGCGGCGCCGGCCCGGGGAGGCGGAGGCGGGGGCGGTGCCTGGCGAGCGCTCGCCGTCCCGCGCCCCGGCAGCAGGGATTGCGCATGCGCCTGGCGCCAGGCGGCCCTTCCCGGCCCCTCCCGCCCGCCCCCGCCTCCTGGCGGCCCCGGCGGGCGGGACGGGGATGGAGGCACGTAGCCTGTGCGCGGGCTGTGCGCACCTGGCGCCGCCGGCCGCTGTGAGGGGCTGGGTCCCCTCAGCCGGGCTGCCTCGGCCCCCCCGCCCCAAAGGGACACCTGCGTCCCGTCGCAGCCTTCCCCTCGGCCTCCTGCGCTGCTAACCGTTTGTAAAATAAGCTCGGTTGCGTCCTCAGTTTTAGCGGATGGAGGCGCGAGTCAGTGCTAAAGCAGGCCGTGGAAACCCTGAGGTGAGCTGCCAGCTGGGAAGCTGGCGTGCCTCCGTGTGAAACTTCTCTGAGGAATAGGACTTCGAAAGTTAGAAAAGCTCAACAGGTTCTGTGTTTTAAAAGGACTAAATACCGCGTCGTGTGAGGATCTGACGAGAAACACGTAGTTCGAGAAGTCCATCTCTTATTCGTGACTATTCTGGTCGTTATTACGTTTATCGCGCTGTCTGAGGAAGTGCAGAAAAAGGCAACGTGGTGAAAGCACCGGGCTTGAGAAAAGACCTGTGCGGCAGCGCTGTGCATGCATGTGAGTCTGCGCTTTGCAAGTCCAGATTAAAAAAAAATAATAATCGATCCAGAGTTACCTTTTAATATTGTAAGCAAACTATCTAGAAACACTGTGGAGGTTTTATATCATTATTAATAAAACTGCCTTTTCACGTATTGACTTTCACAGACAGTACTTCTGCACTGAAAGCCTCATTTAGGCACGTTTTTCTCATTACTCACCTTGTGCCTGTTCTTTCCCTGAGCGAAGGCACGCTGCTCGCTGTGGGGAGGAACTGAAGCAGCAGCTTTTACCTGTCAGGGCAGCACCCTTCCACACTGCTTTGCTAAGAGAGTCTTAGGAAATTAGAGCAGCTAGAGCAGCTATAGGCATTCAGCCCTTCCCTGAGCTTGTATAACAATACAAAATCTCCATCCAGTCTTTACTGACAGGTAGGAGGATTTTCTATCTACTGATTAGCTTAGCCTTGAAGGAAACAACCACGAACCAGATTACCAGGAGAGTTATTAAACATAACTAATTCCCTTGCTAACCAGAAAATGCCTCATTTTGTGTAACCATTAACTTTTGGATTGTATGAAGCAGTGTACCCACTGATACAAGATCCTGGAGACCAAAAGGATGTAAGAGGTTTTGAAAATTTACGGCTCTGTTCTGAATGGTATGTATTTTATCATTTATTTGACCATTGAGCTACTCTAGGATTCTATGCTTCGTGTATTACTTGTTTGTACTGAACTGTTTTGATCTTTGAAAAACAAATAAGCTTCAACCACTAAGGCAAGCTTGAGTATGGACCAGTATTTTACCCTGAGGCCATGCAATTAGCATGTTACAGTCTTTTGAATTAATGCCCACAGCAAGCATTATAAGCATAACATGTGAAATATGTATTTTAAAATGGAAATTCAAAACGTTCAGGAAGCAGAACTGAGGCACAGAGCAGGAAGTGGTTCATCCAGGGTTCCCAGGAGGAAGTCTCTGACAGACTAGCTGAAGGGTACACAGATCATCTGACACCCCCTTTTCTATGTGGAAAAAAGTTTAAACTTTCTGTAATACGTAAAATAGAGTTTATGGATTGTTACTTACAGTTTGCATCTTACTTTGTAAATGGACCTACTTACAAAATGTTCGATAGACACTGCTTAACCTTTCTCTTACTATACCTTTTGATTTGAGCATACACCTGCTACACAGGAACAAGACACAAGTATCTATCAAATGACACTATTTATTTTGAGAAATATTCACAGTTTGTGACACATAACATGTCTTCATGCCCTGTCCTCAGTGACTTCAGAGCAATACAGGCAGCGCATTAAGGGACGGATTCATTCATACAGAATTAAGTTAATGAGCACAGATATTTTAGCCTGGTATTCTTATAGGATATGAGCATGGAGAAGGGGTGAATTCCCACTGTAATAACTTTTTAAACCCTTGCCTGACCACAACCGACTTTGTTTTGAGCACAGAGTGCTTAAAAATTCCATATGGAAATGGACAGCTCAATACTGCCTGCAGTAAGGAAAACGCTTCAGAGTAATGCCCATTTTAAGACAGTAATTGAGGTAAATTTCAAGATACAAATCCGTAGAAAACCAGACATCCTTAGCTCCGCATTCTTCAAGTTATATGGTGGACTTTAAAAAAAAAACCCTATGTAATAAGCTTAATTAATCTATTCTGTGTTACAAAACAATGTACGTGGAAAAATTTCTATGTAAACACTAAATTATTCCTAAGCCGTTACACTAGCTGCATAAGAGGGACTATACCACCAGTTTTACATAAGATGGTCTCCAAATGTAGCCTTTTTTCATCCAAAAGAATTTACATATTGTTTCTAGTGCAGTTAGTTACAATCTAGCACAACTGTTCCTCTCCTCATTGAAGTCTGTGAGTAATGCCTTCTTGTGATCATTTAATTAATAACCAGTTACATAATTAACTCATCCAATTATTTACATTCTCTAGGCTTTCTTTATATGCCCCTAAGTACTACCAGTACCTGAAAATGATAGCGCTATCTTTGTGTTGAAAATGACAATGCTATCAGTGTTAGCTGCATTCACAGAGGAGGTAAACAGACCATCACAGTAACGTTTCACAAACTGAGTCCTCAGATTTAGAGCCCATCTGACCACAGCTGTTAATTCTGATTATCCAGAGGAAAACTCCAGACTAATGCTTAAAGAACATGTCACTCATGCAACACATCAGCATCTTACAACACAGGTATATTAACAAATTGGCAGGTGTAGTCTGATTGAATTTCTGATTCCAGATTCTATTCACGTGCGCTTGCATTTTGCTTGCAACATATGTACCCTCATCAGTGATTACATAGTTGGGTCCTGTAAGTTGCTTCATAAATTCCAAAATAGAGGCAGGTGCTTCAGAAAAAGCAGAATAAATGCAGTTATTCTTATGAATGCAAATTACTGAATATTTTTCATACAAAACCAATGAGAAGGGGCAAGCTTTCTGGTCCACACTTTCACTGGAGTATGTTTCAATTAACAGAAATTTAATTTTATACTTTTCTTCCCACTCTTGCTTATGCAAAGCAAACTACACTATCCCTGAAGTGGACTAACACAACTGACTTTACCATTTCAGAAGCAATTTGAATATGCTGAAACAGCTGCAGACACGTTGTTTGGCAAGAATAGTGTTTCTGAAAGACGACTCAGGAATCTGAACTCCACTTTTTAGACAGACAACTGCTGTGGAACAGGCAATGTGTGCTTTTTCTAGTTTTCCTACCAGCATGCCTCAGTGGTAGGTCCTCTAAAACCCAGTTAGGGGAAAGAGGATGCTCTTTCCCTCCCTGTCCATGTCGTACAGGCTGTCAGTAGCATTGAAAGCATATCAAATGTGCTAAAGGTTTTCCCTGTATTCATTCATTCAATAGAGACATTACCAAACTCTTAACTTCATACAGTTTGACAAAACTAATTTAGGGGTCACTAAATATCATGACATAAAACCCTGAATGACAAGATTTAGGAAGAGATACAAACACGTCCAGAATGTTAAATAAGCCATATAGGCTATCCCATCCAAGTAGATTTTGCTAGAAACTCATAGTCTTAGTGGCAGTTATCTGCATATATACCCTTATATTAGGAATTGTTAGTTTGCCCTCCTTTTGAAAATTACTACTGTACTAATACATAAGAGCTTCCACCTCTGCATCCCTTATGTATATAAATTAATTACTGGGATTTGTTAGAAATCAATAAATCTATAACATTCATCTGAAAAAATCACAGAAGAACAGGTTGCTCCACAAACAGCAAAATTAATGATGTCTAGTTTCATATGGATTTGGGTCATGTCCCTATACCACTCTTCAGGCCACAGTAATCCCAGGTATCCATCCTTCCATGGTTTTCCTTTCTCCTCCCTCCTCGCAAATGCTGCAGCTTCTTCAGAGGCAAGAATGTGCCACTCAGCCCCACAAGCCTCAGAGAAAATACAAAGTTTACGCTGAAACTTTCTCCTCAAAGGATACCTTCCTCTGAGTTCTGTCACTCAACAACTGCTAATTTTCATGAAGAACTTAAATTGTCTTTGAGCTTTCTACCTCTCATCCAATTTTTCTGAAACCAAACAGTGGGCTCGAAGTGGGTCTGACAGATAGATGGATGAGTACACAACTGTTTAAACCTTGTTTCCTTAGGAAAACAGGCTTGAAATTCTGTGGCAGGGAAGGAGCCATCTGTAGGAAGCTCTAACTGGGACACAAAATAAGACAACTAGTTAGATGGAAATTATAGCTGTAAGAAAATTGTTTATTGTTCAGCATAGAAATTGTTGCTCTGGCTGGCATAAAATGACAAACTACATTTTAAAACTAAGTTAATACATTACATATTAGCATACCTTCAGTCTTGAGAAACAATGAATTGTAGTGCAATGAGACTAAATAGAATAAATAATTAGGATCTCAAGAGTAAAAATTCATACCATAAATATGTCTGCACATAAGTGTATTTATACATCCTCTATTACCACAGTACCCAAACTCTTCCAGATAAACACCTCTTTTCCTCCTCAGCTTTTAGGAGACATAGCTTCATGTTTGAGAGCATGTGTGCGTGCATGAGCCTGTGTGGTTTTGTGTATACTGGTGCATGTATGTAACAATCTTGGGAAGAGGCAGAACAAAAGAGAGTTTATTTGTGAATGATCATAAGCCTTGTTCTTTATGCTGTGGAAGCAAATGACAAAGTTTACGTCCTGTGTCTGCAAAAGTTCTGTTCTGACTCTGGAACACCCCTTCATTTACCAAGGATTTTACAGCAGTAGTAGAATTTAGAGGGATGTCATGACACTCAGGTGCTTAAATCCTATTTCACAAAAGGCTTTGATTATCAGGACAGACTTTGAAATCAAACTCTGCATTCAGTGCATAGCCAGCTGAACTCCAGGGCAAAGTTATCACCATGACCTGTTGCTAAATACATAGAGCTGCTGTGTTTTACAACTGTTGAAGTTTTTATAATACGGAGCTTTGTTCCTGAGTATGAGTTGCAGCAATGAAATATGAAGGTCAGTGTTGCAAATATTGTTGTGGTCAGGAGTGAGACTGATAGAAAAGGACAAAATATACAGCTAGTCATGAAAAGAACATTTTTGTTATCAGCAGACTGAAGAGTCAAAGAGAATTCCAGTGCTTCACTATTTGACACAGGTGCTCTGATGTGAAGAACTTCCCTTTTCCTGAAGGCAAAAACCCAGTCCCAGTTAAGCTTACTGTAATCCAGATGCTAAATCAATGTGAGACAAGTACTAATTTTGGCAGGTTATTTAGGATTCAGCATAATCCAGATACTAGTTCAGCTTCATCTGGATGCTGATCTTGACAGGGCATTGAGAATTGAGAAAGAAGCTGGTATTCTTCCAACTACATACATGTGTTCAGATGGGAAAACTAAATTGTAATTTGACTCTTCAGGTGTGATGCAGTTTTTAAGATTGAGAAATCATTACAATTACCTTAATTAAAAGGACTTCAGATATTTCAAAACATTGTTTCAGGTCTGAGGATGAGAAAGAAATAGTATTTGGTAATCAACAATATATAAGGCAGCAGAAAGTTAGAGCAGAATGATTACAGACATATTCTCTTTATCTTTTGACAGAACGAATAGAAAACACAGAGCACAAATAGTGTCTGTACTATGCATGGGTTTATGAATGATCCGTTAAATCTTAATTCACAGGTGGCATTAGAGAGAATTGATTTTTCTAATTCCTCATGATAATGGTAGGTAGAAGGCAGTAGTCTGTGGAATCACCTTTACAGAGTGACTGGGTCTTTGGCACTGTTGGGATTATTGCTCAAATTAGGGTGTGTAACATATTCATCTATTTCAAGGAATGATGCTGTTTAGGGATAGCTACAGCTAAAGCAGAAGTAATCGTAGATAATCTCACATATTTAAGAGAAATTTTTATGCAGATATCCAGTTATACTGTGCATGCCTTTATTAGCGTATATCAAATGGACAATTAACAGGGCAAGAGCTTGTCTTGTGCAACTGAAAAGGTGTTCACGAGTGTAAGCAGATATAGTTTTAGATTTTAAAGCTCGTATGCCCACTAGAACTGGCTTGCAGTACTTCCTGGTGAATCCTCCTAGTGCTTATTGCTGTAAAGGCAGATTATGTTTTTTTTACCCTTTAACAAAATTCTACAACTAGTATACAACTCCAGATATTTTCAAAACGAACAGGAAAAAATCCTGTTATGAAGGCTGGTTTCTATAAACCTTGGTCATGCTAAACTGCCACTCCCAACTCTGCTTGTATGTACGTACAAACAGGATGCTGAACGTTACCACACAATTTTAAATAAATGTTTTCAGTGAAGACCAATTTAAACCTTTCCGATTGTATCTTTTAAATAATAGATGAAATGTAACAAATATCTCTTCATGTATATAATTAGTTCATGGTTATGTGGTTTTTATCCATCAATATGATGAATAAAAATTTATTCCCTACAAAATTCCTTAGTTTAGTAATGCATCTAAATATATTTAATCCTAAAATCTGAAGCCTTTGTAACACTTCTTGAATATTGGAAGCCATTGTGTCATTCCCACCTCAGTGCAAAGCAGGCTGATGTGAATCCTCAGAAGTGCATCTCAGGTTCTTTCCAAATGCATTAAACTTGAGCTGTGCCTAAAATTAATCTTTGCTTAAAAGTCATAAAGTAAATGCATCTGATTTCCTCCCTCCAGGGACTGATGAGTCAGCTTAGACATTTTGGGAAGATGAGTTTCCAGCTGTACTGCTGTAACCTCTGGTAGGTGTCATGAGCAGACTACGGACTCCCTGTGGTTCCATCTAGAATGATCTGAAAAAGAATTTCAAAAAAATCTTGCTTATTTAAGCATATTCATGTTTTGAAACAATCCAGCATTTCATAATACCAAAGCAGCAGGTTAAAGTTTGGATATGATCCGCTCCTGGTTTAGGTAAATATCTAACAAGATAACACAGGATTATTCACAAATATTTGAGCATGTGAATAGTGAATGAAGCCTGTGACCCCCCCATGTCAATAAAGACAAGAACATAAGCACTAAGGATTCAGATGTCTAGATAGGACAATGTGTCTGGGATGCAAATCATCTCGCTCTACACAGGGAACACTGTCTTAACACTTCATAATAGATGCTCAGTAAACTGTGAGAGATCCAACATATCTTCAAACAACTCATTGGTCATGATAAAGTATCCAGGGGTGGTTTTGGTGCATAATCTCTATGATTTTGACTCATCTGCGGAAGGTAGATGGAGCTGACTAATGCCCAACACATAGTATCACTATCTCAGTATCTGTTTAAAAATTGTTGCTACCATCTGGCCACCACTAAATACTTACTAAAAGTTTTAAACCTCTTACAGATGAAATGAAAGGCCTTGAATTTGTCAGAATATAACATCTGATTCCACCACCCCACCCCCACCCACCCCCCTGTCTTTCCTGATAAGTCAGCATTTAAAGCCTATCAAAGTTGTCTTTTCTTCTCTGCTTTAGATGTAACTGATACCTGCTGGAAAGAATACAGAAATTTGGACTCCAACTAAGAAGTTAATTCTTAACTTTTCCTCAGTTTTAATCACTATCAGGTAAGTGTTTGTGTGATTTATAATTTGGAATCCTTAACAACTGGTAAGAATTTAAATTAAATTGACAAGAAAAGTCAAACAAGGATAGCAATTTTTCAGGAGTTCCTGTGGTGTTGCTGAGCAGTAGTTCCTTTAATAACTTTAGAAATATTTTACTTAAAAATAAAAAAAAGCTTTCATAACATTTTAAATCTTGATAAATGCCAGCATATGACAGAGTCCTTGTGAGGCCAACATGGGAGGTACGTGCATAGTGGACTAGGAAAAAAAAATCTCTAAAATAAAAAAAAAAGATTGCATTTCTGTGATATGATACTGTCCTGCTCTCAACACCAGTAGTCTCCAAAATCCATGCAATTCTTGGAGGACCCATATGGGACACACCATGATATTGCACACTATGTTTTTCTCTTAAGGTCTATGGCTACATATGGAGACACTTCTTGGGAGTTACCTAGCCCTAGACTCCAGCATCTTTGAATTCACCCTAATAGCTTCTAAAAGAAAATTCCGTGCCAGGAAGGAGAGGACATCTCAATCAAAACAGAGGATCCCTCAATGACGATGAAGTCAGGAGAAGATTTTAAGAGAGTTATTGGTGAGGTGCAGTATAAGAAATAATGCATAAAACATTTCTTTGCCCAGTGACACTGTCATCCTTGTCCCTCACATGTACTTTTCCAGCTTCTCTGTTCCCTCTCAGGGATACAAATAAAAAATTTCCTGCAAAATCAGAAAAGGGAGAAGGATGGAAATCATAGGACCCATCCTACCTATAGCCCCACATTATTCTACTACTACAACTGACAATTCATATTCCCCTGTGAAGAAATGCCTTATGTCTCTCAAGGAATAACAGTTCCTTCTAAATACTAACGGGGTTACAACACTTTAAGGACTTCCACTATTTCTGATGACCATGATGGACCTGTTTCTAAATGTAAACAAAATGCATTCCTTTGGAGCAAGGACAGAATCTCCTTATGGCTATGAAGAAAGCACAGAAAGATCTCTTAGAGTTGTCAGAAGCAAGGAGTAACATTTTTGGAGACATCTTAGTCACTTATGGTTCTAAGTAGTGAGTTCCAAACACCTGCTACCAATGGCAAGCTTAGGTGTCGGGACTCTTAACAGATCCATGTTCTAGAAGGATATTTTTTTGGGGGCCTGACATAGGTACCTTGTTTGTGCTGACAGTGGAAAGAGATGGGCACCCTGCAAGAGTTGCACAGTGTCTATGTTAGAGAACTGTCTACCCGATAGATATGGCATTTATGCATATTAGCAGTGCAACTCAGTACTCCCATGTGCTGAACTTGTAACTGCCTGTAGTCAAGGTGCTTAAAAAATAGGAGTCAGAAGATGTTGTCTGCACAGATACCCGACACAGGTCTGCCAGTATAGAGGAAAGCCCCAGATCCATGGTTGAGATTTATTAGCTAATCAGGAGGAGGTAGGAGCAACAGTTTGACATTATGTTACTCAGTGCAGGACTCATCCGCAACACAGACCTATAGTGTGCTAGATTCTCTTTATCCACAGAGGTCGGGTATAACTCAGTGCCTATCAGGAGACCATGCTCCCTTACTAGGCTATTCTATATGCCTGGCTAAGTGTAATGTAAGTGTTCTGTTTGTTGAAGCAGACCTACCACACAGCAAAGAACATAAGGTTTACAAGTCCAAGGAGAGGAAAATTGAAAGGGGAGAGTCAAGCAACTGAGGCCAGTGGCATTTGCCTCAGAAGGGAGCACTCTTGGTCCAATCATTCACACATTGTCATTTTTAATTGTTTTATTTGCTGCATTATTTAGTGAGAAATTTTTTCATATGTGTAATAAAGAATTCTGCTGATCTGTCCTCAGCTAGATATTACAAAGACAACTGGAGGCAAATGCAGTTACAATACTTGGCAGAGAAATGAAATAGCAATGAAAGAAATGGAGAAGTGATTTGCTTGAATATGGTCTGCCTAGAAGTTTGCTGTCTAGTCTAAATTCATATCCTCAGCTCACTTTGTAGTCAGTGGGAAAAGAGAAATACTTTCCAGAGAGTTATTGATCCCACCCACTCTCGAAATCTGTTTAAAGATTAATTGTTTCATTTCTCTCCACATAGATTTATGAAGCAATTTGTTGGTAAAAATATCCAAGCTGTAACTGGTGAAACATGGTCTGATAAAAATAACATGTACAGCAACTTACTCTTTATGGACTTTACGAAATTAGTATCTCTCCTTGAAAGTAAAGCAATTCAATGAAGAATTTAAAAAATACTGGAATATATGTCTCTACTGAATTTGTAAAATGGTATAAATATCTCTACTACCTTATAGTGTCCTTATACAGCATTAACAGTCTGTGGATGTTATAGTGAAGAATTCTGTGTAAATAATTCTTACAAAAATGTCTTGCAAACATATAGAAAGACTTCAATGTTCATAATGCTTCACTTATTACATATATCATATTGCCTTTCTTCTTCAGTCTCTAGCACAAAAGATAATTCTTATCTATTTTCTCATGTCTTTTACAGTGTCATGAAATATATAGCATAATCTAGGGAACTGTGTTAGTTCAGTTTAACAAGAAGGAAATTATATTAAGAAAAGAAAGAACTATCACTGGGTTTTTTTAAACAAAACAGAATGGAATGAAATAAAATGCAGGCATACTTTCTAATTGTGTTTCTTGTAATGAAACAGTCACTGAGAACTTACGCTTCTTAACATTTGTGTAGTCTTAAGTAGAACTAATCTCTGAAACTGAGTTAGATCAATAAAAAAAAGATGACTTATTCATGCACATCCTTCAATAAAAATGAAAGATTTAAACAAATGCTCTTAAATATTCAGGATTTAATCTCTTGCATCTAAATGGACATTTCTATACTGATATTTAAAACTAACCTCACTGTTCAAAACACATAAGGTATATCTTTCCTCCCGTTTTGGAAATGAGAGTTCCAGGGATAGGCATGTGTAAGATGTGAATGTTTGCATGTAAAGGGGGACTTGGATACCAGTAAATGAAATGTCTTCAAAATTAAAACCTCGTGGCTCTGAGAATAGCTGAAGAAATTAAGGTAAGCAGGAAGTGCTAGAAGTCAGTGAAAAAGCACCTGAAAGGGATTGTTAGAACTGCTGTCAGTAACTGGACATAAATGAAGGACAGATAACTAAAAGGTGCAGAAAAAAAAGCACCTGACACTCATATCTCAGAATCTGTTTGCTGGCTGCCATCTGAATATTTGTATCAGAAGTCTCTGCAAATCAAAACAAATATTTAACTTGTAAATTTGTGCTCCCACACTGCTTTGACATTCCCTTTCCCCTCTTTTTTTTTTTTATCCCCCTAAAAGAACGAAGAGTTCTTATCATCAATAATTCTGGAAAGGAATCAAGCTCCACCCAGAGTTTTCAAGATTCCAGAAACTCTTTGTAAAGTCAATAGAGACTATTTAGGAATTACAGAGGGAATGTTTGATTATCTGGGAGCAATCCAGGGAGTTCTCAGAGCTAACAATTTTCCCATTTCCTAAACAGAATGTATAAGAGCATCATGCTTTGTTTAGAGCACTGAATGATACTGAAATTAATAATGGGAACAAACTGCAATCTATTTGCCTAAAGGGGAAAAAAGACTTGTTTCCTTAAGGAAACAGTCACTCACAGCTGTTACTTGTACATGACTTGATTCTTCCTGAATAGTTGTTAAAAGGAAGAGTTTATAATACAGGGACAGTATGTTATCCAGTTGCAGAGGGAAACTAGTGAGCAACAACTCAAACATGCCTGCTGTGGTTCTTCTATTAGAAAATCGAATGTAATTGGCAGCTCCTCTATCCCCTGCAGCACTCTGGCACAAGCATGTGAATTTGCCCCAGAGACATGACTTGTCTTGCTAAAACAGAAGAGACCTTAAGTCTGATAGGTGTTTCTGCCTTGCTTCCTGCAAATGTGACCCCAGCCTTGTTGCGAGCTGTATTAACAGCTTCTAGAGGACTAAGTCAGCAGCTTGCCCCTTATATCTTATTTTAACTGCATTCTTCCCTTTGAGGAGCCTACATTTTTGTTATGCTGAAGAAAGCTGGCAAAACTGGTGTGCAAATCTTGACCTGCAGATTTCCTAGTGAGTTAGTTGTTACAGCTGATCTGTACAGAATCAGTGTTTTAAATTAACCACTGCATAATAAATATCTTAGTAAACACATTATGCTCCAAGCCATTAGTAACTACCTAAGCGCTGATGTGAATGCACTCAACTTTCACTTACTCAAGGAACAACCAGTATTTTAACATCCCTAGTAATTTCTACTGAAATATACTGAAGAAACCTTTAGCTAAAGCCTGACAGTATTAAAATTTCTTAACCCCTAGCCTTTGTCAAAAGCGTATTCCACTGCTATAAAGATGTGTAGATAGTTGATCTGTCAAAACCTTGCATTTTCACAGTAATAAGTCAAAATACTAAAATGAATTATCCTCTTCTACTTGAAAAGGGGTATTTGTAACAGATGAAATTTATAGTCCGCATGAAAAAAAGGACAATTTTCATTGCTTACAAGAAAATGCCCTGAAAGAATTACAGCTTTCCCAGGAAAATTTCTGCTTACCAGATCCACTGCTGCTCACTTGAGTTATTTTTTCATCATCTTCATCATCACTATCACAGTTTAATGGCTGAAAAGCTATTTCTGACTCTGTGTCTACTTGATTAGCATCTGACTCTTGCTCAGCAAAGCTTCTCAATGCCACAAGGCGGTGATGTATTGCTGCATACAGGTATCCAGTGTCTTTTGAGCTTGCCTGCAGAACATAAAATGCATACAGTCCAAACTAACTGAAAAAATTCTCCATTTTTCACAGAGAAGCTGACTGAGAAATTTTCAAAAGTAATGAGAGTTGTATTTCATCCTTTTTAAACAAAACGATTTAAGATTCACACTTGACAATTCATTTCAGAAAATAAATTTAAATCAAATAATGTCAAGTATCTTTTAGTGGTCTGAGCCTTATAATATGTAGCAGTTGATTATTTTCTCTATATTTACAAAAAACATAAGCCTGAAAGTTATTAATTCCCCTGAAGAATGTCTCAGATTGTGTTGAGTACTTGATATTCCAAACAATTCCTGAACATGATTTTAGAAGTAAGAAAGCACTGAAATTGCATTTTGATTTACAGGATAAATAAGAATTTTAAAATCTTACTACAAAAAATGATTTGTGATTATAAAATTTAAAGATACCATGAATTCTGCTGCTATTGTTGAACAGAAGATGAGCATCATCAAGAAGGATATTGAGAACTAGACAACGCAACATTTTTCCAGTACATAAAACCTTCAAGCAGCCATGTCCTGATAACTGTGTTCCATTGTGGTCATCACAGCTCAAGGACATAGCACAATTAAGAAGGTAAAGAGAAGGGCACCAAAAATGTCAAGGGTGTGGTGTAGCTCTTTATGAAGAGTTGAGACTTTGAAGAGAAGGATGAGAAGGGGGCATAACTAAGGTTTTCAAAATCATAAAAGTGGTGGATAAACTGAATATGGTATGTCTGTCCATCAGACCACACAATAAATGCACTAGTGTATATGCTTAATGAAAGCAGTAGAGGATCAGCATAAAAGAAAGTGCTTCTTCACGGAGTGAGTAGGAACTTCTAGAATCTGCTACCTCAGGAGAGAGTGGGGACAGACAGTATAAACTAAAAATAAGAGGCCAAAAATATAGTAAGAAAAGTTTTAAAAAAGGAATCAGAAAAATTCAGGGGCGATCATTTCATAAAATAGCAAAGGAAACATGTAGGGGTGCATGCTCTCAGATCCCTAATACAACACTTCTGGATGCTGGCGGTGGATGAGGTGAACAGACCATACAAAGTGGCCATGCTTGCCTGTGCTTCCTAAAAGCACTGCATTTGGACGCTGTCAGAAGTGCCAGCAGAGCACTTCTTATGTTCTTATGAAGCAGATTATCTGCCAGAGGGTAACTGAATGCATATGGTCTTCTGTAGCACAGTTCTCCACTTCTGTGCACCATGTAGAGTAGTTTCTATCTGTAGCACTTGGCAACAGGAAGAAATATGTCTTGTTTGAATTGGAATGACATGTTTCAGTGCATACAGGTGGAAAAGCTATGTGACTGGGAAGCAGCAGCAGATCAGGGTTGCCTTCTGTGCCACCCAGACTTGCAGCAGCAAACAATTATCTCCCTACAGCCAGGCAAAGAAGAAAGTAAGTCAGAGTTGTTCAGGTGTCTCAAATGCAAATGCAGTTCTCAGTGGACAAATCAGTGCTCTCAAGATAACAAGGTTTTTCAGGAAACTTAGGGTTATAAATATGAAAAAGGCAGCTATTCAGTCTGATCATTTCTATCTGTAACTTTCTACTTACTCATTTAAAAGCCAGAGTTTCTCTGTCACTTTAAATCTAATATAAACTCCTGCTTCTGCCAAGGGGGGTTGGCTCACCTCCATACATCCTCTGACTCTTCATTTCTACCCTCTCCATTGTGCCAGTACCACCATTATGGAAATCACAGGGTGATTTATAATCAAGCTAAAAAACTAACTTAGCAAAACCAAAAAAACCAACCCAGATCAGTTCTCTGATCTGCCTCACTCACAGCTGTACAAATTCCAATGCCACCAAAAGCAAGGAGGAAGAAACAAGCATGAGGGTAGGAGGCAGGGTCAGCGCTCTGTGCAAACCTGGGTGAGTACTACGGGGCCAACCTAATGGAGTCTTGTGGACTGCCTCCTCTGTAGTCAGCATCATATGACTCTTCTCCCTCACTCATGAGAAGCCCTTTGGGTAATATCCCTGAACCAAATGTATCAATCATTCATGTGACAGGGGAAAACCAAATTTAAATAGCAGTTAAAAATATCTGCTAGTGCCTTGGAGCAGTGGGCTCCACTGACTACCAGACCAGCCTGATTTAGGTGGCAAGGCTTTTGTGATGCCTGCTGGATGTCTCACGCATTGACCAATTTGCCTTCCACACTCAAGAGTCTCAGTGTTCGTTTGGCTGGATACTAGCTGTAGGGATGGATACCAGCCACTTCAGTGATGACTGTAACAGCAGCTTCCTGCAACTCTTGCCACACACATACAGCTGTCATGTATCTTGGTTTTCTAATACATGTCTTTTTTTACTGTCCAGAAGTGCCAGAATTTAAGGAACTTCTATATCTATATACACTAGAAAAACTGTGCAGCACGCCTGGAAGTCTAGGACATTTCTAACTCTTACATGCAGACCAGCTGTGCAGCACAGCCATAGTTAATCAATCACTGTTTGGAAGAGATAGACTTACAGTGATGGCATATACAGTGAGTGCACGGTGCCTTTGTATGATGTGACGCTCCCTGGAAGTGGTGATTTGTTTTGCTTGCCCAGGAGGCTGAACCCTTCCCAGAAAGGTCTGCTGGGGAAACCAGAGACATCCTTAAGCTCACTTCCCAACCTAGGACACATGTGCTATTTATTTCCAAGTAAGTCCACCACATTTCCATCCTCAACTTATCAGCCCTTCCTACAGAAAGCCAGGATTCCCAAGACTATTGTCTTACATAAGGTGACATTGCAAAATCTGTGTTGTCCTCCACTGAGAAATGGAGGACATACACTGGATGGATTATTGCAAGCACTGTGTCGAGAACCATGGCAGAAAGTTGCTGCCTTGTACAAAATAACTTATGAATATGTAACTGTGTATGTAGAAATTCTTACAGTGTGGCTTCCATAAGAAAGAGTAATTGCTGAATATGGCTGCAATGATATCCATTCCATCAGCAGTATGTGAACTAGATTCTGGAAATGTCTGTCCTAAGGCCAGATCCCATCTTTATGCCTTTTCTTTGAAATTCCAAGGGACAGCACTTTTAACTCATTTCATAATAAAAGCCATATAACAGCTAAGCTAAGCACAGCCTGACAGAGCATAAAAGGCCATTTGCTATAACCAAAGCCTCAGCAAGTCTTCAGAATCCTAGACGACATGGGGATTTGGGTGGGGTTTTTCTATCTTGCTTACCTGAATTAGAAATACTTGAACAGAATGGTCCTCTTGGTCTGTTGCAGTGAAGCACAGGCTCTTTCTGTTTGCTCTTTTTATAACCATTTGATCCCAGAGTCGGGTGTTGAGAATCAGTCTCAAGCTGCCTTGATTTCGCATAACTAACATAAGAAGGTTTATATGACAAGTCATTGGAACCATCTTCATTTTTACTGCAGCAGTTTTTCTAGCACTTGTATACAACTAATATTTTATGAATTATTCTTTTTAATTTGGTCTAAAACCTGACATGATGAGATTTTTTTTTTTAATACCAAAATACATAAGTTTCATTCAATACATCTGGCATACAAAGCAAATAATCTGCTGAAACTCTGCAATACAGTATAAAAACTGACAGCACAGTAAAAACAACATTCCAGAAGTGACTTGAAACAGTGCTCCTGGAAAAGCAGAATCAACAAAGAGCAAACTGTCAGACTGGTGACTGAGCTAAAGATAAATTGCAGTAGAAATACACAGAACCTATCAACATGCAAGCGTGAGTGCACAAACTGTGGAAAATGCCCAGAGCCTCGCTCTGTAACGCAGCTAGCTTTATCAGGAAATGTTAAGAAGATTCTCAGCAACTTGACTTACATAGAACTAGCTACTCAGTTTTAAATGTTCTGAAATAAACTTACTTTGGACAGCAATAGCACAAGTTATTTAGTGTTTTGTTATGTGTTACTTCATTATTTAATTCTTACTTAGCCTTGACTGCAACATTCCAGATTTATTGCTAGAAGTGTCATTAAGCCTCAGGGACCCTCTGCCTCTTTCAATCCAGGTTAGAGAAAGCTTATTAAATACAAAGAGCTTGCAGTTGATCTGAAAGAGAAATACATGATGGAAATTGCCAGTAAATGTTAATTTTATTGGTTCTAAAACTTTATGTTTTTAAACCTTTTGATATGGCTTTTAATACATCCATATGTGTGTACACAAAGATAAATATATCACCATTATTACTTAAAATAAAATGTCTCTCAGATTTGTGCTAAACTTTCTGCTAGTATGGAAAACATTCAGCATGAATCCCAATTTACTTTCAATTATTTCTTCTTCATTAACTGTTAACTCGTCACCTGTGATATCCACTAACACAGCTGAATTTGTTGCAAATGTTCTACAATCCTATTCCCTCACTCATTAGAAACATTATGCAGCCCAGGATACCAGTACCAAAGAGTACTACTCCAAAGAGAGTAAAACTTGTCCATGTTCTGACAAGACAGAAGATTTAGTCAATGTTAAAACAATATAACTTTCAATGTTAAGATTTTTAAAACCATATTCATTATTGTTATTTTCTGAGAAAATAATATTTTGAAGATGAAGAATAGCAAGATATGTCCTGCCAGGCCAGAAAGAGAATTGATATTTTACATGAACTGTAAGACTAATTACTTTGACAATACATTGATTTTTTCAAGAAAAAAAGTTTCATCATAAAAATATCTTTACTCAAACCACTTCCAGTTTTGAACTTTTAGTTACTGCTGGTACACAGTGTGAAGCAGTTATTTACTGAAAGGGACTACGACATGAACAAATACAATATGAAAAATAAAGAATCAGCCTTCAGAAAAATGGGTTAGCAGAGGCATATCTTAAAAAAGTGAAAATTTAAAATATAAACTCAAGTTATTTTCAGATTGCTGCAATCTGAAAGATTTAGGTGTTCTTTTCAACAACAAAATTGCTCACCATTAACGCTTTTTGAAATACATACCCGTAGCACATTGTGTTCTGCTTCTTCTCCAGTTATAACTTCAACTTTATCTAACAGAATTTTCTCGACTGGCTTGGAAACAAAAGCAGCTGCAGATTCAATTAGTGTTGCATTCCTCCACAAAGCTGTTTCTGTAGGGGAGAGAAGAAAAAAAGAAAATACTTTCTTTACAGGGAATATTTTCAGAACAACAAAACTAGAACATACAATGGCCTGTGACTTCAGCAATCCCTGTGGTCCCTGAGATTATTTATTATTATTAAGTTTTTGGTCAAAGCAGTAAATAGAAGAGAAAAAGGCTGGAATACTGTAAAATGTCTCACTTGTTTAGGCTCATTTTGAATTGAACAGGGCTCTCTGCAGTTGCAGAGGTTTGCCCCAAGGGACAACTTGCAGAAACAAGCCCTAAATAATTAGAAGTTGATTTTCCAAATGAAACTGGTCTGTCATATTGCTATGCAGATTAATAAATAATGAAAGACACATGTCCCAATATTCAGAATAGTAATAAACACACAGTGAATATTTGATAGGAACATGAAAGGACAAGATTTGAAAGGAATAACATTGTTACAAAGTTCAGTATATTTGCATAATTGATATACATTTTCCATAGGCTTTAATTATATTTTTTAAACTTGTCAGAATGTTCATACAAAGTAAGAGGATCCAATACATCCATTAGTAAAGAGGGGTGCAAAATTTGGCAAGAAGGCTCAAGATAGGGGCCTTCATGGTGTTCCCTCACAGCCTAGGTCTATGTGGCTTGCCTAGTAGAAAAGCTCACACCACAGTCAGAAACAACCCCTGAAATCTGTCTGTATAGAAGTTTGAGTCCTACAATTAGGATACAAATATGACAAAGTAATTTATATGAGCAGTCACAAAATACAAGCAGCAGACAGCTTAAAATTGTAGTTCAAAAATGTGGTCCAAAAGGCATTCACAGAGTTCACTGCATTCTTTCAAATAATACATAATAATAACCTGTAAGAAATAATAATAATATTAATAATCTGTAAAACTCTATCCTTCCCTGAGTAACTTAGATCATTTATTCTGAAGTTAGTCCAGTTCAAATGTCATAAACTGAACCGTGGCTGCTTTCTGAACACAGATTTGACACATACTGCAAGTGTACTAATGACTGGATAACTTGAGAATAGATGAAAATTATTGACCACCACTCGTTTGACATCCTCTAAAATGCAGTGGAACATAATAATAAAGCTAACTGTACTTGTTTCCCAAGTATGCTTACTTGTTTGTGGACTGGCATGAAAAGATTCTATGCACATGGATGTTATTTCTCCTGTGTATGAATCAGATTTATTACATGCCTTGGGATGCTTTTCAGGACTCTGGAAAAAAACAAGGGAAATAAGAATTCCTTTTTAAATAAAATGGCTATGTTACTTCATACCAAACAGAACACTGGATCATTTAATGCATGCTAGCTAAAGACTATAAATTGTAATATCTTCAGAGCGAAAACTGACCCAGACTTCAGTCTCTAGTGGAAGTAATTTTGTTATCATAAAATCAGTACATCATTCTTCCACCAATAAGAATAGCCTCTTTGTATGGATCCTGGACTAGGATTTAAATCCACAGAAGGATTTAGATATTTAATTATCAGCTAATTTCCAGTTTAAGCACTTAAGCCTGAGAAGCATAGTTTAAAACTCCCAGAAACCGCAAACTTAACCTCAGGTGAAATAAAAGATCCATGACCTTCAGTTTTTGCAGATAAAGTTTCTTTGGCATGCCTAAATAAATGCTTCTGGCTCCTGACAATGCTCCGACCTTATAACCAAATCCTGGTCAGAAGCCATAACCCAGACCTATGGTTGTCATTTTTCACTCACAGATATGCGTACTGCTTTTATTCTGCTTCTACTAGAAACTGAATTTCAATTTCAATTTCATTTTAGGTGGTACAGTCCTCAGCTTGGGAACGACCTTTTTCCGTTAAGCTGTCTCATGGTGTGCACAATATAGTTTAACATGGACACTATCTAGGATGAGCGTTCAATTTTCCCACCGTAGTAATTTCTCCCATCTCTTAACAGTTATAATGGAAACTATTAAAGTGGTGGGGACCACATTCTCTTATCTCTTACTGTGGCTGTCCCCTTTTTCATGGCATATATAAAAAATCCTATTTCAGGTCAAAAAAAGAGCAAAAGATAAAAAGTGCATACTGGTATGGATTAGTAATTAGCGTACTTGTCTAGGATGGGGAAGATAGGAATGCCTACCCCTCCTACAGCAAATATTTAGATATTTTCTCATCAACAGTCATTGGAATCATATTTACTCAAATCTTTAAAAGAACAGGAGGTGCTAAAAAGAATCAATTTCTGAAAAAAATTATAAGTACATTAACCTTGATAAAAAGCCTGCCAGCATTTACAGATCTTACCAAAACTCTCTCAAACATGTTTTCTCCAAACACAAAATCAGAATTGCTGCTCGTTTGTACACTTCTGTCTTCAAACAACCGACTTCTGTGGGAACAAAATAACATAAGAATGTGATTTAGAACTATTTAGAGCTTTGTAAAGAATATAAATAAGTTCATGCATTTACTTTACCACATCTTACATTAAAGACAAACAAAAGTGACCACTTAAGTAATCAGACTAATTCTTTAAAACAATCTGAGAATATTCTGTAAGTAACATTTCACAAAAGGAACAGAGATTATCACACTGTATTTCTTGAAGATTATTGAGGATGTTTCTTAAAAGCAAAGAACAAGAAGCAAAACAACATGTCTCCTTCACCTCCTCAAGGAAGTGTCTTACTCCAGAAACATTAATGAATTACATTTGTTACCCTGTTTCCTTCTGCCCCACCAAAAGACTACCAACAATTAACAATTACCCCTTCATGTTGGTGCAGGTCTGGTACCCTACAGGCACTCCTTGGTCATCCACCTCACATCTTGGAAAGGCAGAGGCAGTGTATTCTAAAACACACATTTTCAATTCACATAAATACTGAAAAAATGTAACGGTATGATAGGAGATGGCTTATGGTGAGGTATAACTAAAACAGGAAAGAAAGATCTTCTTTCCACTTTTCAATGCCCTGTTCCATAAATATACTTAAAATGAGAAGTGAAGAAAACTAAATACTTGCAATCCTTTGGTACTGGCCAACTATAGTTTGGGGATACAGATTTGGGAGAAAATTTCATATAGTAGATAAATCACTTTACATTTATGATCTGGAGTGTGACTGGCTTTGGCAGTAGCTACATTAAAACAACACTTGTCCTTCTTCTCTTCTGTCCTTTTTTCTCAGTGTCTCAGGTTTTCCAGATAAAAAACTTTTTTTTTTTTTCCATTGCCACCCTGAATTTAACTACTCTGTTAGCTTCTTACCTCTCAGGAGGTTTTAAGAGAAGGTGAATGCATTTTTAAATAGTGACATAGTCACAACTTGTAAAAAGTATTTTACTTGTGCACTATATTCAATAATATTCTAAGTAGAGTTGTGGTTTGACCTGCTAATTACATAGCCACTTTAAATTAACAGGATCCATTTTTTATAAAAGTCACTAGAAGATTCCTTGTAAACTTCTTTGTGTGGAAGTTGTTCCTGCTGCTGGTTTGGGTTTTTTGTTTTCATTTTTACAAAAGGCTTATATGTTGTTCATGTTTTCTCTAGAGCTTAATCACTGCATCTCTTGCTGGCAAGGGCAAAACCATACAAGTTCTTGTCTCTTCCTGTTCCACAAGGACAAAGTGCCAAGAAGATGATCTGATGTTCTGTCACAAAATGCACACATCAGAACCACTTATCTGCTCTTCCAGATCATTTATCACTCTTGGGAGGGCTTAACAGCACATATGTCATGCAGATGATATACCTGTTAATAAGCTGGATTTGTTGCCGGAACGTTAAAACTTTGTTTTCTGTTGTCAGGACTCTAAAACTTAGTTTCTGTATTCACATCTACAGCATGCTGAAAATCTCTTCACATAGGATGAAGAAATTTGCAAATACAAGCTATCTCCATTTTACACAAGGAAAAAAATATTCCTTACCATTCTTATGCTTGTGCTAAGACTAAGAGCAAATAAGAAAGAGAAATCAGAAAATCCATCTCTTTTCAGCCTTGAAGCCTTCCATATGTGTTTTAGACCATGAACATGGAATCTGAAGTGTGTTTAATGAGTTTCTTATCCTTAAGAAAACTCACTAAAATTCACTGAATTGTGATCAATCCATCCTGAAATTCCACTGCTACTTCTAGGCTGCTCCAGTAGCAACTTGGTAAGGAGAGCACTCCAGAAGAGGTAAAAACCAGAAACTAGAGACTTGTCTCAAATAAATAATGTGGGAAATGGATTTTCAGAAATGTGAGGGAAAAGTAATCAGTGCAGGATCTTTCTTTTTCCAGACAGTTAACTGGAAGTGCCAGCCCTAAATACTTATTAAAAACTCAATACCTTTATCTTGCTGCAGGACAAGAACAAAGTGTGCCATGGATGACATTGCCATGGAGATGCAAAACAGAGGCACTGAATTCAGGGAATGACCATTAACAAGGAAGGATGGGAGGAGAAATGTGGATAAGATACCGGAACAGGACTGTGGAATGGGAGTAGATCCAGGTACTGTCCTTCTCAGAGTGTCCAGAAGGGTCTGAGTAGCTGCCAGTTGCAGTGCTGGCCTTGAACCCTTGCAGTTTTCCAAGCTTGCGCAAAGCTGAATACATGACCAGAAGCCTGCGTTTTCCCAGCATTATATCTCTGTCATGATACAGTCTTGTTTCCAAGCTTTTAATCAGACTTGAGAAACTGCAAATTTCTCCTTTTCAGTTCATTACTACAGCCAATTCAGGAAATTGAATTGTTGGTGGTTTCCTGAGACATGAAGAGCTGCAGCAACTGCAGAGGGCTAACAAACCATTTTCATTCATCTCTAGAGAACTGTATCACATAAAGAAGAGGTAGAAGGGGAGGGAAAGTAAAAGGGATGTTTGCAGGCAGCAGCAATCCCTGCTGTTGAGTCTCTCTGCATTTTAATTTTTGTAGATAAATGCCAATAGTTACACCTTGATTGATAATTAAAAACAAATCTTAGCATTCTTAGCAATGAGCAGGTCTGCCTACAATGTTCACTATTGTTAACATGTATATGGAGTTTAATAAAGTTGTTTGTTTGAATACTTGTTGTCAGGTTATCTAAGAGAAAACAGCTATGCCAAAAAGATTTTACTGAAGTATTTTAAAGTATCAGTCACTTAATATGGATCAGAAGAATGGCACTTAAACTCCCCTGCAAACTCAGAAGAGCAGTAAGCATCTAGTTGTATTTAAACTAGTTTTCAACTTGTCAAATAAACCAACATTTACCACAATTGTGATATACAGAACTAATGAGGCACAAGTACCCCAAGCAGATTAACAATTCCTCTTTTAAAAAAGAAAAGGAAAAGAAATACCATAAACACTTTTAGGTGTTGTAACTTGTCAGCACTGAAACACTGCATTGCATTTCTCTATCCATCTACTTCACAAGAGAAAGCCACTCACCTATCTTTTCCTAGATATTGTGCAGGTGACAGAAGGTAAATAGACTTGGAGTTTCAATACCAACTGATTTTGAAGTCAGTACCATTCTGAATCTGCTAAAAATCCAGCATGCTGCGTCGCTCCATGTTGTCCTCACAGGGCATGATCACGGCATTAATTGTGATAGAAAAGAACAGGCTGGCTCTTCCAAAATCAAGTGAGCATCTGCCCTCTAATGATGCTCCTCTTGTTAATAAGGATTAAGAATCTAAGCTGTCTGTGCATCTAAAAATCCCTTATCTCCTCAGAACCCCAGCACTGTGCATCCCAAATGTTCTGTGCAAGAACCTTTATCTGTGGACCATCCAGCCCTGAAGAAGACTGGAATCGACTCCTTTGCAGTTAACAAACCACAGTTAACTCCTCCCTGTCCTCTTTGGGTGGGAGGGAGAAAGGAGGCAAACATCACAAATGTGTTATCTGTGGCTCTAGTAATTTTGAAATGTCGTTCTCTCATAATAACTGATCCCAGGTGTATTCATGATGCTCACAGCTTCCAGGTAAATAAACCTCATCAACCATCAGCAAAAAGTGTTAATACACACAAGATAACCTGCTGGCTAACTACAGACCTAATATTCTCATGAGCCAGTCTCCAGAGAGCTAATAGCCGACTTCTGCATCAATATAAGTTCTTTCAGTCACATACAGAGGAGAGGGCATGGGGCAACATTCTAGTCAGCTTCCTCATGCAAAAATTCTGAAGTCCATGCTGCCAACCCATATCTGCACGAAGATACCACCCTATCACTGTCATCACAGCCAGCTGTTCATGCCAGGAATTCTGGCATGTGCATGGACATAAAACATCAATTGCAGCATTTACCTTGTCTTGCAAATCAGTCCTGTATGGTTTTTTTTCATGTCTCCCGTGTCCAATATGCTGACATATTTTGGTATTTCCCAAGTTTATCTGCATCTGTTCTTGAGATGCAGGAGCTATGCTATCAGAAGAGAGTTCTCCAAAGGGACGCAAAGATGACTGTAAACATTCAAAACCGGGACATATTTTGAACTGCCAAAGCTGCATGAGATGGCAAACCAAAATAGTTTCTGGCTTGGGCGTCACTAATGAGAAACAAACTGTCCCACAGAGATTAATTCACAGCAGGAGTCCATTTCTTACAGCACACGGAGCTCATGTCATCACCCACAAATCCTGGCAGCACACACAAGTGCTGTGTGGGCGTAGACAGCATGGGCTTAGTGCCATGTTAGACGTGTAGGACAAAAAGGGCATGCCATAGGCCAAGTGACAAAATGGTGTAGAAATACAATAAATAAAAACTTACTGTGTTGTTTTAGAGCTAGAAGGATTCATGGTATTAGATGACCTCACTGCTGTTTTGCAACTTACTGAATTCTCAGTTGAGGCATAAGAGCTGTCTTCAGATGGCTAGGAATAATAAAACCAGATTAATTAATTAGACCAAGCTTATTTTCTGCTATAGACAGATCTGCTAGAAGTCCAGAGTCACTGAGGTATATATATATGTGGTAGTTGGCAGAGCTTCCTCCAGCTGTGTACTAAGCTGGTGCCCTTAATCAAAATGCTAAAATGTTACTTTCTAAATAACCAAAATCCAAAAACCCCCCAAAGCTGATTTCCCCACAGAACCCCACTATCTGAAAGTTGAGACAGTCTGCAGGGAAAAGATGTTCTTTCAAACGCAGTCAGCGTGACTTTAACATTTCATACCATGTCATTGAAACTGATATGAAAACTTTCTTGAAAACCATGCAGGGGAATAATTAACTGCTTTAAAACACCACTGTTTTGGTTTCTTTTAATCTGAGCTCCAAGCATATATTAGCCAGTAAACTTACTTTTCTTTTTACCTGAACATGTGTTTTTTTCTTAGTCACTAGAGATACTACAGGATTTTCAGGACAGGATAGGGCTTGTGGGGGTTGTAAAATGGCAGGTCTAATGACATTCCGCAACTGACTTTGTGATGAGGATCCTTGCAAATGACAAAGACAGAATATTAAAATGGAGACTTTTTCTTCATATCTAATTCATACCTATGTGTCTTGCCTCTTAACTGAAAGCTTCAAAGCATATTTAGATAACATTTATTGTTATTTGCTACATATTTTGAAAAATTGTAATCCCTTCTAAAATACACACTCTGAAGTGACACCAACCCCTGTTATCCTATCAGAATAAAAATGCGTTATGTACATAAATGTATTTATTTAATTTATAAAATATATTTGCATTTATGTATTTTAAAATATCTTTATGTATTTTAAAATATCTTTACATTTATACTTATGTTTACTGCTTTGTGTTAGATCTGTCTTCTGGTATTTCAAATTTAATCCTGAACCTGCAGATGCCAAGAGGGTTCTTCAATGCCTTGTTCAGGAGCAGAGTTATTCAGTTAGAAATGTGGAATTTCACTATTCAAGGTTATATTCAATCCACCCAGGAACTAAGTAGTCAGAGCAGAGGCTCAGAACAGAGCTCACAGGATATTTACACTGTCAAAAAAATAACTTATGAACCTCATAAAGATACATAGCCTATCACTCAGCATAGAGAAGAGTTGTCATTTTTGTGTCTTCTGTATCTGTTAAGAACGTCTTTGTGGAGCTACAGTGAACAAATATTGCAATGCCAGTTACCTTCTTTTGCACTTTTGATCAAGTTGGGGTTTCTTTGAAGAGCTGAGGTCATGAAAGTGTTATTCTTCTTTACTACAGAACAAGTAATTTAAACTTTAATAATGAGTAATAACAAACTTTAATTATTAATTCATGTTTCTGTAATCCCTCCTTATTTTGGTAGTACCTGAGCAATATTCCTATCCATCTAAACAAGATCTCTGAGATAACTCTTACTGTCTCTGTTTTAGAGGTGTGTAGACTTAGGCACAGAAATCACCATGGGTTTTCTGGCTATGTCAGAGACAGAAGTCTTTTGGATATTAATGTATGTTTTAAACTCATAAAAAGCTTCTTCAAGTTTGAAAACCATGTGCTGCTTGTTTGCAAAAGCTATTGAAATGGCAATACTATCTGGTCCAGTCTTGGGCATTTTTAAACTGAGTAAATGAGGCCCAAGAACATGGGAATAAATAAATAAATGTACCCTGCCCTGCTCTGGTAAAAAGGCTTTCATACCTTACTATAATGACAGCTGATTGCTCATTACTGATGCTTTCACTGTTTCTATAAAGATACCAAACACCAGCCAGAAAGTGACGGTGACCATGAACCATGTCCTGTAAAATGACACAACTGAATTCTACACACAATCAGTACTTTTAATTGCAGAGTGTGGTCTGTTGCTATAAGAACTTTGTGTCCTCTTAAAATTGTTTAGAAATCTTTTATGCCAATCTTTGCCAAGGACCTGTCTCTGGTAAGAGACCACTCCATCGTTCCCATTAGTGATAAGTGGGAGAACACTCCCAGGGTTATTGGTTAGGTGCATAGGCCCCTAGGATAGAAAATTATATTTTTATAAGAACCATCATCATTAAATTGTAAGCAAACTAATTAATGTAATTACTTTAACTCCATTCTGTTTTTTTCAAGTATGATTTGTACCCCACTCTGTAAATGCCTGTTTGCAAATTCAAAGATTCCTACCCAGCACTGCAGGATTCCCTAACACCAAATGCAAAAAACATTTCTTCTATTGAACTGCCAATCCTCCTCCTAAAACATTCCTTTCTCCTGTCCAAATGCCAGCCTAGTCAAATGCACTTCAGCTCTGTCCTGCAGAAAAAGCATTTCTGTACACCTGTTTATTTTAACTAATACCTGTTTTTCTACATAAATATTTATTAGGTTTGTCGTTTTCTTTTTTTTTTAATTACCTGGCTGGGAGGGAGGGAAGATAGGAAAGATGGTAAATGAAGACGATCTCCCTCTTTTCTGAGTGAGAGTTGTATCTGAAAGGATAAGAGACTGAAATTATCATTTGTTTGGAGAAAAAAAAAAAAAAAAGATTAATTTTAAGGTTAGCCAATTTGATATCACGCCTTCATTGAGAGTAGAATAAATTATTATCTGTTAACTACCAGTTTTCTGAACTAGACTGTTAGGTTATGCCTATGCTGCTGAACTGGGGAAGACTCTGAGACCAAGTGGCACAACCTGGCTTGTGCACACTGCTTACAGCTAGTCCACTCTGTAACAGTTCTGTCTTGGAGACTGCTAGTTGGAGAGGTTCAAAACAGAACCAGGGAGTGAGCTATCAGTTAAGCTGTGTGGACAATCAAAAAGTCAAACACTCAAGCTTCCTCTTGCACCCTATTTTTCAGTAAGGCATACCCTGAAATTTCTACCATATCTATAATTTTCTGTGCATGATCTCAGCACAATTTTCAGAGTAAACCAAACTTAGCTTATCTTAAATCCTCTTAGCTACATTCAGGTGTGTCACAGAACTAGATAAAACAAAGTGTAGTGTACACATATTAATCCCTGAATTCAGAAATAACTTTCTGGTCCCATCCATATATTAAATAAACACTGTAAAAAACAGATCCTTTTGCACAGTAGCCTCAGTGACTTGTGTGCATTCCCATGGAAGGAACACACAGCCGTTAAAGGGCCTTCCAGGTCAGCTATTGGCTGGATGGAAGGAGGGACCGTACTGGAAACTGCTTTACATTTTCAGGGATTGCCCAGGGAACATGATCTCTTTCACAAATCAGGGAATCTCATTCCTTTCCAGCCCTCCTCCTCCCTTGACTGTGCAAGCAATTCAAGGAAATGATATGAAACATGCAGATTTTTCACTGCTTTATGTAATATTATGTAAGTATGGAAAATCAATATATTTTTACTTAAAAAGGGATTTATTGGAAATGACCAGCAAGTTTATATCAGTGTTTAAATTTTCATGACTTGCAGCATTTCTGCAGTGCAGAAATGTTCCTTAGACAGAAACATTCCTTCTCTTCTTTACCAGATAAGAATACAGAACTATAGTAATTAAAACATGACTGGAGCTAAACGTCATACCTGGGTTAGACTGAGAGTCAGACTTCTGGAAAGTGAAAGATGACGATCTTCCACGCTTTCTGGAACAACTATTAAAATCTAGAGAAAAGCAAATACAATGTTCTGCAGGGACAGACTGGCAGGAGATTTCAGCACAATGTTATGATATGAATTAAAACTGAACACAATAAATTCTAGGAATGACCTACAGAAACTGCTTTAAGGCAGTCCCTAAGAGCACAAGGGCTTTGGAATCTCAGTCAACACCTGGCACAAAGCCCTAGAGAGCCTTCTTTATTTCTAGTAAGTTCAGAGAACCTAAATCAAGCACTGAGAATCAGTTCATAGCCCATAGGCTCAGAAGACATTAGGAATGAGAAGTTACATCATAATGCAGCCTAAACAAATAGAAAAGGGCAGATAGGAACTCACACAGCTGATGAATATACTTGGCCCCTTTTCAGGGCTTCTGGAGTTTGGCTTTCTGGTAAATATGAGAAGTAAGTTGGGAAAAATCAGAGGTAAGATGGGGACATATGTATTAGGACATAGTAGGTGGCTCTACAACCCACATAGTAGTCTCACTCTACTCACAGGGATTTGTCCCTGCTTATACAAAGTAAGGGTCCAACCACTATTTTCACAGTCAACAGTCAGACCTGTAAATAACCCAATGTATTATTATATTGTTTCAATGAGATGGTTATTACCATTTTCAGCTTTGCAAACTGGGTCTTCTGCAGGCCGCTGGAAAAAAAATATAAGTGTGGAAAGGTCAAGGAGAGTACAACAGCCATTTTCTAGACCAGGAGACAAAGTATATCAATCCACCATATATGCATTAAAAGCAGTCTTGTTTCTAGTTTCTACTCTTCATTATGCTATTTTAAGACCATTTATTAAAAGTCTTAACCTGGGCTAAAATCTTTTATTACTGCTAGGATCATTGTCTGTAGAATCCTCATTCCTCAGCACTTTTTATCAATTATGGAAAAAAAAAAAAAGCTTTTTACCTTCAAAGGACGGTCCTTCTTTTCAAAAACAAATGTTGGCTGGGCAAGCACTGATCTCTCTGGAAAAGAGAAGTGATCACTTTTAACAACAATTCTGTAATAGCACTTGCCAACCACAGTTCTCAAAGTGCTGTGCAATAACAAACAGGACTTTATCCTTTTGTTACAAAGGAATCAGAGAATCATCTAGGTTGGAAAAGTCCTTGAAGATCATCTAGTCCAACCATTAACCTAACACTGACAGTTCTCAACTACACCATATCCCTCAGCGCTATGTCAACCCAACTCTTAAACACTTCCAGGGATGGGGACTCCACCACCTCCCTGGGGAGCCCATTCCAATGCCTAACAATCCCTTCTGGAAATAAATGCTTCCTAATATCTAGTCTAAACCTTCCCTGGTGCAACTTGAGGCCATTCCCTCTTGTCCTATCGCTTGTTACTTGGTTAAAGAGACTCATCCCCAGCTCTCTGCAACCTCCTTTCAGGTAGTTGTAGAGGGCGATGAGGTCTCCCCTCAGCCTCCTCTTCTCCAGACTAAACAACCCCAGTTCCCTCAGCCGCTCCTCGTACGACCTGTGCTCCAGATCCTTCACCAGCTTCACTGCCCTTCTCTGGACACGCTCGAGTAATTCAATGTCCTTTTTGTAGTGAGGGGCCCAAAACTGAACACAGTCATCAAGGTGCAGCCTCCCCAGTGCCGAGTACAGGGGTAAGATCACTTCCCTGTCCCTGCTGGCCACGCTATTTCTGACACAAGCGAGGATACCATTGGCCTTCTTGGCCACCTGGGCACACTGCTGGCTCATGTTCAGCCGGCTGTCAATCAACACCCCCAGGTCCCTCTCTGACTGGCAGCTCTCCAGCCACTCCTCCCCAAGCCTGTAGCGCTGCTGGCGGTTGTTGTGGCCCAAGTGCAGCACCCGGCATTTGGCCTTATTGAAACTCCTACAGTTGGCCTCAGCCCATCGCTCCAGCCTGTCCAGGTCTCTCTGCAGAGCCTCCCTACCCTCGAGCAGATCAACACTCCCACCCAACTTGGTGTCATCTGCAAACTTACTGAGGGTGCACTTGATCCCCTCGTCTAAGTCATCAATAAAGATGTTAAACAGGAGTGGCCCCAAAACCGAGCCCTGGGGGACACCACTCGTGACCGGCTGCCAACTGGATTTAACTCCATTCACCACAACTCTTTGGGCCCGGCCATCCAGCCAGTTTTTTACCCAGCGAAGCGTGTGCCCATCCAAGCCACGAGCAGCCAGTTTCTCCAGGAGAATGCTGTGGGAAACGGTGTCAAAGGCCTTACTAAAGTCGAGGTAGACAACATCCACAGCCTTTCCCTCATCCAATTAGCAGGAAGAAAATATAGAGTTGCAGGGATGTATAGCACAGTCTATAAATTAAAAAAAAACTAATGTGTGAGTTTTGCCTAACTAGATGCCACAGGATTTGGTCTCTTTTAGTTAGAAAGAGCATAAAAGTGCTTTTAGCCTTTACAAACATCTGCCATCCTTTAAGAACAAGGGTGAACTGGAGCTTTTGGTTCTCAAAAAAGTGCAAGGATGTGAAATGCAAAATGTTCCCCAAAGGAAAGGAAGGAAATGTGCTACACTTGGCCTCTCAGCTACATTCACTTCCCATTCTTTAGGCTTCAGCTAAGTGAATGCCTAGTGTCAGTTTTAATGTGTGAGTATGATATACAAACATATGAAGTTCTATAGAGCAAATTCTACTCTCAAGCATACCTCTGCATTTCTGAGGTATGACCAAACCCAACGCTGGATTCATGTTGGTTTGTTTGGGTTTTCTTTAATTAAATGTATTTCAGTATACAGTTGCCTCACCAACTTTTGTGTTGATTTAGGGTTCTTACATCTTACATGACTTCTTTAGGCTACTTACTTTGCTAAGAATGAGACCTTCACAGCCTGTGCAACTCTAATGGACTAACTTTGGTTGTCAGTATAGATTAAGAAGTTGTTTTCACTGGCACCACCATTTAATGACACATTTATTATGCCAATAAATAGCACAATTAAAGAGCAAAGAAGCAGACAGAAAGAGATTTTTTTAGACCACCACATAGAGGGTTCACTTCATGCTATCTTGACTTGTCTGTAATGTGCAGTCAAAAGAAACAATCAGCTTCTCAGCATGAGCATATTTCAGTTGTGTACATTAGAAGATGAATGGAGACCTAAATGCATATATTTCTCTCCATGGGTGATAAGGACAGACCAGGGTGACAACTGAACTATGTGACTGGACTTTGGCCAGGAAAATCCCACACTTGATATCTTGTTAATTGACATTTGACAGAATATCTATCATGTACATACCATTTTTGTAACACTAACTTCCTCTGTTTTATATTAGAATATTTACCTGTTCAACAAAAATGACCATGTGAAAATATATGGATCAATATTTTTACGTTGGCTTGCACACCTATCTGTGACCAAACCACTCTAGCATTGGTATCAATTACTTAAAGGTTTAATAAAGCAAATATCAACCTATCATGGAGGAGCTAAAATTACTAAATAAATATATATTCAACAATCAAGAAAAAGGTAAACATTGTTAAAAGAAATGCTGCATGTATGTAAACAGGAGCAAGAAGCACAAAACTATTACTCAAACCCAGTGATATACAGACACAGCAGTAATAACTAACACAGTTTTGCTGTTGTTGATGTTAATTTTGTATTTATTTGGGCATTATGTGTGTGCGAAGGACTGAATTTAGCAAACTTGGCATGCTTTGCAATGAAGGTCTGGTTTGTCCTTATTGTAAAAAGCAGAAAAAATTCACATTGTTCAATTCCAAAAACGATAACTCTCTGTCAATGAAAGTTGAAAATTTCCATAATCCAGCTGCAGCTGGGGGCCCATGGCATGGCATGAGGTGGAGCAATTCCACTTCTATTCGCTAGAGGGGAGTGGCACACACATAGGCAATAGTATCTCACTGAAGTATGATTTATTCAATTTAACAGGCTTTTTTTCCTGTGTCCTTTAAAAAAAAAAAAAAAAAAAAAAAAAAGGACTTGATTTCTTCTTGAATGAAGGAAAAATACAATAATTAAAGTGGGACTACAGAACTATTCTCTACAGCACCTCTCAAAGCTCAGAAGCTAGCAATATTTTTAAAGGTATGTTTACTACATCAAAGCAAAGAGTGAATTGCTGTGAAAAAGGAACTGACTTTCTATCACAGTTAACTTTTGATGGAACTAAAAGGCTATAGGGTGTTTGAAGGAATTAGGAAACTTCACTACAATTTAAACAACAAAATTCCAGTAATAGTTTAAAACCCAGAAGTTCCTGAAGAAAATTCGTAACCGGTTGATTACCAACAGAAACATGGGAAGCTAGGGTATAATGGTATCTCTTAAAGATAAATATGCATATTTTGAAATTGCAGTAAATACAAAAGATATATCCCATCAACTGCTTTTGAACTAAAAGGAAAACTTTCTTGCCATCTGTAGAGTTAGTCAGAAGTTGCTGATGCTGCCGTGAATATTTATCATTTTTACGGTTCTGTATGGCTTCTACCCAAATCAAGAAAACCTTTTTGTAATTCCTGAAAAGTATTCTATGTAGCTCATCAGTAAACTCTTCACTCCTCCATCAGGCAATTCATAACAGATTTTTAAAAAGATATTTGTGTTAACTATGTATCCTATGCATCCATTCCCATTACACTTTAAACTTCTCCGATTTTCAAGCACAAAGTATCTGCAGCTGATCCCCACAGAAAAAGCAATACAGAATTACTTGTGGATGCAACACATGGCCATCTAGGAGTTACCACAATTGTGTCAGCATGCTAATTTTAACATTGGTGAGCAACTTTACATTTCTCTCCATTTTCTTCGCTAAGGCTGCTGCTGCCAGGGCTGTGTGCTGGGAGAAGCCCTTCTGCACCCTCCTCTCCTAGCAGCAGCGAGGGCACCCAGCCAGGCAGTGCCTGACACTGTCCCAGGAAAGGGGCAGCAGCAGCCAAAGCCGGGTGCACACCAACACAGAGGGACAGAAACACAGTGGGTTGAAGCCACCCCTCCTCAGCACCAACAGGACGCAGACAGACACAGGCTGGCTAGTGCCCGGTTAAGACTGGGCTGCTCCAGTCCTCAGCAGCCTGGTACTTGTGGATAAAAGAGTTTGTTGGAAAAGTCACCAGAAAAACCTGCCAAATGGGCTGCCTCTGGCTGCTGGGACTGGAATAATCCACCAACATCAGCCAAGAGTCCAGACACAGGACCTGTCTGTCTGCCCATGAATAATCACCACAGATTGGGCTCTCTTTTCCTCACTATAGTTCCCCTGAAGCTGCTGAATTAGAAAGGTCTCGGTGTAATGCTTGCTGCATTCGCAGTTCAAAATAAGCCCTTGCCCAGAGGACGCATTAGAAATGTCCAGTTCCCTTGTTTGAGATCTTACCTGCATGGTGTCCTGGCTCCAGTCTCCTGTCCTGCACAGAAGCACTACCAAACATGCTCTGACCTAAGCTCCCTGACAGGGAGGGCACCTGGCTCTCAGGCCTGGTGCCTGCTCTGCTCTACTCATCCAGTGTGGGCATCCCCGCCCCATCACTCTGCTCGGCGCTCTGCCTAGTGCTGTACGTGCAGGCAATTGGTGAATTATGGTCGTTCATACACCCACATGGAGACTGCATTTATAGACTTCCATTTGAAAGAAAATACAGAGGTGAATTTTGGGAAAAATAATTGCTGGCTGCTGCCTAAGCCTAGGAAGCACTACTCAGAGTGACATGCAAGAAATAATGTAAAATTGCTTTCACCAGCTTTTCTTGTATCCCAAAAGCCAGCATTGTCCATGAGGTGTATGGGTCCTTCAGCCTTTGCTGTGACATTCCACTCTTCACTTTTACTGCTAGTGCTTTTCCTAAAGCTCTAGACACTTTACAAAATATATACATTAAAAAATAAGTGGGACACTGATGAGTTTGACAATTATTATTGCTCCATCTTGCCCAGAGAACAGATAGATGACCCTTAACCTTTGAGGGCTAAGGACACAGTAGAGAGAATATGACCCCAAATCTCTCTCCAATTTTCAGGCAGTCATACGCCTGAAGTTGTATGCGAAAAGTGTCTGACAGTGCTGTGGCCCTATTCCTCCCAAAGCAAAACAAAAAACCCTCAAATCTTTAAGAAGATAGGAATTTGTGATGTCAATAAAAGTTTTGTACTTCTGACTTTTAAAGAGTTAATTTTTACACATTCAGATTCAAAAGAAAATATTTTTTATTGTATCTTCATCATTAGCAAAGGCCAGAAATCTGAAAACATTTTAATTCATATTCATACTAAACACCTTCACATATTTTTATCTAAAGATAGCAACCTACATCCATAAAAAATAATAGTAGAAGGTTTTATATCATTCAGGATGGCTGACTCCAGTGAAAATTGTGAGTGTCCATCAACTCTAAAAATCAAACTCATTTAATATATGCATTAAAGTGTTAAAATGCGGGCATCAAAGTTTAACAGCAATTAGAGTTCTTATATGTGAATCATATTTTTCTCTTCCAGTCTTAGCAATGTATGCTATTGTAAAAAGTAAGTGCAGAAACTGATTTTCTCATTCAAATTTGTGTTCTGTTCAAACTGATTTCATTAGTTAGTGATGCCCTTTACCTAATTAGAAAGAAGTCACTATTTAAGGAATTATGCTTTCTGTGGTGTCAGAGGTATGCAACATCACCTAGATCTTTTTAATTCCTGCTCAGTGATGAGACAATACCTTTTTCAGGGACTAGACAGTCACTACTGAAGAAAGGTGTAACTACTTTTCCAGTAAATTAACGTAATACCTTATAAATTGTAAGGCTAGACACTTCACATGCTGTTGCTTTTTGTATTAGATTTTAAAATTAGGTTTAACTGAAAGCCATATGAAAAAACTGTACTTTTAAATATTTCACCACAGAGCTGGCAATACATATTTTTTTATTCTATCTGTCAATTGAGTGCCACTGACCAGTTAGGTGACAGGATTCTCATGTCTCTGTTGTTTCTTTCAACAGTTGCACACAGATAATTTCTTTAAAGGCCTAATGCCAATCCACTGGATTTTGCCCAGGCTTCTATTATTCCCACACCTTTATACGTTATTTGTGTAGCTCTTTAAAAATAACTACCAATCCTGCAATTAGATATTGAAGATTGGCTTAGCTACAAAACTGAATCCTTCACACAAAACCTGGAAAAACCCCACCCAGTAGTTAATAACTTCCAACAAAGATCTAACACTGATAACAAAAGCTGGCTTGTAAAAAAGAACATTTTTCTCATAATTCCTTAAATTAAAATAACAATTTGTACCTCTTTGGTTTTTGTAGCAATCCCATTTGCACCTCATAGGAAAACTTTTAATTCTAAATTAGAAACTACAGTTTTTACCTTACACAGGTGTATTGAGTTTGCGTGGCAAGGTTTTGGTAGCAGGGGGCCTACAGGAGTGGCTTCCATGAGAAGC
Organism: Strix aluco; assembly: GCF_031877795.1. NCBI lineage: Eukaryota > Metazoa > Chordata > Aves > Strigiformes > Strigidae > Strix > Strix aluco. The sequence continues at coordinate 76,552,658 of NC_133971.1, forward strand.
TACTAGAAGCTTCCCCCATGTCCAACAAAGCCAGTGCCAGCCGGCTCCAACACAGACCCACCGCTGGCCAAGGTGGTGGCGGTAGTGCCTCTGTGAGATCATATTTAAGAAGGGGAAAGAAAACCCTGCACAACAGCAACTGCAGCTGGAGAGAGGAGTGAGAATGTGTGAGCAAACCAACTCTGCAGACACCAAGGTCAGTGCAGAAGGAGGGGGAGGAGCTGCTTCAGGCACCAGAGCAGAGATTCCCCTGCAGCCCCTGGGGAAGACCATGGTGAGGCAGCTGTGCCCTGCACCCATGGAGGGTAACGGTGGAGCAGATCTCCACCTGCAGCCCGGGAGGGACCCCACACCAGAGCAGGGGGATGTGCCCGAAGGAGGCTGTGACCCCGTGGGAAGCCCACGCTGGAGCAGGCTCCTGGGAGGATCTGTGGATCCATGGAAAGAGAAGCCCGTGCTGGAGCAGGTTTGCTGGCAGGACTTGTGACGCCATGGGGGACCCACGCTGGAGCAGTTCATGAAGAGCTGCAGCCCATGGGAAGGACACACATTGGAGAAGCTCATGGAGGGCTATCTCCTGTGGGAGGGACCCCACACTGGAGCAGGGGAGGAGTGTGAGGAGTCCTCCCCCTGAGAAGTAAAGAGCAGCAGAGACAACATCTGTTGAACTGACCACAACCCCCATTCCCTGCCCCCTGCAGCACTGCAGGGGAGGAGGTAGAGAAATCATGAGTGAAATTAAGCCCAGGAAGAAGGAACGGGTGGGGGAAAGGTGTTTTAGGATTTAGTTTTTATTTCTCACTATCCTACTGTGATTGGATTGGTAATAAATTAAACTAATGTCCACAAGTTGAGTCTGTTTTGCCCGAGATGGTAATTGGTGAGTGATCTCTCCCTGTCCTTATCTCGACCCATGAGCCTTTAGTTGTACTTTCTCTCTCCTGTCCAGCTGAGGAGGGGAGTGAGAGTGGCTTGGTGAGCACCTGGCATCCAGCCGGGGTCAACCCACCACAACAGTAAAATAAAAAAAAAAAAAAAGAAAATAACTTCTTAATCAAAGATCTTTTTCTCAAATAGAATGCAATTCTGCTAAATTGTACAATCTCTAAATAATGTCACTGACTTACAAAACCTTTAACTGCATCCAGCTTTCTCTCACAACACCCTAGTAAGTGTTACACAACACACAAAAACTGCTACATGAAAATTTATAATCAGATTATAATTTTATCCTATCAGAAGATAAGGCTATGACATAGTATTAGCAAGTTTCTGCACTCTGATACTCTAGAGCCTGAATTTCACTAACTTTGTATATTACTGCTTTAATTTGCAAAAATAAAAGCAGAAACAGTACTGCATTTTGGTGTTACAGCTTAGATTGCTTGTTTCTAAGTCATAGAACTCAAACCAAACAAAGTTAAGCAATAACAACAAATTCTTGCATGTGACATTGCCATTTTGTTTGTTTCACATACAAATTAGCTCAACGGGAACACGTAATTGGGGAAAATGTTGAGAAGAAAAGTAGATTTACTGTTACTTTAGTTGCTCCATCCCCAGAGGTAGTTTTAAATTACTAAAATACTAAGAAAAAATCCCAAGGAACAGAGCTTTGCCTCTGCCATTTATGAATATATGCTGTTTACATCTATTGCTTGAAAAAAACATGAAGAAAAAACATTGTACCTGGTATTTTGTGCCATTATATCAAAGAAAAAGAAAGCAATAATGGACTAGCATGTAAGGTGAAGATATGGATCCAGAAACTAGTATAGTTCCATTTAAAAAAAAAGGAATTATTTTGACTATGTTAGCTGATGATCTATTAACATGTTGCCTCAAGGAGCATCAGAATTAAACTATGTACTAATACAACCAATTTTTGTTCGATGGGCTGCAAAAACACAGGAAACTACCTATCTTTCAGATAACAAAACTTCAATAACAGGCAAAAGATAAATACATATAGTGAAAATATGCAGTAGGATAAATTAACAAAATACTTTGTTATCCAAGCTCAGACTCATGTTTAAATATTGTTTCTGACTTTTGATACAAAGACATCTGTCATATTTCCAGAGATGGACCATTTTCTCCTAAAAAGAGGTTAAAAAATAGTAAAAGCCTTCTAGCTAAGAACAGGATTTGCCAAACTTGCAGTAGAACCGTGGTTTCTGGTTTATAAATACTCACTGAACTTTGCAACATAAAATAGAGTCAGTTCACAGCCAAGGGAAATTGCAACAAGGCTGCCAGCCAACATCTCAGGTCCCTCAGTGACCTCACTATATGAGCCAGGCTTTCCTCTGCCAAAACTTAAATAAGGAAGGTGACACAAGGCAATATGGGGATGTCCTAGAACTGTACTTTAGGCACTCAGCTTAATAAACTGACTAACTGTAAGACTTACAGAAAAAGCTTTTAAAAATTTCACAGTGCTGATCCTGAGTAACAGGTCTGTTTCTGGAAGTGCTGAGCAGCTGAGAACTTCGGTGCAATTCACATGCTCAGCTGGCTGCTCAGCACCTCTGAAAAATCAGGTCACTTATTTAAGACTCTAAACATGGACCTGGAAAACTACTTTCAGATTCCCATTTATTACCCTTCATGCTTCTGATTTCTCTTTATGAAGCATGTTCAGTACTTTCTTTGACAACTCCCTTAAAAATTAAGATCAGCCTTAATGCCAGGATGGCAGGATTTTCCAAGCAAATTTACTTCTTTTTTTTTTTTCCTAAGACATTGTGAGACAAGATTGATTCATTTATTTGCATCTAAATCCATTATATGCACATGGTGGGTTTTTTTAACGGTAATCATTAGAAACAAAATGAGAAAATAAAACAGGGTCATAAATTAAATTCTAATCTGGTTAAATCTCCAATGCTAATCAGAGGAGTTTTCCATATGCAGAGGTACCAGAGACGCATGTTGGTTATCATGCAACAAATTTCTAAGAAACATAGACATATGTATCTTAGTCATACTTCCAGACTTGTAAGCTAATTGAATTTTTTCTTTTAGAATACTCTTCTATTGAAGAGTGTCAGTGAATCAATAAATTTGCAACAGGTTCTCATGAATCCTGATTTTCCAAAAATGTTCACTAGAAATTGTTCTAAATAACTGGTCCAAAACCATGCTGAAGTGTTTTATGGGAAGAAATAGTTTCAGCATTATTAAAATACAGTACTTTAAATTGAGAAGAAATTTTGGACAAAGTCTTTCATTTTTTGAAAAACAAAAGTTGTTGAAAATTTTATTTCCAGAGAACTTAAAACATATACAACAGACATTTGGCCACTGGCAATGCTTGCTACAGAAGTGACTGTACTTCACTGGCCCATGAAGTGACTGCTGATCTCAGCATTGTTCAAACACTCTATAAGTGTACGCTGCTTATCTTGGGTTCAGATCGCATCCTGTAAATATAGTTTGGGGAACTGATAAATAACTTCACACATCCCTGTTTGGATCAACAGAGAGTACATCATCAAAGAAGCAAGCTTCTGTTTCATCGTACTCAGAAAGACGAAAGGAAAAGTTCATCCAACTGACTATTGCAAAGTAAAATTTCTGGAAGAATTTCTGGAAGAAATTTCTGGAAGAATTTCTGGAAGAATAGGACAGCTTTACCGGACTGTTAAGACTCCAGTCTTGCACATTCTTTGTCATACAAATAGTTCATAACCCACATAAACAATTTCACTGTCATCAGTGAGACCAGTTATGAGAGCAAGAATTCTTCATCCAGGAAGAGCTGTGCAGAATCAGGCCCTAACTTTTTAGGCATGTTCACCCTCTCTTCAGTCACTCTTCTCAATGCTACAGATTCTAAATACAGTTTTCTTGACCAGTGTGGAAAGGTTTCTTCCACTGTGGCTTTATAGCATGTTATGTGAGATTTAAAAATGAATGTATTTCTCTTCAGCCATGGCAACTCAGCCAACAGCCTGCAAAAGTGTTTATAAATACAGCGTATGTCACACCCATTCATCTCTGCAGAGTACAGTCCTCGTCTTTATATGGGCAAGACAGATATAGGCATCAAGCAACAAAAAAACCCCCTACCCCAGCAATACTTTAATACAATTTCTGAGAGAAATGAAACACAGTTGGCTTTATTTCAAACATTAGAGTGAAGAAAATATTTTTGGGACTCTCATCACTACACTGTAATTCTAGCAGTGATGCAATGACAGAAGTAACCGTGTCACTAGACCAGCAGGACTGTGCCAAAGTATGTAACCAAAAATTGTTTTATAAACATTGAAACTTCTAACATCCTAGTGCTCATCATTTTTAATCTATCATAAAAACCTGTAAAATACTCAACACAAGGGAAATAAAATTCATAGGCATATAAAGCTTTACCGTTTTCAGGGCATTGTCCCAACATTAAATTTCATAAATCCCTACCAAGTAGCATGGAAGTAACACTCAGGGTTTTTGTGCAGAAATTGAACTATACAAGTAATAAGGCTGTGATCCAACAACACTCACACATCCTCAAATTTTGGGCATGTAAGTAAATTGAACTAAGTGTGCTCAACACTAAGCACAATCTGAAAGGCTGGTTGGCTCACAAATTAGCCCAAGCACTCTAAATTGTACCAGTCACAGCCTCAGGTTTAGACCTCGAAAGCACATGCTTCCTTTTGCTGTTTTGGGTTCATTCATCAACTTGTGTGGTAAAAAATGGTTGGTGGCATCATCTACAAATTGTCCTTAATATTAGCACTTGTTTCTTTATGAGTCTTCTTAAAAAACATTACATTTCCATACAAATCACTCTCAATTCTTGGCCCTCCTCCCTACCTAGATGATAGAGGATTTTGATGTTGATCTCTGTAGTCAGTCATCTCTCTGAGGAGCTGGACTGGGCAAGTTTTGCTCTCAGTGCCCAGGTGCGCAGGGCAAGGCAGGAATGGCCAGGAAAGCAGGCACTGTTCCCAGGAACAGCCAGGAAAGCGAGTGCTGTTCCCACCCGCTGTCAGGCCCAGCATTTTAGAAAGCTGCAGAAAGTTTAAATGACAGGGGAGTCAACACGCTTAGAAACACAGAGAGACCACTTTGGGGTGCTCTACAAGTAAAACCCCAAACATTCATTATCTGGTAGTGTCTTTTCTTCAACTAAAATACAAATTGGAGACTTCTGACAAATTACCACTAAAAACTCGCAATAAAGAAACCACAGCCAGCCAAGCTCTTGTTTTGCACCATCCACAACACTGTTACCAACCGGACACATTCTTTGTGCTTATCCCATTCCCCAGAAACCTCCTTGCAGGGGGAACACAGGAGACATGCAGAAGATAATAGCCAACAAAACCTACCTGTACAGCATTCCTCCTTGGGATTGTACTTGCCGCTACAGGAGCCGGGGCAGAGCCTGCGGGCGGTCTGTTCTTGCAGGCGAGCAGCTTGGTGCTGAGCCCAGGGGTCACCGGGCCGGTCTCTTCTTTTGGGGAGGTCGGGCTTAGCCTTCGCACCGCGCCCGCATCTGACTGAAACGTCATGGCCTGCACAGGAGCGCCCTATACCTCCGTATAAAACATCCCCTTTGCACGCAGGAATTGGCTGGTTCCTCATTATGAGGTCCTCAGAAGTACCTTTATATATATATGTGTGTAATCATATATATACACTTCATACATCTAAGCCGTAGTTGGGTCTAGAAGGTTGGATTTATTCTTCCTAGCTGTTCCCTCGGTCACCCACCCCTCCTCAAGACCAGCCAGGCGACAAGCAGCCCGGCGGGCTGTGGGGGCCCGGCGGTGCTGCAGGGACAGCTCGGGGCGAGCTCGGAGCGGGGCTGGCCCTGGGGCGGGGATATGTAAAGCCCGGCAGATTAACATAAGAGGGCGGGCGGGGGAGCGGCCGAGTGGTTTCCATTGCACCGGCAACGGCGGGGAGGAGGCGGGGGTCGGGGGTGTGCTTCAGTCACGGGTGGGCGCAGCGGCGTGTGCCGGGGAGGGGGCCGGGGCCGCCCGCCACCTCCTCGGCGGAGCGGGGGCGGCGGGGGCAGCCCGCCCGCTGCCCGGCGGCGATGGGAGACGGCGCTCTTCACCGTGCTGCGAGGGCTGAACGCCGCCGTCCGCTACCGCTTCCAGCCGGGCGGGCGGGCGGGCGGGCGGGGGGGCCGGCAGCCGCCCCCGAGCAGCTGGGCCCGGGCCCGGCGGACCGAGGCCTGCGGGGAGCTCTGCCGGGCGGCGCTGAGCGGGAGGCGGCGGAGGGGCCGCGGCGCCGCCCGCCAACCTCCAGCCCCGCCTGGGCCCGGCGCCGCCCCTCAGCCCTTGTCCGGGCGGGCGAAACGCGGCGTGCCGTGAAGGTGGGCCCGGTAAAGCCCAGCTCCCTGAGAACGGGGGTGCGCTGCCCCGATCGGGGGTTCATCGCGAAGAACGTGTGTTCTCCCTCTAATGGAATTGTAGATTTGGCTTAGCAGCTGTCCCCCTTGATACCGCCTCAGGTAACTGATTTTTTGGGCTGTTTTCGAAAAGAAGACAATACATCAAGTAAAACAGCCAAGCGTTATGATTATTCCCATGCTGACGTGAACCAGATGCAGTGTCAGCAAAAAAGGCGTTAGGGTCTCCTCCTGCCGATGCACTGTGCAGCAAGTTTATAAAGCCTAGCCTGGGTATCCTCTTGTTCACTTAAATGATAACAGTCCCAATTCTTTCAGTGCAAGTGGGAGCAATGTCAGGCCATTATATTGCGAGCCTGGTGTTAAACTGCCTCTAATCCCAATACTTTGAGACAAAAAGGTTGGAATTTGTGAAAAATTTGGCAGAACTGTACGTCTAGTCTAATCTAGTTTCTCCACGCAGCCAGTATCGGATGTTTCACAGAAAAAGATGCAAGACATCCAAGAGCAGGCAGATGTTGAGTAATTTTCCGTCATTACAACAGCAGTGTGTGATGGCATAAATGCTGAAGTTGCCGCTTTACTCCTACTGCAGTAGCTCTGGCCTTAACTGATAATACCAGGTAATTTGGGGAGCTCAAATTAAATGTGCAGCCTCTGTCTAACCCTTACCCAAACCCTTGACATCATGGGTGCATTATGTCAGCAAGTTCCACAGTCACCATATTGTGTGACAAACTGTTTGCCATTTTTGGTTTTGCAAATTTTCATTTTAACACTGCCTTGTTACTGGTATGTGCAACAGTCCCGATCTGGCTTCTGAACAACGTTATATTGTTTTATACTTTTATCACATGCTCTACTCACTCTTCTGAGGTAAACTGTTCAACACTTTTTGATCATTATTCCTCTGAGAATTGCTTCTTTATCCGTTGCGGCTCTCAAGCCTCGAATTCCAGAACACCCTTCTTCAGGCTGAGGTGGCCCATGGTCAGTGTTGCAGAAAAGTCAATGGCACAGAGATATGTCTGGTTTCTGCAGAATTATTTTTCATTCTCTTTCACATGTTTCCTAACATCTCAGTCGTTTTTCTGCCATATGACAGATTGAATAGAGCTGTTATCACACTGTTTGGGATAATGCCCAATTCCCTTTTTTGAGATTATCAAGAGTTAATTTAGAATCCTATAACATGTATTTATAAAGGATTATTTCTTCAAGACAGTAATTTGTCATTTGTATTATGTCATTGGTCACAGCATTTGCCATTTTATTGACTATTCACTTAGTAGGGCGGAAGACTTCTCAACTTCAACATCTTCAACTGACTGATTTAAATAACTCATTTGCAAATGCTGGATGGTTGGTCCCTTTCTAATTCTTCTATACTAGAGGCCTTAATATGAAATCTCTTTTTCATCTCTGCTCAATAAAACTAATCATGTCTTTCCACTTTCTCTCCCTATCTCTTCGGTAGCTTTTGAGTCATGTTAATACTTGGTCTGATGCCAAGAATATCTAGCTGTGGGCTACCTTTAGACTTACAAATGTCTAAATAATTGACATAACTGCTTTTTTTAATCTACTACATATTGATTTCTGCCAAATAAATGAATTCTTAGGAATTAAATATAAATCGGTGATACATTTTCTTCTATGTATTCTTACATAGTGATCTACAGATTTTCTAGGTACTCAGAGTTTTCACTTGTGCTTGTATATGTGCATACTGTACTGTATAATCTTACTGTGTATTCTACAACAGAATCAAAACCCTTTTGCTTTCGGTGAACAATCTGAATAATATGGTGAATAAAGACATAGATCAACAGACCATCTGCATGTTGGAAGATGCTGAGGGCTTTCTGTTCCTCATCAAAGTATCTAATAGAGCTTAAAAATAAAAAGTTTTATTTATTGTGCTGCTAATTTGGCAGAGTTGAAAATCTTAATGCTACGGGCCAATTTTAGAAGGTCAATTCTAAACAATGGTAAGCTAATTTATTTTTAAGTGCAGTGATTTTAAGGGCATCTTTTTCAGCTCTTTTGAGCAAGCTTCTTCTGAATTTAGCTTGAGTTGCAGTTGCTTAGTACATCTGGAAATTAAGACATTGTAATTTGACATCAAAATTACTGTCTTTTAAAAAACTAGTGTAAAAAACTGTTTTTACTTTTAAAATGAGGGGACTGATACCTCTTTACATTCAAAAAATCCATGAAGGTCATAGAGGTTAGCAACAGCTTGCAGGGAGCCTGAAAATGTACTGAGACCTAATGGTTCTGAACATTCTGTTCTTGTTGGGCATCTGTTGTGATCTGAGTGAATCAGTGTTCCCCATGGCAACTTATAATTGTAAAACCCACTTTAAATACTGTAAATAAGTGTATTTAAACACCAAGTGTGGCCAAGTAAAAGGCAAGTCTGAGTTTAGATGTTTATGAAATTGAATTGAAATGAAATGAATTTGATTGTTTATATCAAACATGAGTTTGGTTTGTAATCTAAAGCTCTAGTATCCCAGAACATTTGGAAAACTTGGATCCAGAGGCAGATCGTGGTCTCAGTTTTGCCAATGAGGCCCATTCTTAGTTGAGAGAATGTTTTCTTCATATCATCTACGTTGTATCACATGAAATTTTTATGTTCAGATCTGAAAAATCTAAACAATTTAATGGCTGAATTTACAGACATTTTCCTGACTTCCATTTTACCAACTTAATTTAGAAATTATGCGTTGCTCCATCTTACCTTAAATTTTGGATCCCACTTGTTCAAAACAATTACAAATATTAGAATGCATTAGTTGAACATAGTTGAGTTTAAAAATGTTGTAAAACTGCAGAAGAGGCAAGATTTACATGGTGTTACATTTCAATGACTGTATGTTGGTTTATATATCTCCAGATAGTGATCCCAAAAAGCTTAGAATATTTCAAAATATAAAATATCACAACTTATATAGTAGCAAAAAAAAAAAAGCCCAACAAATCTAATGTTTAAGTTTCTTTCTTAGAATCACAGAAACAACAATCGTGCAACCATAAAATTGTAAGAGCAAATATGATGAGAAACACTCCAGATTCTCCAAAAAGAAGCTCTGAGTATTTTCACTTCATTTGTTTTTCATGTTTCCATCAGTTTGATGTGAATTATGCTTTGATGCTTTTCATAATGTGAAGAGTCATCATTAATTTTTCCTCAAGCTGTAGCTTTTCTTCTTTACTCAGCAACACTCAATTTGGCCATTCCTTTCAAGCACCTACGTTTTGTTTGAAAATGCAACAATTATCTATTGCCATGTTTCACTCTGATTTTGAACGTCCCATTTCACTCTAGTAGAAGAATGCTTTATCTCTAGAGGTCTTATTTTTGTCAGCTAAATTGAACATTCAGAAAAAAAATGCTAAGGGCCAGCGTCCTTCATCCTGCCAAGTGATATGGTAGGTATAGTGAAAGGAAGCAGAGCAAAGCCTGCACAGCCCGCGCTGCTGTCCTGCTCTTCATGCTGCTGTCACTGCTACACCTTCCCTGGCATTGCCTGTTGGACTGACGTGGAACCTGCGGCCTATTGTATATCAGTGACAGGAGTCCCTCCAAAATCAGTGGGTTTGAGTGGTCACAAAGAACACATGTCTCTTAAACTGTTTTATGCATGCAATTATTGCTATCTAGGGACACCTTTGAAATAAAACATAAAGAATGGCCGCCTCAGCCATGTGATTGCTGAGCACACTGTGATCAGCCTGCAGAAAGCACCAGCCCTGACAGCAACAGAAAGTCTGCGGTGAAACCAGCTGCACCAGCTGATGATCAACAGATATAGATGTTTGAAATTAATCCCTATGACTCCCTATGATTTTATAGAATCCTTTGGCATCATTAGATGTCTAAATACAACTGCTGGAGAAGGGGAGAGTGTTCTGGGGAAGCATCACATCATCTCGTCCTGTTCTCAGCTTCAGAATCCATTGCTGGCCACTGCTGAAGACAAGATACTGTGGTCCAACACATCATCACCATTTTCATATCTTTGTGTTAATACCGTATTCATTTTCCATGCAGAACTACTTCAAATAATGAAATCTTTAATACAGTGTGACTGAGAAGTAAGTGCAGAACATCATTGGAAACTGTAAACTAAAAAAAGGCAAAATAATTAGTTTCAAAATCATAAACCATGTATCCTGTACTTTCAACATTTCATCTATGAAAATGTAAATTAACCAACAGTTAGCTTCTCCATAAGTAGTTTTTCATCACGTCATGATGGGATTAATTTTGGATTAAGAGATATAAAAGTAAAACCAGAGAAGTTAGCTGTGCTGTAGTCTTAGCTAGGTCACAAGATAAATTCCTTATTTCTTCAAGCCTCCAAATGATGCAAGGTTCTTTTATAGAGATAGCAACTATGAAGTCTAGACCAAACATTATAATCTAATTATGAGTCTAACAGTTTTGTGTACATTGATTTATAACAAAACCGAGTGTTTGCAATTAGTGTTCAGTCAAAGTCCTGAAAATGCCTGCATGTGTCTTGCTGTCATTGGCGGGGCTGGCACTCTCCCCTGCAGATCTGCTCCTCTCATTAAACAGAACCTCCAAGGATAGCACAGATTTTGTGTACGTCAGCATGATGCACTCACATGACTCCTATTTATCCAAAGATGAACTTTGAGAATTCCTTAACATGAATAAAGTAAGCACAATACACTCATTTTAATTTTCAGATACATTAATCACTCAACCAAAAGGCACCTATCACATGCTCTGAGCACTCGCCATTTACTACAGTTTTAGGAGGGAATATCATTCATATCACAATATCTGTCACCTGGCCCCCACCCTCATGAACAAATACAGTCTATAACGGCACCCTGTAGCTGCAAAATTTCTGTTCTCCACATCGAAACAACAAAAGAATGGACATGAGATTTTGATAACAGCTGATGTCTTCTATTTTCAAGGAATAAATACTTAAAAAGCAGTTTTCTTAGTACTTTATTCTTTGTCCTTTACTAATTTCCTATAACACAGTTTACACTCTTCTCAGTTTGGCCTAGTGCATCAGCCCATTTTACTGATTTTTAACCCCTTTCCACATTTCTTTTCTCAGACCAGTCCCAATGTTGTATTTGAGAGGGGTCTGTGTGCCAGAATTTCTGGCCTGCCTGTCTGTTAGTCGCATGGTAAAACAGCTGAACAGAGGGGAGCTCAGTGAGGTAACTATGTGCCTGTTAAGCTGTGAAGCCTCCATAACAGTACTCACAGCATGTTCTCCTTCACCTGCCCCAAAGGCAAGGACAACTAGATCTAGGGTTGAAACACACTCAGCCTTTGAATAGGAAGGAGGCATGAATGTGGTGAGAGAGTGCATGGTGCTGCCAGCTCTAGTTACTGCTTACACAGAAGGGGAGAGCTACTGACTGGATGTTTATGGCAGCCTCAGGGCTGGTAAGTGAGATCTAGCTCCTAACTTGGGCAGAGTCATGCAGAAGGAAAAGGACTAAGCTGGGTCACTTAGCACAGCTTCCTGACAAGGCATCAGGAGGAGGTACAAAGCTTGGTGAAGATTGCTGAAACTAGAGAGGAATGTGTTTGGCAGTAAGTTGCTACTTAAATTTCCACTATAGTATTCCAGAACAAGCATGCAGTGCAAAGCAAGCATGTTTTCAACAGTTTGGGGCCATGTGGTGTTCTGCTAACCAAAAGCTCAGGAAAATGAACTGACTTCCCAGGCACATTGCTCATTCAGGACATACGCATTCATTTTTTTATCCCCAGAGCTGCCAAATTAAACTCATTAAAGACTAGGAGACAGCAGCCAGTTCAGAATTAACTCTATGTTTGTTATATCATCCTCCAAGTACTTTGAAGTCCAAAACTGAAAGACATCATAAAAATGAAATGCATTATTACTAGTAGTACTATGTAATATTTGGGGGAATGCGCTTTATAAAAAGGGCACATTTTCCACAGATGTATGTCGGTGTGAATGTGCATGTGCAGTGCTTCCCATGTACTTATTGTGAAAGCAATATATGCACTACAGAATCTATTTATAGTGCGTATTTTTCACTAAAGAACAGGAACTATATATATGTTAATATAAGTAATTTAGTTTTTAAATCATTAGCTTGGATTTTTTAATATCTTTGTTTTTTCCATGTCAAAAGTTGTGTATCAAAATCATGGAATAACAGAATTATTCAGATTAGAAGGGACCTTAGAGAATCATCTCGTCCAACCTCCTGCTCAAAGCAGGATGGACACTGAAATCAGACCAGATTGCTCAGGGCTTTATTCAGATGAGTCTTGAAAATCTCCATGAACAGATATTCCACAAGTTCTCTGGACAACTTGTTCTTTTTTCTTTGTATTCAGTAAGATCCTCCCCCATTTCAATATATGACCACTCTGTCTTGTTCTCTTGCTGTGCACGTCAGTAAAGAGTTGGGCTCCATCTTCTTAATAAGCTCCTCTAAGGTTTTGGAAGACTATTACAAGATCCCCTTGAAGCTGTTCCTCCAGGCTGCAACAAGCCCAGCTCCCTCAGCCCCTCATCACAGGGCAAATGATGATCATCTTCATGGCCCCGTGCTGAGCTTGCTCCAGTTTATCAGTGTCTTTCTTGTACTGTGTGGGGCCCCAAACTGAACGCAATATTCTACATGCAGTCTAACAAGTGCTGAGTAAGGGGCAATAATCACCTACATTGCCTATGCCAATCACCTTCTCCTCCTTCATAGGCTATGTATATATAATATATATTATATATACTATATAGTATCTGGTCATCCATATTTCAATAAAGAAATAAAACTACCTCTTCAACCTCTAGCACCTATTACCTTATGTTACAATGTCTTGTAAAACAACCTGCCAGCTTACAAATTGTTTCATCAGCAGTTCTGTTAAATTTTTGTTGTGGTACCAAGAGCATTTCCCTGCTCTCGAATTGCCATGTGTGTATTCTGGCTGCATGCTGACTTCCTGTGTTGATAAAACCTGGAAAATTACCATTGTCCTTACTTTTTTTCCCTTATGAATAGAATAGAATAGAATAGAATAGAATAGAATAGAATAGAATAGAATAGAATAGAATAGAATAGAATAGAATAGAATAGAATAGAATAGAATAATTTCAGTTGGAAGGGACCTACAATGATCATCTAGTCCAACTGCCTGACCACTTTCACGCTGACCAAAAGTTAAAGCACGTTGTTAAGGGCTTTGTCCAAACGCCTCTTAAACACTGCTTGGAGCATCAACCACCTCTCTAGGAAGCCTGTTCCAGTGTGTGACCACCCTCTCAGTAAAGAAATGCTTCCTGATGTCCAGTCTAAACCTCCCCTGGTGCAGCTTTGAACCATTCCCATGTGTTCTGTCACTAGATAACAGGGAGAAGAGACCAGCACCTCCCTCTCCACTTCCCCTCCCCAGGAAGCTGTAGAGAGCAGTGAGGTCGCCCCTCAGCCTCCTTTTCTCCAAACTAGACAAGCCCAGAGTCCTCAGCCACTCCTCACAGGACTCGCCTTCCAGCCCTCCCACCAGCTTTGCTGCCCTCCTCTGGATGCATTCAAGGACCTTCACATCCTCCTTAAACTGTGGGGCCCAGCACTGCCCACAGCACTCAAGGGGAGGCCGCACCAGCACTGAACACAGCGGGACAATCACCGCTTTTGACCGGCTGGTCATGCTGTGTCTGATGCACCCCAGGCTGCGGTTTGCCCTCTTGGCTGCCAGGGCACACTGCTGGCTCACCGTGAGCCTGCTGTCAGCCAGCACCCCCAGATCCCTTTCTGCAGGGCTGCTCTCCAGCCACTCTTCTCCCAGTTTATACTTGTGCCCGGCATTACTCTGTCCCAGGAACAGAATCTGACATTTGTTCTTGTTAAATTTCATCCCATTAATCACTGCCCAATGCTCTGATCTATCTGTATCCCTCTGCAAGGCCTCCTGTCCCTCAAGAGAGTTAACAGCACCCCCCAGTTTGGTATCATCAGCCAACTTGCTAATGGTGCACTCAACTCCTGCATCCAGATTGCTGATAAATATATTGAACAGAACTGGCCCTGGCTTTGAGCCCTGAGGAACACCACTGGTGACCTGTCACCAGCCAGATGTAGCCCCATTCACCACAACCCTTTGAGCCCTGCTCTTCAGCCAGTTCTTCACCCAGCACACCATGAACCTGCCCATCCCACAGTTGGACCACTTGTCCAGAAGGATGCTGTGAAGGACATTATCAAAAAATCTAGAAAAATTACATCCATTGCCTTCCCTTCATCCCACTAGGCAGGTGACCTTGTCATAGAAGGTTGTCAAATTAGTTGAACAGGACTTTCTCTTTGTGGACCCATGCTGACTGTGCCTGATGATTGCATTGTTCTTTAAATGCCTTTCTTCCCACTCTCTACCCCCAATACGCTCTGCTTTCATACCAAGAAATCTAAGCAGACACAGACCTGTAGCTCCCTCCAGCCCATCCTCTGAACTTGCAGAGCAGGAGAGCAGGACTGATTTAACACCACAAGTGCACCCTGTATGCCCTCTAGTCCTTCCAGAGTTAGGGCTGTTCATAGTACATTTCCCCACTCTCTGCAGACACACACATTCCCACTGCTAGTCTTTTAACTTTATATTTTGCCATATTAAAGCATTCTTTCTTTAAACAGTTACAAAGTTACAAAGCCATCTAGACAATCCCCTCCAAAATCACTATGCCATCCATACACTGTTAATTAAATGTAGAACAGCTGCACGTTTCCAGTTTCTAGAAAAACCCACACATGTTCACTAGTCATTCCCTAAAGACAGCTACTTTGTGAGCAAAACCAGCCAATTTTTAATTCATTCTACATGCACTCTATTTATATTTTGATGAGGACATGATGCAGTACTAAATCCGAAGTCTTGCAAAACCTTATCTGAAAATATATAAGGGCCATATCATTAGTCTCAACACAGATGTACTAAACAGCTTTTATTCCAGAGCTTAATTTTATGATTAAAGTCTAAATATTTGGACCTTTATTTTAAATCACTCATGCTAATTTGCAAGACAATACTTACTTTGATCTAACATTTTAGAGTACATCATGAGTAAGTATCCAACAAAGCATTCAATATAGTAGAAAACCTAGAAGAGTACTCCTATTTCTGAGTTTCAAACAGGAATCAAGTAAAGAATTGTTAACAAATACTGTGAGAGCTGTTAATGACTTGTAGTTACTCAAGGAAAACACATTCCAGTTCTCTGTATCTGAAACACTATTGCCTGAAATTACACTCATCAAATCTTAGGCACTTAAGTAAGGCACCTAAATTGAAAGCCTTATTGCTCTGCTTCTACACTGTAACTCAGAGAGATTGATTTATTCCCATGATCTGAACTGTCTCTAGATGGACACTCTCCCTCCACCAACTATGGAAGGAGCCTAGACTCTCAAGGTTTTCCTTCAGACACCTCCAAAGTGTGATAGATGAAATCACATTTATGAAAAGATAGAAATAAGATAAAGCTTAGTTAAAATCAGTTCAGTAGATAAACACTGCTAAGTCGGTGAAGGGAAGCTTTGTTATCTTTCTCTCTCTCTCTTTACTCTCCTTCTCTCCTGCAAACTATCTGTGTGAACACCTCTACTGTGAGCCAGATGTCAGGTGTTGAAAGAAGAGCATGTGCAGGGCTTTATTCTTGTACAAAACAATAATAGGAACAAAGAAAATTCCATTGCTTCTAAGAGCGGACAGTTCTGCTAACTGCATTGCTAGCTAGGGGTTTGACTGTCGCATTTTGAAATGAGTTCGTGTGGCAATTTCATGTTTTACCACCTCCCAGCTGATCATCCATCAGTTTCCTGCCCTGCAATAGAAGGAAATTGTACTTGCATGGCAGTCAGTGGGCTAGTGTGTGTTGGTTTGAGTGGCCAGTGACAGTGAGTTTAATGCCAAGACTGAATTGTGATGAGTGAAAATATAAAAGCCTACCTATGCTCTACTGGGAACAGTGCATTCTTAAGCCATAATATAAAGGCTTACTGAAGCCCTGAAGTAGTAAGTGTCAGTCCAAAAATAAGGAAGGGCCGCAGTGTATGAATAGTCATTTAAAGAGAGAGGTTTGAAAAAGGTCAGGTGACTCACGCCCTAGAGATGTAAATTTGCCTACATCAACTGTGAAAGAAACCAAGGCTCATTACCCCAAATGTAGATACCCTCCAACTGCAGTCAGTTTGAATAGATCCCATCCTCAACATGAAATTTTCAGTTAAGGAAACTGATTACCAAGTGATATGACCAGGGCTTGTTAATGAAAATCAGGCTAATGTCTTTTGTTTTCAAACTTTAGAAAGCTTTATTGTAATGCCACAATCAGCTGACTTGGAAAAGTATTTTAATTAAGGTACAAGGAGAATGTATGCATCAGGTTTCTTTAAAAAGAATTCTGAAGCTAGCAAATTACTTTCTCTGTAAAGATTGTCTTCTTTGTGTTTCTCTCTAAATACTGTCTTCTTTGTGTCCTCTTTGGCTGGTATTTAGTAAACTATGCAAATCCTGAAAATTATTACAATCTTGAATAGTCCACACTTAGGTAACTGTCCCTCTGAAGTCTCTGGAACATTCTGCTACAGCTTATGCATAAACATAAATACATGAAAAGCCAAGAGTTTTAAGTATTTATAGAGTCATTCCTACTTCTTGTATGCATTAAATGTTTACCATTGCTTCTTAGTATAAAACGAGGCAGATGACAACAGACAGGCCTTCTTCTTAGGGTTTTATTTTATTTGTAAGTCGTTTTACCACTGGCATATCTTTGTGTGAAAAGATAAGGTATAAAGATTCATTTCTTGTTATTCTTCATCTACCTACTTCATTCAGCTAATTTGCTTTGCACTATGTTAACAGCATCATGGCATTACAAAGTGTAGAATCAGACTGTCTGATACTGTGCTGCATTGCCACTACTAGAATACTGTATGTTCTGCTCTAGGTCATATGACAAAATTAGCTCCATTCAATACCCTGGCAACTTTCCACTGTTTTTGTGAGATATTCTAGGACATTGTTAACATTATTTAATGGTATGTACAACAGACTTGGTTTTAATTAACCTGCCTCTAGTAATTGAAAGAAAATTGAAGAAATGGGAGAAAAAACTCCTGCTGTGCTCAACGGGACAGGATCAGAGCATGCACTGTCTTGTTTGCTCTTCCAGGAGGAGAGGACTTGAAAAGGTCTTCTGTCTGCTCTATCAGTAGACCTCAAGCCATGGTAACAACCACCTCAAAGATTTCTGTTGTAGCTAGTCCAGAGATGGAACTAAAAGGATGAAAAGCAATGAAGAAGAAACATTTAGGAAACCAAGAGAAAACTGATTAAAACAGTTAAATGAATGTGTCATAAATCTAGTAGTGAACAGAAGATTCAGTCCTTGAAACTGATTATAAAAGGCTATGCTTTTATTAGGAATATCTGGTTTTTGCCTTGCTGTTAACAAGTACTGTGTTCTCTGTTGGTATCTAAGTCTGCTTAATACACCCCTCTTTCACTGAGTTTTCCTTCTGTTTTCTGCTTGTATTGCACTCTTTTTCCTCCTGGGATAGGAAATGGGCTAATTGCTATCAGACCTCTAATCAAATACAGATGCACAAGGAGCTACAAGACTCACATGTAAGTCTCATTTTTATGCTGTAATTTATATAATTGAGATCTCTGTGAAGTTTTGAATTTTATGTAAAGTTGCTTTTGAATAGCAGAAACTTCACTAATTTAACAGGCCATTCATGTTTAATAATTAATATTATGTAGACTGTGTCTTAAAGTGAAACCGTAACACTGCAGTAGGTTTGTGTCTTCTCTATCAGCAGTTTGTGTTTTTTCTTCTACTGGTGCTGTTTAACAACTTTGTTGGCCACATGGACAGTGGAATTGAGTGCACCCTCAGCAAATTTGCCGATGACACCAAGCTGACACATGCTGGAGGGAAGGGATGTGCCATCCAGAGGGACCTGGACAGGCTGGAGAGGTGGGCCCATGTGAACCTCATGAAGTTTAACAAGGCCAAGTGCAAGGTCCTGAACATGGGTCGGGGCGATCCCAAGCACAAATACAGACTGGCTGAGAAGTGGATTGAGAGCAGCCCTGCAGAGAAGGACTTGGAGGTGATGGTTAACGAGAAGCTCAGCATGACCTGGCAATGTGCGTTCGTAGCCTAGAAAGCCAACCATGTCCTGGACTGCATCAAGAGAAGTGTGGCCAGCAATTCGAGGGAGGGGATTCTACCCCTCTGCTCTGCTCTGGTGAGACCCCACCTGGAGTGCTGTGTCCAGCTCTGAAGTCCCCAACATATGAAGGACACAGACCTACTCGAGCAGGTCCAGAGGAGGCCACGAAGATGATCAGGGGGCTGGAGCACCTCCCCTATGAGGACAGTCAGAGAGAGCTGGGGTTGTCCAGCCTGGAGAAGAGAAGGCTCTGGGGAGACCTTACAATGGCCTTCCAGTACCTAAAGGGAGCTACAGGAAAGATGGGGAGGGACTTTTTACAAGGACATGTAGTGATAGGATGAGGGATAATGGTTTCAAACTGGAAAAGGGTAGATTTAGATTAGGTATAAGGAAGAAATCCTTTACTGTGAGGGTGGTGAGAGACTGGAAGAGGTTGCCCAGAAAAGTTGTGGATGCCCCCTTCCTGGAAGTGTTCAAGGCCAGGTTGGATGGAGCTTTGTGTACCCTGATCTAGTGGAAGGTGTCCCTGCCCATGGCAGGGGGGTTGGAACTAGATGGTCTTTAAGGTCCCTTCCAACCCAAATCATTCTATGATTCTTTGAAGATTAAAAGTTCTACAGTTAGTAAAACTAAAGGTTCATGTCCCTGCAATGAGCAGGGACATCTTCAACTAGATCAGGTTGCTCAGAGCCTCATCCAACCTGACCTTGAACACTTCCAGGGATGGGGCATCTACCATCTCTCTGGCCAACCTGTTCCAGTGTTTCACCACCCTCATCCTAAAAAAATTCTTATATCTAGTTTAAATCTACCTTCCTTTAGTTTAAAACCATTATCCCTTGTCTTATCACTGCAGGTCCTATTAAAAAGTCTGTCCCCATCTTTCTTATAGGCTCCCTTTAAATATTGAAAGGCCACATCAAGGTCTCCCAGACCCTTCTCTTCTCCAGGCTGGACAACCCCAGCTCTCTCAGCCTCTCCTCATAGGAGATATGTTCCGTCCCTCTGATCATTTATGTGGCGTCCTCTGGACTTACTCCAACAAGTCCATGTCTTTCTTATGCTGGGGACCCCAGAGCAGGATGCAGTACTCTGACTGGGGTCTCACAAGGTTGGAGTAGAGGGGCAGAATCCCCCCCCCTTGACATGCTGGCTGCACTTCTCTTGATGCAGTCCAGGATACAGTTGGCTTTCTGGGCTGCAAGTGCACATTGTTGGCTCATGTCCAGCGTTTCATCCACCTGTAACCCCAAGTCCTTCTCCACAGGGCTGCTCTCTATTCCTTCATCCCCCAGCTGGTATTGAAACTGGGGGTTGCCCTGACCCATGTGCAGGACCTTGCACTTGGCCTTGTTGAAGTTCACATGGGTTCACATGGGTCCACTTCTTGAGCTTGTCCAGGTCCCTCTGGATGGTATCTCATCCCTCAGCTTGGTGTTGTCTGCAAATTTGCTGAGGGTGCACTCGATCCCAGTGTCTATGTCAATGATGAAGATATTAAGCAGAATTGGTCCCAGTACAGACCCCTGCGGGACACCACTCATCCAGATCTCCATCTGAACATTGAGCCATTGACCACTACACTCTGGATGTGACCATCCAGCCAATTCCTTATCCACCGAACAATCCATCTATCAAAACCATTCCTCTCCAATTTAGAGAGAGGGATGTTGTGGTGGACCGTGGAAGATGTGTATGAGTCACATATTCCTCTGCAAATTGAAAGTTTGTTAGATAATCCATATCTAACAGTTACCGCTTCTGAAAATCAATTACAGATGTATTTTTTAATGAAATGCAATGCCTGCCCTAAGGTTTACTGATCTGAAGAACGCAGTCAGATCATGTGTCTTGCAGAGGTTTTAATACTGTCAGTGAGTATTTTATGCACTGTATTCTATAGCATATTGCAAAACAACAGAACTAGCTCTTAATAGCTCAGGTGTAGGGAAGCATTACAGTTCCAGAATACATATTTCTGCACAGGTGAATATGTTCTACAGATTAAAGCTTCCTCGGATATTTTTGTACACTTCACAAAACTGGGAGATGCTTCCTTAAAGCTCAGTGAGTGGTTGTATTGTTACTTATATAACCTAACTGTAGAAAAAAAATTATTTCCAGAGATGATTGAAAGAATTCAGGAGGAAAGTGAAAGACATCTGTATGCCTGACTTCCATAAGTGTCTTAGAACTACACATGCCCATTTGAGTAAATGCTAAGGGGCAACAAGACTTAGTTTAGCTTCAAATAAAACAATGCTAATTAATAATAGATGTAGTTATGCTACTAATATAATTATGGCTTGAAAATGAAGACAATTTAAGGATGGGAATATGCAGAGTAGGAGACATATTACCTCAGTTATCTGTCAGGACAAGAGCAGATGGATTAATTTATTAGAAAAAATGATTTTCTATTTGACCATTTTGTTATGTCAGAGGAGCATTTTCACAAGGCAACCCCATCTATCAACTGAAAGACAATTACACCCTTCATATTTTCTGAAAAAAGAAAGGCTAGAGCCCTCTGTGGTCCTGGAAGGGTTTCCATACAACAACTCAGCTACCAAGAGCCGTCAGCAGATTATCACACAGTAGAACAGCGACTTTTGATCATTACTTCAGAATTCAGGCAAAACTAGGTTTTATCATCAGTTGGTTTCTCTTTCAAACATTTGCAAATTATATGATTGAATTGTAAGAATCATTCACTTGCTTTGTGGTGACATAGTAGTCCATTTTTATGTGCTTTCTTTTGGTTCTTTGCAAATACAACATGTCTTCCTGGATCACAGGGCAAGGATAACTGACATTCTTTGCCTGCACAATGTAGGAGGTCATGAAATGTTCAGAATTACCCTTTTTAGCAATATAACCTATTAATCTGTAAATCAATGAGTAGCAAAAGCTGCTCCAGCTGTCAGGAGTCCTTAGTTTTTTAGCACATGCAGAACAATCCCTTCTGACTTCTTTTGCTTCTGGAAACATTCAGAGGAAATTTCTTATTATTTTTCTGTATACTAAAGTTGTATTACTTTAAGTATTCAAATATGCTAAAAGTAGTACTGCTTCTCTAGTGGGAAGGCAGATGTATTCTTCAAGTCAATTCTCACTTACTCATGTATAGAAAGAGTAATAAGCCACAAGGTCCCTTTCTACTGGTGCAATTAAGTCCAACTTGGATATGAACAAACTAACAATATATAGTGCCCTTGACCAAGTCCGACACTATGTTTCAAAACCTGGGTATAAGCAAAGCCTTGATTTTACAGTACTACAAAATGGCCAAGTAAATGAAACAGTCTTTCTCTAAGGGTGTTGCAAAACACCTCCCCACTTCAAAGGTGATTCCTTAGTGATTTTTTAAAAACATAAGAATAGTCTGTCAGTAACAGTACATGAAATCAGCCAGCTAGCCATGGTCAACAGTTGATGCTTCACAGAAATTTAAACTCGGACCTGAGTCATCTAAGATGCAGAACCATGTAAACTCCATTAAAGACAGGGAAACACTTTTGATTTCAACAAGAGCCAGTTTAAACTGTTATTAAATTCTATTAAACTTATTAAACTCTACTTCCTTGCACAGGCAACCAGCCTGCTTTGTGATGTGAAACATGAGGTTTTATTTATATCCTTTTTTTTTTTAACCTTGCTTAGATAGAGATTAATTACCTAGTCCTTTAAAAATAAAACACACAAACACAATCCAGACACAGTTTTTTGCTGACTTCCTGTGGCATTACATTCCCCAGGCTTATCCTGTGGACTAGATTTCCTTACATGGAATTCATATTTCCACAGTTTTGGAGTCTGAACCCTTTGGAGTTCATTTGAAGCTGATACTCAAAGCAAAACTTGAGTTGTTTAATCCTACATCAAGTGAAATCCTAAAAAGAGCCTGAACAAGCCCTGTGGAATGCAAGTGTCATATTTCACACAGCTCCAATAAATACTGAAATCCCCTCCATTTTGCTTTGGGGTAGTTTCAAGAGTGTGTTGTATGCTAAGATAGTGTGTACAGTGAACAAATGAGCAGGTCCCAGAAAAAAGAAGCTGAATTTCATCCACTGCTGTACCACATCAGCAGGCACTAAATGTGAGAAGGCTTGCTTCCTTTGCAGACCCTATCATGTAAGTGCCAGGTGTACTGCAGGACTGGCATGTTTTAAGCCCAGCTGCTCTGCCTGTATGTGAATAATTTCATTCAGCACAAAGGAAAGAAAGAAGGTTACTTCCTACATCCCACAGTAGCTGGTGGACCTTCCTGACACATACATGGCAAAGCTGCATTTTGCTGCTCTGAACTTCCTCTTAATAAACTAACAACTACTGGGCAGAGAAACTTCATCAAGCCCCACCCAAGCTACAGTGCTGATAAAATCTCTCCATCAATGAATAATTTGTTTTGATTTTGGTTTTAGTGTCAACATCTTCATAGTACTTTACCTTTGTTTGTACTAGTATATAGGTGATCAAGTAGCTAACTACTCACAGTTGCCAGTTCATAGTATTTTAGAGCAAACAAGACCCTAAACAAAGTAGCTCTGCATGAATTTATGCTTTTATGTGATAGCTTGTCATACAGTATATTAAAATTACTATAATTAACTCTGCTATAGTGGAAACTATTAACTTATTACCAGGTGTTTTTTTCACTATTAGACAAACACAAACAGGAACTAAGTTACAAATGCTGGCTTTTTATTATCTTTTATTCCAGGAAAATCAGAGTCAAGCAGGCTAATACACAAAAGGCTGGAAACAAAAGCTACGGCTCAAGATTAGAGTGAATACAAATTCAGAAAGGCTGAAGTGAGTCACTGGGACTGATGGCAAGTGTGGGGATTGAGAGATTGTTTGGGGATTTTGTGTAAGAGATGGGCAAGTGAAAAGAAAATCAAGGAGAAAGAGAGAAGCATTTATATTCTTTTGAGAGGAAAAGAGAACAAGTTCAGCATGGAAAGGCAAGAAGTTCCATCTTTCCTAATCACAGATGCTTTATCAGTTTCCTCCTTGGTTAAATAATAACAAGGGTAGTGGATAATGACAGGTTTCACTATAGTCCAGAAAGGTTTAATTCATTAATAGTGATTGCAGAGCTCCTCAGTATGACTGGACATAAGTTGCAGACAAATGCAAGTGATAAAAAAAACAGTTACTGAGGATAAATAGAAAAGGTAAAAGACAGCACTGTAAAATATATAATTGTGTTTTTTTCCCCTGGAAATGTAATGACAGACATGTCCCTTTTTGTCTGGCCTATAAGATGTGTTTTCATACCGTCAAAGCACAAGTGATTACATGCCTTTGCTTCTCCATAACTGGATTTAACTTCATTGAAAACAATGATGGAGATAATTTACTTGTGTAAAACCAGTGAGAAATGAGAACTGACCACTGTTATATGCAACTGTATTAAAGCGGTTCAATCAATCAATTGACTATTCAAATGGAAAAATGTCATGAGTCAAAATAACAGCTACCTCTATGTATAATATAGAACTGAGTGTTCCTGCACCAAGCTCCAGCTCAGGTAAAAGCTGCTCATTCTAAAACTGCACAATAAAAAATTAAAAGTGAGAAAACCTGTCCTTTATAGAAAGGACAAACAGAACTTCGAACTACCTGCCACAAGACATACTTTTAGCAAGTTAGTAGTAAGAGTTTAAAAGGTACTATATATAGAAATAACACATTATATAGACTGATAAATGAGTAAGAGATAAATTCTCATGACCCAAGGCATAAACCACCCATGCATTTACAAGAGGTAAGAAGAAACTCCTCATTGAGGTATTATAGGATTGCGCCTTCCTCTGAAGTTCGCTCAAGCTACTTTCATGGACAGAAGCACAAACCATCGATCTCATATGTGTCTAAAAATAACAGCCTTAAAAGAGGATCTGATTTCTTTAAAGTCCTGCATTTGGACTTGTGTGAAGCCTTTTAGGAAACATCGGACTTCTTTTGATTTGGAAAGCTGTGTAACTTCCCTACAGGATGTTAAAAACTGTAACATGTTAGTCACACAATGTCTTTCCTCAAATAAACTTTCTGCTTCCTATCAAAACACATATTCTCAGATACAGTGATTTTGTTAATATTTATTTCCTGACTTCATTTATTAGGTGACTTTTACTGAAGACCTAAGCACACTCCGAGAATAATTAGGTAAAAGGATAAAATAACAAGGTGGATTGGAAAGAGGTGGGGGAGACAAAATAACTGATGAAACCATCTGCACAAACATTCCTCCTCAAAAGTGATTCACCCATAAGGGCAGGAGAAAAGCTAGAGTGAGCTGAAATAAAGGATTTGAAGGAAGAAAGAAAAACGATTGAGATGTAATAAATTAATGAAAACTAGAGGTTTACAAGCAGAGGAGCCAGGTCAAGGGCAGGGATGGAAATCCAACTACTAGGGATCACTGCTTCAGTCTACTTTCAATCCAGTGGGGAGCAATGTCACGTAATGTAAAAGGTCTGAATTTGTACACCATCAACTGGCAAGACTTCCATGGAAATAAATGGGACTTTAGGATTCCCAAAAGTTTATCTGGCAGTCATATATAACCCTTTGAAAAGAGTACATGCAGAACCCTAGCAAGAACACAGGCAGGTACTTTCTTCAACTCCCTAGTTCAAATAAGTTTTACCCTTTTACTATGTCTCTTTAGATGTGCATCATCCTCCTCTTTTGTGGCTAAGAGCTCTGATTCCTCACTGGGAGTAGAATATGAACTTGTTCTTGCCTGGCTCCTTCTCTGTCCTTTTTCACCTCTCCTTCTCTGAGTCAGAAGTAGACTTGTACTCAGAACTCAGAAGTTTACTTCTTCAAAGGAAGTAAGCTTGACTACTCAATTTCACATCTGGATGCAAGATTACAAATGCAAGTTAAATAAAGAGCTTGATCTAGGAGTGTGCACCTGCCATAAATATGTGCTGTCTGCTCACAGCTGCATTATGGAAACGTCACAACTGTTAGTCTGGAAGACTGTACAGAATGGATACCACACATGCTATGCAGCAGTAAGTTGTACAAGGGTGAGCCCATGAAAATATTAATCAACAGAAGACTAAAGTAAGCAGTGTAATGAATTCTAACTAAAACAGGGATTCGGTATCTCACAATCTGTCATAATATTAGTAAAAAGTGGGCAAACACCAGAAGACAGTTTAAGGAAATGCTAACCAAAGGCAACATGAGCAAAATCACAGCTATTGAAGCACAACTAGTTATATGGTGGAAAGTACAGTGGCTTATAATACTTACAGACATGGAATCATCCAGGCCATCTTCTTTAGGATATTAAAAATCTTAATTACATTCACTTTCCAGTTATCTGTTAAACACTTGTATTCCAAAAGTATCCTTTGTACTATTCTTCATGACACATCTATATGAATGCTTTCACAGCTATAGGAGAATCTCCTTTTTTCTCTGCCGACTACCTTTTCAGCATCGTAGCTTGTGTTTAGGATTTCTTAAACAGAAGAAAGTAACTGTGGTTACTGTTTTAGGAATCTTCATTACCCTCTGACAGTCAGTGCAAGATTCATTTTCTTCAAGGATAATAACCAATGACTGGCTCTGTAAGCCTGTTGTGAGAGTGTCTGTACAGAATGTTGCAGTGTATTGACAGTATATTCCAGTGAGATGACAACAACAGCAAAGATCTATGATACAGCTAAACTGTTTTTATTACACAAATGTGCTTGCTGGAGTGAGGTAGTTCATTCAGATAAAACATATCTGTACTTCCTTTCTATCAATATTAATGATACAAAACATTTCCATAGCAAGAGAAGCATTTCCTTTCAAATACAGTCTCATTCAAAATTGCCTACTGCATCCATGCTGTAATCTTCTCACCAGCTGTCTCCTTTCTATTGAAAAGGAATTGCCTAGGAATACAAATGATACAGTTTTTGCCCTAAGACAAATACCTGGACAGTCAAGAGCACAAAAAAAAATGCAAAAAGAAGTGGCAGTTTATCGGAGAGGCAATAAACTAGCATAGTTGATATCTTTCTTCCAATTGGTGTGAGCCAGGGAATTCAAACTAGTATTGTCAGCTCCCACTGCCTAAAAAATGTGACTCTTCAAATATTCTGAGATTTCTGAAAGTATATTCAGGATCCTTTCTCTTTAATATTTGATTTTTATCTTTAAAGACATTTACATGCCTCTGTAGATCAAAAGCAAAAGAGGAGTAAATCTGGAAAGATGGTCTCGACTTAGGGTGTGGTGAAAGTGTATTGCAGCCCCCCAGAAGCTCATAAAGTCTTTTCAGGAGAATATTCAGCACCGCAAAACAGCAGATTGCTGTTCACAGGAGACCAGAGATTCTGCTGTACAACAAAGCAGAATTTCAGCAAAAGAAACAAAAGGTTTAAACTCTATTGAATCTTTGGTTTAAAGTTTTGTCTGGCTTTGCTATTTTCTGAATTAATTTGGTTTAGTTCAAGTTCAGGAGTTTTGATAAGCAGAAGAAAAAATATTTATTCAGTTTTATTCTGTATTTTATAATCTCTGTTGGCCTTGTTGCTGAAAGGCCAGGAAAGATTTATTTGAAATTTGTGTAGCATTGTGCATTTTGTTTTATTTATTTACTGTGTTAAAAAATTTCAAACTGTTTTCATATAGTTGTTTTTAAGGGTAGCCAGGAGAGCTCTTGGTTGTCTTCGAGCAACTTCTTACTCCCCAGTAAAATATTAAAATAATCTGATTCATTACTCTTGCAGTTTTAACATTAAACTTACTGCTGGTGAACAATAAATATTTTGTGTTTGTAAATCTGCTTGGAACAAGACTCTTCTTATTTCTACTGTAACAAAAAGGCCTGCTGTTTCTACATTTCGAGATGTACTCATGTTCCCTGTAGGAAACCTTAAGGGATTTAAGATGCTTTGACATCCATTGGGTGATGAGCACTTAACTTGGTTAGGCTCCTTTGAAATCCTAGACTTACATTCTGAAATGCTGTCTAGAACTGGTCTTTACAGAAATATTGAACTCTCTCATGCTCAGTCTTGGTGTTTAAAGTGAGCCGACAGACAAAGCCTAAGGACACCTAAGATGAAAAAGTATTTATAATTAAAACTATGATCTTTATGAGTTTTATTCTTCTCAGGAGTTTCCTAGTATTGAATTCAGACACACTTACTTGATTTTAGAATAACTTGGCTTATATTTGGCTTGTAATTCACTTTTAGGAATTAGAAATGAGATGATGCTTATCCCAGTAAACGATATACATGTATGAGACATCATTCCTCTAGAGTTTTTAAACCAATCAATAGTCTGTACTTCATAAAGTCTACAGAAAGGTGTTCATTTTCATGTAAACGTCATAAAATAAAATCTAAAAAATACATTTCATGAGGTCTTGGTCCTAAATCAAGATCTATTAGCTAATCAACCGACATGAACTTCTGCTGAATGTCCAGCAGATTTGTTTTGGAAGTTTACCTCAGGAAAGACAGAAAATAAGTAAAAACTGAGCAGAGACTTCAGAAATTTGCAAAGGATTTTTTACCTGGACAACAGACTGGTAGACCCAGTTAAAAAAAAAGAAAAACCAAACCCAGAAGCTAACTTCAAACTTCCAGCTAACCCACAAGCTTCAAAATAGACCAGTACTCCATATTATTTTTCCCCACTGCACTATTTATAACATGATCTATCCTCCAATTCGCATCATGGTATATAGCCTCAGAACCACACATTGCAAAATTCTCCTCTCATCTACTAATATTCCTGATCACTATACTATTACTAGCCATCTCTAACATATTCTTGTTATTCATTGGATGAGAAGGTGTAGGAATTATGTCATTCCTACTAATCGGGTTATGTCACAAATGAGCAGAAGCCCATATACTCTGACCTTGTGAGACCCCACCTGCAGTGTTGTGTCCAGCTCTGAGGTCCCCAACACAAGAAGGACATGGACCTGTCAGAGCGGGTCCAGAGGAGGCCACAGAGATGACTGGAGGGCTGGAGCATGTCTCCTATGAGGACAGGTTAAGACAGTTGGGGTTGTTCAGCCTGGAGAAGAGAAGGCTCTTGTGACACCTTGTAGCAGCCTTTTAGTACTTAAAGGGGGCCTATAAGAAAGATGGGGACAGACTACTGTACCCAGAATGGTGCATTGTTGCCTTAATGAGGAACGAAATAATAACCTTCCTCCTACACAGTGGTAAAAAATTAGCAGTTTTAGGCAATGTTTCTCTTCACACAGCTTTTCAATACTGAAAAAGGACATTCCTGGGTAACATAAAAATAGTTTCTCAAATTTTCTTCTGAAGAAGGAGCAATCAAGCTGAATGGAAGCAGTTTGTACAGGACATCAATTGAGGTATGCTCTTCTTGGCAACTATGGTATGGCATACAGTCACATCTTCCCCTCTTTACTGAACCTTTGTGTAGTCAGTGTTCTCATTTAACCCCACAGTTGTTTTTCCTGGGTAGGTGTTGACAAGGTGAGCAGCCTTACAAAAAGAATGAGTATGGGGGTGGAAGGAAAGATAGAGAATTGAAAAGGCATAGAAGAGGGATGGTTTAGATTGTTTGCTCACTCCTATGGAGTGAGATCTGCGCATAGAGTTAAACAATTTTATGTTCTGCTCCTCTCTGACATTTGTTCTTGGCCTTCACTTGTGAATCAGCTTCCTGTCTTAGTATCTCATATATAAAATTGAAAGAATGTTCAGTTGTCTCCACAAGCACCTGAATAATTAGTTAATTTATTAGTACTCATAAAGCAGTTTGATATTAATGAAACCATTAATCATTAGAACAAAATTATTATAGAACACCTACTCTATAGCCTGTTAAGCATTAAAAAGATTGTTACCAGACTCAATCCTTTATGCTCTGCCATTCACAAATATGCACCATCCAATTTATTTGGCAGTTTTAGGTGTTAGGGAGCAATCCAAGTCTCCCTGATGTCAATGAAAAAATCCCCTCTGACATCAACATGCACCACAATTTATCAGTTAATTGTAAAATACCACTATCTAGGTTCTCTGATAAAACTCTAGAAGTTAGATAAATGCATATATTTAGAAAATCTCAGTCATTAAACTTAAAGAATTCCCTCCATTTTTTCCTTTTATTATTTTTTAATGTGATAAATGAGTATAGATTTCATATACACCTCCCCTACTATTATTGTTTCAGTAATTTTATGTTTGTGGTGACTTTACTGTACTAATATTTTCCAATCTATTTAATCATTCCTCTATCATATACATTTAATCAGATTTATCAGTGTGGGAATATAACAGAAGATTGGCACGGAGGATTACAAACACACTCAAGTGACCTGTCGCTGAGATGTAGAAAAACACATATGTCATACTACTTGTTGTTTAGCCTTGTGTGTTGGACAAGTAGAACATCTGTGTTTCTATTACATAGGCTTGTGATAGACTCAGAGGCACCCTATGGAACATGCTTGAGATTTCTGCTCTGCTGTGGGAAAGATGAAAGCACAGTGGTAAACTACACCTGCATAAATCCCTGAAATACAGATGAAAACAGCAGGGTCAGTGATCTTCTAGCATGGACCAAACTCTGCAGTGCCTGCATCCCCACCTGTATGCCTCTGCCCGGGTGCTGCTTTGGGGATCCCCTGGTTGGCGAGGTAATGAAAATAAATTTACTCTTTGCACTTCATCCATGGTTTTGTGGTTGTTCCTATGTCCTGCCTGTGCTGGCTCACACAATCATGTTCTAAATGTTACCTGTCCATTTAGGTTCTTCAGTAGCAACTATCAAAGACATAGCCAATCACTTTAAGATACATACTTCTCCTTCTCTCTTATGCTTCCTTTCTAAAGTGAGTCAATGTTACCTATGAGTATTACCCAAGTTTAACTAGGAGGCTGCATGTACATTCTCATTGTCAATCATAAATTTATCAGGAATATCTCATGCTTTTTTCATGAAACAGATTTCAGTTCTGGAGTGCTTAATAAATGTGAATATATATTCCTTAATCATATCAGTAGTTCCAGTGTCTTTGGATATTCTGGAGAATGTCACTCACAAAGAGAGCCAAGGTAAGGTCTTCAATGTTTTTCTGTTTCCTTCTGGGGTACTGCTTATTTTTCAAATATAAATGTTTGAATGACAGGGAGAAACTGATGCTGGATATACTTTCTTCTGCTTCTTGTAAGTCTTGCTTGAATTCAGGATGATCCAGTTTCACAATAAGATTACTGCGTAACATTGGTACATGATCTCCCTATACATTTAAGTCAAAAAGCATATTTTTTAATAACTTTCTTTTACTACTTTTCTATTGCTAAGAACTGGGAATTTGCAGCCTCAGTTCTCATTCTAGCTACTACTGGCTTAATATATTGATTTGTGGCCTTGCACTGCTCAGAGTCCTGAGTATATATAACACCGTGTTTTCCTTTAATAAATTGTGCTCTCAAATGAAAGACAGAAGCAAAGAAACACAAGATCCTTGTACAGCTGTATTGTGCTGCCTCAAATACTGAAATATCTAGATTCACGTGATTAAAAATAACAAGGCACAACATAAATTACACCCAATGGACTCATTCAAAGTAAAAGTCCTGTGACAGTGGTTCTTGTTCAAACACATACATAAATCTAATCTGTTAACAAAGAGCTCACAAAAAAATGTTGCTTTGTAATGAACATGGGATTGTCTTTATAGAACTGAATGGATCCCCATTTACCCTACCTGTTTTAGTGGTCAATCCTGTGAAGACAGGTAGATATTTTTTTTTCCAGTCAGAAAAGTTAGATTACAAATTTTTGGAGCATATTGACCTTCTAAATTGTGTGGTTGTAAAATGGTACAAGGCATTGCTTTCCAGAAGTTGATGAGAAAATATATTTTACTCCTGTGAGATAAATGTATCTTAAACTGGGAAGCTTGAAGGATAGCCCTCATACAAAGGAGAAATTATATTCCATTGCAATGACGCTTTGCTGAAGGATATGACACTTCAAAATTTAAGACCCCTATCTGCAAGTCCCAGAGAGAAATTTGCAACGAGAGAGTTTTTCATAGAATAGATTTTATATAAAAATTTCATTTTTTAAAAATCATTTTACTACAGAGGCTCTAAAATGTAATCAGAATTGTATAAAACCCTGTCACATGGAACATGAGACTATTAATCTGAAGCCAGTAACTCTGTCTAGTAAGAAGAGTATTATATTTAATTCACACAGTTGTTTCTGGCTGTGTTTACTATGTAACACAATCAGTCTATATTTAGAGTGTGCAGGAACACCTGACTGAGAATTGCTAAGCAGATCAAAGGAGCAATGTACAACTTAAACTGATTAGCTGATTGCTTGTCTTCCTGACTATGGTGGTCAGAAGGTGCCACCTAGTACCTTATTCAAGCTTGTTGGTGAAGTTAGTATATATATCAAATGGCTAGTACATACTATTACAGCATATAAATAAATATTGAACTTAATGAATTTGCAGTTGTAAATCAGGAATTTGTTCTACTTATTATAATTCCTAAATTAATTATTAAGCTACACTAGTATTATCTGACCTGACCTATTTTGTGCAGTTCTAATATGCTTATGATTGTGTTACCTCCATGCCATAGTGAAGACTTCAAGGGAGGTTGTGTGTTTGGCACTCCTGTGTGAAATCTTAGCATCTGGCAAACTGCTCAATGTCATGATCTTTGAGGACTCTTTCCTCCTTTGGTTTCTTTAGAAAAATGATACCTGCTTCAACACTTCATTCTGCCCACTGAAGTCTTCATCTGTCTCCAGAGCTAAAAGAACAAGAGCTAGGACTAAGTGGAAATAGTCTTTTAATGCTATTTATAGTTGCAAACAATGTTTCCATGGAGGTTTCTGCAAAGGAGAGATAAACTGAGAGGATGTGTATGATGCAGACACAAAATAATTAGCAATATACAGCTTAAAATGCAATCTTTTCTGATGTACCTTCTTTACATAATTTCATAGTCAAGCTGCCATACTAAGAAAGGGTGAAAAGTCTTTGTTAGCTTCACAGAATCATAACGCTTACAGTATGATTATAATACTATAGCTAGCCATGCTGTATGAGGACTCTAAAAGTTATTATGTCACCTACTAATTTCTGCATCAAAGCCTTAATATTTACTTAACTTATACAAAAGCAATAGAAATGTGCCCAGTTCTGGCTAAAAGTTAATAGCAATTTTTAAAAAATTATGATTAATTATGTAACAATTTTATTATTTATGTATTCAAGCTTCTCATGTGCAATGGCTATTCCTCAACCTGCCTTAGATACATTTGCCATAGCAATACAGTTGTTATTTGTGAATAACACAGAAAGCACTAGGGAATCCAAGAGACAAAAATAATTCAAATGTATGCCATTCTTTTGTGTACTGTTAAACTGACAAAGCATTTCTAAAGCCTCTCTTTTTCTATATGACTTCTGTATGGCATCTTTTTATATAGAACCTCTCTGTGTGTTGTGCCTGAGAAACTTGGGAAACTTTTGCCGCAAAATAACAGACTCCTCTGATTGATTATAGAAGCTGCTGCATAACATACATCAGAAAATGAGAAAGTGAAAGGTACGAAGCCTCTCTTGTGTTCACTTATTTACATTCTGCCATTAATTAATTAAATACTCATACCATCTGTAAGGCTAAATGTACTGGGATGCTGGGAAGCTGTGAAGGAAATGTCGCATGATAAATCACTTACAAATGGCTAACAGCAACTTCTGATAACAAGTCAGTCTTACTGATAGTTCCCTTTTTTTCCATAAAGCACCTGCATAATGTATAATGGGACAGGTTTATCTGGAAAGCAGCAGCTCAATATCAACTTAATGACTTTGATTTTCCAATGGCTTTATCCTAACTGTACCCATGTGTATGCAAAACTTGAAATGCCAGAAGTGTAAATCCTGGCAGTTCTTTAGTTCTTACATAGTCTTCAGGATAGCAATCAAGTCTGCAAATTCATGCAGCTAATGGGGGCCATATTTTGCAAAGGTCAATCACCGTGTCTGACTTATTAAGGGTGATTAAAAGAAGGAGATTATCTTCTCATCTTAACTCATCTACTTTGGGTCCCAAATCAATGAACAAATCAATGACCAGCTGGGAAATTTATCTCCATCTTCGGTTTGGCCCATTCCTGATACAACGGTGGCTGAACTGTTCATGAAACAGCTGTTTCATAAAACAGCTGACTTAAATGTCAGTACAGTGCTCTACAACAAATTAAAATCAGTGATGGCCTTACTTTAAGTGTGTTGCAGATAACTGCAGAGGGATTTACCAACTGTGGTTAACACTCTCTTCTAGCTGCCCAGTTCTTGTGCAGGAAGCCACCAATTGGTATTTGAACATAGCAATCACAGTCTAGAGCACATGTATTAATGCAAAATTGAGTCAGTGATACTCGCTGTTAATACAGTGGCCTATGGACTGACGCAGCTAAGAAACAAATGCTCCATTCAGCAACAAAAAACAGTCCTGCCACTGAGGCAGTGATTTCTGGTGGCCCAGCAGAGCAGAAGACTGGCAATTCCATTCACTTCAGGTGCCAGATCTGAGTTTGGCTGTGAATGTTGGAAGCATTGAGCTGCTCTGTCTGTGCTGGTACTACCATCCCTTGCATGGAAATTAGCCTTCTGGAGGCAAATCCCCAAGTTCTCGGCACTACAGCTAACCAAACCACTTAACACAATCCTTCCTAGTGAACCATGGAAGATCTCATATGCCCTTACTCATGGAGGCCTAGCAATGGTACTTGGAATGAGCCAATAACTCTTCCACAGAACAGCTGTGTTAGCTGTGTTTGAAGTCTTAGCCTGTTCACCCCACAGTAAACAGCCAACCCGAGCTGGAAGAAGAGTTAGGATTCCTGGGTGGATCGATTTAAAGCAGGAACACTCACATTATGATTCCAATGAACTCTGCAGTGAAGATAAACCCAGTGAGACGAAATGTCACTCAAGAAAATACATATTGGGATTTAATTCTGGAAATAATGGAGACCATGGCGATATGAAAAATCTTCCCTCAAAGATCCCCTTTTGTTAAATATTATCTTTATTTTAGTAGAGCATAAAGACTCATAGACGTGAAGTATCTCACCAGGTGGAAACTACACATTTGGGAACATGGGGCAGGAACCTACCCAGGTGACATATGGGTCTTTTAAGTACTTAGACTACATAGTTACAGTGATATAACACAGAGGTCAGCCATGCCCTGACTGTAGCCTGTGATGTTTGTCCAAAAGTTTTTTCTCTATATCTCGGCTGTTTCAGAGGGCCTAAAGCCTACACCACAAAGGGGAATGAAAGGTGAATGTACAACAACCTCATCATTCCCCTCCTTACACAAAAATTAACAAAACCTTCTTTGTTGAGGGCTACAAAGTAATTGTGCTGTAGCTATGAGATTTTATGAAAAACAGTCCCATTTCTAATCTATTTTATGCATTTCTGATCCTTTTCCACACTTGAATTCCGTAACAGGGGGTTAGAGTCCCTGGAAAGCTAGTGCTGGTTACAGGCACACATGGTGACAGGTAAATGATTACTTTTTTTCTATCCCCACCTCTGAGCTGGGAATTTTCCACTACAGTGTCTTTGCTTAGGGAAAGTTTTAAAATGGCAGCAGAGTCTCAAGCTGTCTGATTTTAGTGCTGATAGAATGGTACTTGATTTGCTTGACTAAGGAAGCTGCTGGCAAAAAATGTTACAATTGGCAATTTACTTGTCTCCATGCATATTTTGGCACCATATCAACTTTCTGAAGTTTTTTTCCAGACAAGTACAGAATAATCAGCACATCTGCCATGCAGGCAAATGTAAAGTTGATGAAAATATTTTATTTTTACAGTCTAATGCAAAAATGTAGTTTGACATGTTATAAATGTCAATTCTAATACTACTAATTAAAGCTATAATCTCACTGTATATCAATATACATAGCATGAGCCTATTCTTAAATCTCATTTATTTGAATAAGACCTGAGTATATGCTTAAGTTCTTTGCTGAATTACAGCCCTAATATAGCTGATTTATAAAGATAAAATCTAGGATGATATAAGGTAATTGACATTACAACTTCAGCTTTCCTCATCAATTTGAACTTCCAAAGTTCATCTTTAAAGGTGGCTCAGGAATCTCTAATTTTCTGCTGACATTTGTAACTAAGTTGTAACAGCATTTATTGCTAACAGCAATATAAATAAGAATGACATAAGGGAAAAAAAAGTTAATATCTCTGATTAAAAATCTTCATAAAATAGCAAACCATGAGATCCTGAGTGACTGGATAGAAATCTAATTTATTTCTTTCAATTCCCCAATATTAGTTGAGATTTTAAATCAAAGTTTCTTTGGATTACTTCTTATTTTCTGCTACAGTGTGCAAGACAGACAGTACTGGTTTGCAGGTTTTTTTAATCGAGCTAAATTTTCAAGTTTTCATACCTCACTTATGCTGCATGTTGCTAGAGTTCCCCTGGAAATTAGTGAAGTCACACCTATTTATCCAGCTAAATATTAGCTTCTTATTTGTTGTAATACCCAGAGAAACTCACATATGTAGAAAGTTCAAAGGTAATGATACACATGCATACTTATTTTCTAAATGTCTTCTTTATGTGTAAATGTTAAGTGCATTTTTTCTACTTTGATTTTTCAGGATTGTGATTTTACTTCAAGACTTTTTAAGGCTTTTTATTCCATTGCTTTAATTCACCTAATGAGATGATCTGAAAGTAAAGGATACAAAGGAGCAAGAACCATTACATCCCCTTAAACAGGGACAAATCTGAAATAGAGGAAAATATACATCATCACATTCACACAGAAAATTTAAGACAAGATTTTCCAAGAATTTACTTGCTAAAGATCTAATGCCACAATGTGGTCAAGTTGTTTATTTTGATCTTCCACAGCCTGCTTTATTTCACATTTAAAATTCAACAGTGAAGTTATATTTGTTAGCTTGGATATTTTCTGTCTGATCTTTAATTAGATCAATTTTAAATGAAACTTTTAAAACTCAGATTAATACTCAGACTGCCACTGTGAAGTATTTGCTCTTGAAGTCAATGTTTGCACCAGGAGTATACAGCATGTGGTTCAGGCCAGTTTGGCATTACCATCCCTTAAAACCTGCCTGAGAGTATCAGGCCTTACTGGATTCTCACCATAAGGGCTTTCTTCCAGACTGGATTATATTTCTAAGACAATATGACTCCTGGTTCCTGCCTCCCTTTATATATAATGTAACTAACCATATACATATAAGGCTTCTATGGTGCTTCAAATATATTAGCTTTAGAGTCCGTAACAGTTTTGAGAGTTTCAGTTTAATTCTTTGTTGTGTTTCATGCACATTTTAAACTGTTTGAAGTACATTTTATGTCTAATTTTTCAAGGTCAAAAAGTACATGTTATACTACAAAGGAAAATCAGCTATCAAAAGTACTACTATATTTTAATAAGCTTTAGCACATATGAAAAAAAAAAGCTTAACTGCCTAGGTTTAATTGTTTGTGAATTGTTTCCTTGTGAAATATTCATAAAAGACATCTAGATAAGCAGATTATCTTCAATCTTTCAATCCTTAAATAAATTTCTCCACTTCCAATACACTTATGTCAGAAGTTTCAACTTAAGCTTCTGACTAACACTGCCAGATGTCAGAAATAAGTATGTTCAGTTTTCTTTTAGTACAGTTTGTCCTTTGCACAAATTTCAGAACATACTATTGGCTCCAACAATAATTGTGAAGTATTTTTCTTTGTCTACACAATTTAAAGTAATAGCTCTATAGTTAGCTGGTTTAAAATATTTGACTAAAAGTCCCACTGAGACTGAAATAATATTTGACCAGTTTGATCTCTGGTTAGGTGAAAGTCAGCTTCTTCTTTCCTAACTCTGTATGAAGAATACTCAGTTTAACTGCTTGGATTGATACCACCTGTACTTATCCACATACACAAATGAGCAGAAAGATGACTGAGTTTAAAAAACAGCTTAAATCAGTTAAAGTGGTGTGGAAAAAGAACCGTCCACTGATGTCAGGAAAAGAGAAGAAAGGGGACTTCATTCCTACTGGAGGAAAGGCTGAAGAAGTGGAAAGAAGAGAAATTTAAGAGCATTTGGACAGCCATTACAATGTAGATAATTAAACAAAGAGAACAATGGCAATGTAACCCAGAGCCCCTGACTAGAAGAAGTCTGAGGTCACTGAACAGCAAACAAATAAATTACAACAGGAAAAACAAGACTTCAGGATGCAATCGTGGTTGCTAGAACTCCTGAACCACAGATAGATACAGTGAGCAGGTACAACAGCCAAGGTGGACAACAGATCTAATTGGGAGATGATGCCAGAAGAAAGAAGAATGTGATGAAGATCAGTTGCACATTTAGAGAGAAGGGAAGGGAGAGCCTTTCAACAGTAATTACTATAAACACAGAAATCTCAAGGTGGTTTTGTAAAAAAAAATTTTTTTTTTTTTGCTGCCTTTGTACTTTAGAGCCCAGAAAGGAGAAAAACAGATCAAATATAGCCAATATTCACAAGACAACCATCACTTGATACCTATAAGGAAAATTTCTAATAAATGTAAAGTAAGAAGCAACAAGAATAAATAATGAAGCCAACTCTGCATCAGGATCACAGTTTTAAAGTACATACCTCATAATTGAGCACCTCCAGATGAAGCCATACTTTGAAGTTTGGCACACTGAATGTTGTGCCATTTTACAGATTTTTTTGCCTGAAAATGCTGTAAATATTATAAGAGTTTTAGGATGCTTGTGGTTTTTAAGTTTTTTTCCTGATGACTTAAAACTTTTAAACAGCTTTAGGTTCACTATCTTTCTAAAACGGCAGGTAATTAGTAGTTCTAGAAGGAAGTTTTATTGAACATCATAATATCTATTTATAAATTACTTTTATGGTTCTGTCACTTTTGCAGTCTTTTGTCTCACTAAGAGACTAAATCTGTCAATATAAACATACCAATATGATGTAATGAATTATATACAATTTTAATATATACATTTAAATACAGTGATATTCATCCCTAATTACAAATTTTGTTTTAAAAGGACTTAAATCCTATCTAGTTTGAGATTAGGTATAGAACATTTCCTTTATAAATTATTTAAAGCCTAAAAAAAATTTACTCGTAATTATTACAGGATTCTTAACAGCCTTATTACAGTCATTTACTCCATCTGATTTTCCTTGTTCATCTGACCATAATCTTGTCCCTTAAAATCCGAAAATGTTTTTAAAATTCAAATAATAAGCTGCTAGACAACTGTAAACTACTCTCTTTACAGAAAGATCAGTTTTCACAGTATTCTTTTAATCAGGTATTATTCTAACTTCCACATATGTCTTTTAAAATTTACAGACAAAATCCAAATTAGTTAGAGAATGTAAACTGGGCAGAAAAATCATGCGTGAAGTGAGGAACTGACTGGATTTTAAACTGTTCAATGGCAGAAACTGGTTTGTTTTAATGTTAAGAGTTTCCAGAAAGGACAAAGTGTTTCTGGGCTTCACTGAAACATGGTATCATACATCTTTGACATGAAGAAGTAGCATGCTCTTGTATGAAAAATATCCTGGCTTTCCATTCAATTTCCTTCGGGAAGTTGAGGATGCAGTGGTTTATAAATGGAATACAGTTTTAATCTCTAATTTATGTACATTTTACTAATTTACATTAAAACTTCTACAATAATGACCAATTTATTTGCTATACTGCAAGGCACATTTTGCTACTATATTGTCACATTGGAGCTTTAATAATAACTTAATTGCAAAGCCCAAAAGAGATTGGTATTCTCCCCCTTCCAGCAGCCAGAGACCTCCAACCTGAAAAAAAGACATCACAACCACTCTGTAACTGTTACTTAAATTCCTTTAAATGTTTCCTACTGGTCTAAGGGAAAGAAGAGAGCATTCAGATATGTAAGCACTAGATTTTGTATCTGATGATTAATTGCTCCAACTGCATGGTGAGGAACATGTTATTAAAAATCTGAGCAGAGGAAAGTTGTGCTGAATGATGCCAAGATAATATACTCTTTTTTTTAGTCTAAAGATATATATTATGCTCCCACTGAAGTCAGTGGCAATTTTGACTGTGACATCAACTGGTGCAGGCAGGGTAGGTATTCTGTATTGTTCCTACACTTGTCATTATGAGGGTGATAATGATTATTCTGACATCCTGAAACACAAAACTTTTTTAAGGCTCTGATTTACTAAACCCAAAGAAGCCCGTAGAAAGTAGTATGCAATATATGTCTCCAGATCTCCACATTGTTTCATCCCCTGCAGATGTCAATTTGTATTTGAGAATGCAAGAAAGCACATGACAAAGAGCCTTATACTGCTCTGTGAAAAGGCTTCACTTAATTTTGTTTCAGAGATTGCTGAATTCACCGATCTTATATGAACCACATTTACTGTAATAAATGAAACTCTTTGGACTGAAGTCTAAAGACACATAGTTCAACTTAACCTCTTCACCAATTTAAACTGTTGTACTGAGGAGTTAAAGGAAGCTGGTATTCCTTTCTCTATTCTTTTGCACAGCCAATGAATTCACTCTTAGAAGAATTTAATACTATGATTCTGTTTCCTACAGATCAAACTAAGATCTGATATGAGACTGAAGAATCTCCACAACAGTACCACAAAAGTGACTGGGGAGTCCTCGTTCTCAAGGAAAATGGCAACAATATTTTCAGAGATGTCAAATTTTCTAAATTAATACAATTCAATAGGATTCATCTGTTTACCTTGCAACGTGAATTTGGCCTTACATCTGTAACAGGGAAAACACAACTCTAAACTTTCTGACAAACTTGGACCAAGATTCAAATAATTTTTATGCCAAAATCAGATTTTTAGTGAAAGTCAAGAATATTTGCTTTGAGGTTTCTGTCAAAAACATGATGCTTTTAGCTGAGTTTCCTCTTACATTTTTGTTTGAATTCTCAGTGTATGCAAACCTTATGCAAACTGCAGCCAGAACAAAGTCAGAACTGTTGCAAGGAAAAACTGCTGAGTTTCACACAGCTTTAAATATTTTACAAGGTCTAAAGCTCTGTTTGCTCTCATTTGAAAGAACTGTTAGGATACTGCTCACAGTTTGCCTGACCTCAGCCTGTAATTTGGAAGGTTTACTCTCAGGCATACCTGTAACTTTCCACTTCACATTCAGTCTCAACTATTTAGGAAGACTCAGGTGTACAAAAAATGGAAGGAGAGTCTCAGTCTATGTAAAAAATGGCATTTCTTGTTTCCAAGTCACTGAGATATTAGGAAAAAAGTTCTTGAATGCTTACAAATCAATGTTCTAAAGAATAAACAAAGCCATATACTGCATGGGGCTTGATAGCTACCACACTAGTGAACATGATGATCATCACTGTAAGAACCAGTCCATAATGTGTAGGCTAAAAAACTGTATTATCACAGGTGACTTCAATCTGAGAAACATATAAATAATGTCATGAAGTCTAAATGCAGGTAAGGGAGTATATCCACTCCTAGTGTAAACAGAATTTATCCATGTTTATTTTTCCAATTTTTTAATTTTTGTGTGTCACTAATGAAATAGTGATAACAATAATTATCAATAACAATAATTTTCAGTAACAATTTTGTAACTCTAAAGACACTGCACAGATGAAGAAGATCAGGTCAAATAAGAAAAAGTAGCAGTAGTTTAGTGGCAAGGAGGTCAAATTTGAGCAGATTTTCATACTCAAAGAAAACTGAAGGTAATAATATGCATGCACGTATTTATATATCTATCAGCATTTTAAAAGGCTAAATTTTTATTACTAAAAATCAGTGAATCAGCTGCCTGAGAGAAAAATAACATTTTAAGGATATCAAGAAAAATTTGGAAAACAAAGACATTTTCAGATAAATATGACAGCAGGAAGGATCTGTATGTATGTCTGTATCTATATACAAAAATATATACACAAATGGAAGGAAACTGTCAACAAGAAAAAGAAACTAAAATCTGGAAACTTTAGAAAACTCGTAAAGAAACCGACAGCTCTAAGGAGAAATCTATGGTCTGTAGGGATAAGGACAATAACAAGATTGTCCATACATTAGAAACAATGAGTATGTTCCTAATATTGGATATAGACCATGGTCGCACAGGTACAGTAGAATGTTAGTAAAAGACAGCATACTGTTATTATTTCTGGTCTGTATCTGCAGAGAAAAACAGCAGATTATATATTCCAGGAATATAATTATACAATTTCCATGCAAAAACTAAGCAAGTGTATCATACAAATACAAATAGGGGAAAAAAAGAAAAAAAATTTAAGTCAATAGGTTAATGTAATTTGCATAAAAGTTTTAAAGAGCTAGAGAGTTCAGAGTGATCTGAACCATAACTGTTGAATTTCAGTAACTCTCTGAACACTGGAAAAATTCCAGAAAACTGGAAACAAAGCTAATATTGAACATGAATTTAAAAGGTGAGCAGTCCAGATAATTACATATTTATCAGTTTGAGGCTGATTCTAACAAAATCAATTACTGATACATCTTAATTAATACAGAATATTTAAAAGGTACTAAAAATTTGACCCAACAATAGAAACATAATGAAAACAGAATCTGAAAAACCAACTGACCATTTTTTTGTTAAGACTCCAAAATTGGAGTACTCTTTTCTGACATTTTTGATAACTGACTCTGTACTGCACAGTATTTAAACTAACACAAAACTAGGAGTACTGCAAAGGTTAAGCACTGGTTAATTTGAACAATGTGATGTTTAATATGAATAAGATAATTTCCTTCTCTGATGACTGTTTACTGTTATTATCAGTTATTTGGAAGAAAAGGTAAAATTAACGTTGCTAAAACCTGTAGATGACACAGTTTGGAAGACTGGTAAGAAATGATAGAGATGGGTCCCTGCTACAGAATGAGGTCACTTAATAAAATGGATATACTCAAACAGCATGCAATTTAAGACAGTCATGAAGCTCTATATCAAACTACATTACCACATCTAGTGAAAATCATACTTTCAGCTGCTGTGCATGGAAAGCTAATCAGCACAAGTCAGATTCCAGCCACAGCCTTCAATTCCAATTTTGGTATTATGCCATCTGACAGCTAATAAAGAAAGCTGCAAGAAGTAATGCAGCCTTGCAGCTCTGTTGCAACCTGATAGTAAAAACAATACACAGATAGCCCCCTATTCCCAGTATTCCCAAGAAGGACAGGAACAATCTGCCTAGGTTCAGAGTCTTTGCAAGATTTGAGAGGCAAATACATGGATCATACAATTCCTTGTGCCTGAATGTTGTTCCTGACATGGGGAAATAAGCAAATCTTTTCATGCTAGAAAAAAATAATGAATTGTAAGAAGTTATGAAGGACAATAAGCTTGAATCTAGTGAGATGGCAGATGGAAAGTTTGCAAATATGGGAAGACCATTGTCAAATAAGACAGGAACATGGTTTTCAGCATTTTTAAAGGATCAGCTCAAGAAAAAGATGTTGCAGTAGGTAATGCACTGCGTAACTGAGGCTTTCTCTAAAGAAGTACGGTGTAGACACAGTCAAGACCACCACATGAAAGCTTTTCAGAATGGGGTGGGAGGTGACCTTAGCTGGGCCAATACTTTTCTTAGCAAAATAGTGGGGGAAAAAAACAAAGAAAGGTGAAGGAATCATGGGAAATTTTATCTTGAAAATGTGTACTCCTTCCCTTTCCTTTGTTTCATACGTCCAAACTATACATATTTCCTTCCATCTTAGCAACTCCAGGACACCCTTGTTTTCTTTACCATTCTCATTTCTAGTTCTTCTACTCTCCAAATGCAGCAGTGGAGCTGCCTTCTGTTCACAAAACATCCTGCTAATCATCATGCTCAGAATGGAAATGATTTGCTGAGAATAAAACAACTTAATACATATGAACCACTATTAAGTATTAAAAACTAAAAATACTCATATTTGCCATACATATAACTACCAATTTTATCTATAAAAATGCTGACCTATGTAAAATTATTTCAATTTAAAACAAATCTTTATGATTTTGGTAAGATGCTTGTTCATCATTCAAATTATTATATATACATATTTCTCACTAGAACTGTAAAAAAACCACTTTTTTGATTAAACAAGAAAGATAAGATTAGATTTTAAGAAGCAGAGTATTTACCTTTAGTAAAGTAAAGGTTATACATTTCAACTACCCTAAAGAATTGCAAAACTTCAGTATGTGTAGGGTTAAAGGGTGGAAATGTGCTGTAACTTGCGGTGGAAATTTCCACTGCATGCTTTATTGGCAGAGGAATGAGCTATACCCATGGTAAGGGGGGGGGTGTGTGTCTGGTCTCTTCATAAACACATTGGAATGCTGTGTCACATTATTTTTCCTTTCAGCTTTCTGACTAGTTTTTGGTTTTGGTCTTCCTGAGTTTTCTAAGGTCACAGTGCACACAGATCCACTAAAAGCTGTGGGACATTTGCCTAAGAACAAACTGCAGTATCATATTTTAGCCTGCTTTACTGTTTTCTTATACTGACATGTTGTACTGTCTGTAGTATTCTCCAGTCTTTGTCACCCATTCACTCAGTCATCTTTTTGTATTACTGAATGTAACTTTGCCTTTTTTTTAATTCTGTACAACCAACATTTAACTATGGATATAGGAAAAACTATAAGGTTTGGGGGACAAGAACTGTTCTTCTGTCTGTAAAAAATAGTTCCTGTGCTTCTAAACTAGTAATTGGTTAGAGGATACAAGAGGAAAGTTAGGAATACTTGGAGAAAAGTTACCTAGAAAGTCCCAAGAAGC
This sequence comes from Strix aluco, assembly GCF_031877795.1. Lineage (NCBI taxonomy): Eukaryota > Metazoa > Chordata > Aves > Strigiformes > Strigidae > Strix > Strix aluco. Next base: position 76,597,148 of record NC_133971.1, read on the forward strand.
TCAGTACTGGAACCTGAGGTGTTCAATTTATTTGCTAATGATTTGGAAAAGGTCTTGCATAGTGAAGCAAAAAAATTAGCAGCACTGTTATTCACAACAGTCAACAGTAAAGCTGGCTGCAAAAGAACTGCAAAAACACACATTCAGGTGGTGAAAGGACAACCACAAAATAGGAAAGGATTAACAGAAAAAAAAGTCTCTAAATATATTTATAAGCATGTGCTTAATTGAGCTTTTGGCACTCAGGGAATAAAATCTTAGTCAATGTGGATAGTTTGATGAAAATATTAATTTAGTGGGAATCAGAACATTACACAGTGATCTGAATTATTAGGAAAGGAATAAAGAAAACATAGATGGTTATGCCTCTTGTTAATGAATCCTGAATACTGCTCACAGTTCCTTTCTCACTGCTAAAGCGAATATGCTGGAAACAGAAAAGGTATAATGAAACAAGTGACAAAGATGGTGGGAGATATGGTTTCCACATGAAGACAGCCTGAGCAGAATAGGACTTTTCATCTTAAAAAATAAATATCTCAGATGTGACACAAAATCATGATCTGACTAAAAGTAAAAAGAAAATAGAATAAGGGAATCATAGAACAGTTTGTGTTGGAAGGGACCTTTAAAGGTCATCTAGACCAACCCCTCCTGCAATCAGCAGGGACATCTTCAACTAGATCAGGCTGCTCAGAGCCCCGTCCAACCTGAACCTGAACACTTCCAGGGATGGGGCATCTACCATCTTTATGGTCAACCTGTTCCAGTGTTTCACCACCCTCATCCTAAAAAATTTCTTCCTTATATCTAGTTTAAATCTACCCTCCTTTAGTTTAAAACCATTATCCCTTGTTCTATCACTGCAGGTCCTATTAAAAAGTAGTCACTGCATTATAGAAAGCCACTAGGTTGGTCAGAGAGGATTTGCCCTTGGTGAAGCCATGCTGGCTGTCTCAAATCACCTCCCTGTCCTTCATGTGTCTTAGCATAGCTTCTAGGAGGATCTGTTCCATGATCTTCCCAGGCACAGAGGGGAGGCTGACAGAACAGTAGTTCCCAGGGTCCTTCTTTCTACCCTTTTTTTTTAAAATGGGTGCAATATTTCCCTTTTTGCAGTCTTTGGGGACTTCACCTGACTGCCGTGACTTTTCAAATGGAGAGTGACTTGACAGCTGCATCAGCCAATTCCCTCAGGGCTCTGGGATGCATCTCATAAGGTTTATGTATGTTCAGGTTCCTCAGGTGGTCTCAAATCTGATTTTCTCTTACAGAGGGAGAGACTTTGCTCCCCCAGTCCCTGCTCAAGGTCCATCCACTCAAGAGGTGTGGCAAGAGAGATTGCCAGCAAAGACTGAGGCAAAGAAGTTGCTGAGTACCTCACTCAGCCTTCTAGTGCATTGTTACCAGTTTGCCAGTGGTGTTCATGGGGGGGAACACTTTCTTTGCCCTTCCTTTTCTGGCTGACATACCTACAGAGGCCCTTTCTATTGTTCTTCACGTCCCTTGCCAAGTTCAGCTCCAGCTGCGCCTTGGCCTTCTTGACCCCATCCCTACACAACCAACAATGTCCCTATGCTCTTCCCAGGATACCTGTCCCTGCTTCCACTGCCTGTGCATTTCCTTCTTACCCTTTGGTTTGACCAGCAGATCTTGACTCATCCACGCCAGTCTGTTGCCTTCCTTTTGTGATTGGGGGATCAAGAGCTCTCGTGCTCTATGGAAAGCACCCCTAAAGATCTGCCAGCTCTGTTCCACTCCCTTGTCCCTGAGGGCAGTTTCTCAGGGGGTCCTGTTGACTAATGCCCTTAACAGCTGGAAGTTTGCTTTCCTAAAATTCAGGATCTGGACTTTGCTCTTCACCTGTCCCATATCCCTCAGGACTGCGAACTCCACCAGTGCATGATCACTGCAGCCCAGGCTGCCTCCAATCTTGATGTGTCTGATTAGCTCACTTGCATTGGTGGCCAACAGGTCTGGTAACACATCCCCTCCAGCAGGGCTGTCTATTACCTGTCTTAAGAAAATAGTTATTAAATATTTATCTCAATTTAAACACGAGGGCCCCAATGAAATCACCCATCAGCAGATTTTATAATCTCAAGAGGAAGTATCTGTTCAGTGTAACACACATAACAGGTATTTCTTGCTGTAAAGTGTTGTGGTAGTCAGTATTTTAAGGGATTCTAAAGAAAAGTGGCAAAATGCAGTGAATCCAACGAGCAGGGGTGAAACTCTGCAGCTTCTGACTCAGGAAATACTTAAGACAGAGGATGCCTAAGCAAAAGGTATGCTTCCTCTCACTGAGTCTTCCCCAAGCAGCTGCTGTGGAACCACTGTAGGAGGCAGACTCTCAGATGAAACAAACTTTGGAATGTCCTAGCATGACAAATAAATGTTCTTGACAACACCACAGTTAACAACAACCTGATACCAACACCTAAAAACTTTGAAACCAATACATTTGTAACAAAAGTGGCTGAAGAGCAGGACTCAAAGAGTTGTGGTGAATGGGGTTACATCTGGCTGGTGACAGGTCACCAGTGGTGTTCCTCAGGGCTCAAAGCCAGGGCCAGTTCTGTTCAATATATTTATCAGCAATCTGGATGCAGGAGTTGAGTGCACCATTAGCAAGTTGGCTGATGATACCAAACTGGGGGGTGCTGTTAACTCTCTTGAGGGACAGGAGGCCTTGCAGAGGGATACAGATAGATCAGAGCATTGGGCAGTGATTAATGGGATGAAATTTAACAAGAACAAATGTCTGATTCTGTACCTGGGACAGAGTAATGCCGGGCACAAGTATAAATTGGGAGAAGAGTGGCTGGAGAGCAGCCCTGCAGAAAGGGATCTGGGGGTGCTGGCTGAGAGCAGGCTCACGGTGAGCCAGCAGTGTGCCCTGGCAGCCAAGAGGGCAAACCGCAGCCTGGGGTGCATCAGACACAGCATGACCAGCCGGTCAAAAGCGGTGATTGTCCCGCTGTGTTCAGTGCTGGTGCGGCCTCCCCTTGAGTGCTGTGGGCAGTGCTGGGCCCCACAGTTTAAGGAGGATGTGAAGGTCCTTGAATGCATCCAGAGGAGGGCAGCAAAGCTGGTGGGAGGGCTGGAAGGCGAGTCCTGTGAGGAGTGGCTGAGGACTCTGGGCTTGTCTAGTTTGGAGAAAAGGAGGCTGAGGGGCGACCTCACTGCTCTCTACAGTTTCCTGGGGAGAGGAAGTGGAGAGGGAGGTGCTGGTCTCTTCTCCCTGTTATCTAGTGACAGAACACATGGGAATGGTTCAAAGCTGCACCAGGGGAGGTTTAGACTGGACATCAGGAAGCACTTCTTTACTGAGAGGGTGGTCACACACTGGAACAGGCTTCCTAGAGAGGTGGTTGATGCTCCAAGCCTGTCAGTGTTTAAGAGGCATTTGGACAAAGCCCTTAACAACATGCTTTAACTTTTGGTCAGCGTCAAAGTGGTCAGGCAGTTGGACTAGATGATCATTGTAGGTCCCTTTCAACTGAAATATTCTATTCTGTTTGTCACATACTGAGATTTCCCAAAGGAATGTTAGTAGTGTAAAACATGCAAAAAGAGGGAGATTTTTAAAACATTTAATATTAATCTAGCTCTATTCATCTTGCTATAAAAGGATTTTAACAATGGTATCAGTAAGAGCATAGTTAAATGAATGCTGAGTGACTGATTTTAAAACTCCCATCTGAGCTGCCTGTATCACTTTATGGTTAGTAATGGTTAATAATTATCGTTGGTGGTTTCTAAGTCTAACCAGATCTACAGGAGTGTATAAAGAACCATCTTTGTGTATTCTGAAAGGAAATATGAATGAAAATATCATTACAGATCAAGGACTGTAGATGATAGAGTAGGCTCAGGCTATATGTAAGTTAAATGTAATATGTTTGTATTCTTTTAATTTTGTTTTTTCTCTTTGTAATGTTTCATTTCACATCATTTTTAGGGACCTTGATTTCATAAAATCAGTCTACAGGTTTGAGAATTCAAGAAATTACTCTGGCAGGGTCATAGCCAGAGCATGTGGCTTAAAATTCAAGAGTTCACAAGAAATTTTGAATTTGGTCCAAATGTATTCTAATTATTTTTACATCTACGCTTTAAAAAGTTAATTTGGAAAAAATGTTCTGAACAGAGATTTTCAAAAACAAAATTCACCCTGTAACTTCAAACACAGCTGAAATAAACTGTCAAACTTGCCAAGACTACCACACCTTTCAAACACCTTTCTAACGGAAAAGGGAATTACAGCTATAACCATGTTTCACAACAGCTGGTATCCTTAGAATACTGACTTGAGACAGATTCACAGGTTTCAAATCTACACAGTTTTCATCCTCCAGCACAATCCTTCCAGCTGGGTTAAAGGGAAGTGTGGAACACAAGCCCAACCATTACTAATGTTGCAAAACTAGAAAGAATCTATTATTCTGCAAAAATATAAAGTAAAGTCTACAGCTAGATGGTATCATCTTGGTAAAAATCTGGTTTGGTCGTAGAGGCAGCATGGACTGTGAGAGCTAAAGCAATAACTCAGGATGTGAAGTAATATCAAGTGGATAAGGCTCCAAGTATGTGTTTGAGAGAGAGATATTATTCCTCATATCATTCCTTGGTGTAATTATGTTTATAGGATTAGTGATTCCCTATGTCACATAAAGATGTCTAATATGTTAAAAGGAGTTATAAATCTCATTTATTTTGAGATTTAAAAAATCTAATGGAATGGTGAGAAATGTTTTATACTGTCTTTGTATCAGTAGCAACAAGTTATGAAGTCTGGATCAACGTGCCAAAATTATAAGCCAAGCCAATCAGAAATGCCCAGAGCAGTGTTAAAGGAAGAATTGTCTCCTTGAAGCAAGTCAGGCATAGACTTGATTGAAAGGCTCTTCAAAGGATCATGCACAGATTTCAAACAAACATTCTTGAGAAGAAATTACAGTAGCAAACCAGCACAGCTATTTTTGCTGGATACCCTATATCCTATATCTAACTAAAAGCTCCTGGATACGCATTTAAACAACTTGTACTAATTTCAGTCAGTGCCATTTAAGCAGATGTATTGAAGCTACTGATGGCTACTGAAAACAACATTAAAATTACTATTAAACTACTCATTAATGATAAAGATTCAGACCCTTATTCGTCCTTAGTATTGTTAAATCAAGGACAGCACCTATGAAATCTAGCTTGTCATCTTTCAATTTAAATGAGGGCTAAGAAATAGAAAGCTTACTATAATCAAAGCAGAGTTCAAAAGGAAGCCCACACAATACGGGATCATGAAGCTACCATTGCTAAATGAACAAAAGATCATGCTTCCAGGGCAGAAATTAAAATGATCACAAAGAGTGGTGTTGCTTGTGTGGTCTCATGTATCCCTGATGTGATTCTCATCCCAGATGACATGCATCTATACGTGAAGAAGAGCAAAGATACAGGTTGCCTACAATTTGGCCTGGAAGTAATTAAAATTCTGCAACAATCACACCCAAGTCACAGTTAGGATGTAAACAGACCAAATGAGCTCTCTGCTGGAATCAAATTTCAAAGGAGGTTGTCCAGATAACTATCTAACTTGAAAATGGTGTAAATCTTCTGCTTGGCTTTAGTTCTGTTAATAGGAGACAGGGAAGCATATTTCCATCCTCTAAGAGAATTCGTAGTTAACTTGGTTAGCTGCATGGTAAGGAATAAATTGCCATAATGAAGAAATAAAGCAGCAGGTGAAGGGGAGGTTCTTAGTGCTGGTACTCCACAGCTCATGCAGGTCCTTCCCCTTGGAAGTGCTGCATCGCATGGTGCCACACTACACGCTTTTGCAAACAGAACTATCCAGGCACAGCAAGGTTTCTGCTGAGAGACAACAATGCCACCATCAGATTTCTTAAGAAAACTGTACCTGTGGCTCATCAAGAGTTTAGTAAATGTTTTCTAAAATAACACATTGAGCCTTCTGCTTCTACTAATGAGATTTCAAGCCTTCTTCAGGTCACTTAAAATACAGCTATGTCAAGAAAAATAAGGCAGAAATGTAGCAAGAAGAAAGAATTATGTTTTAGTGATGAATGCTACTACTAAACAAAAACTTTTCTAAACTGATGAAAACAGAGGTCAGAAGACAACATTGGATTTCACATCATATTTCTGATGTCAGAAGAAGAGACTAGAATTATTTTGAAATGTAACATTATTGATATAATCAGTTACATTTACCTAACATTGATACTTCAATGTTTTTTAAATTGAGACAAGAACAAAGAATTTGTCATGAGTTGCTGGTGTTGGAAGCTTTACACACATTGCACCTTTCACCTTGAATGTGAATGTGAGAGGTTCGGTCTTTTACAATATCTTCTTCTGAACTGATAAGATTTTTTAAAAACAGCTCCTGCTATAATAAATATAACTGAGATCATGGCAAATACTTTTAAGGAAAGATGCAATGAACAACCAGGAAAAAAAGGCCCTCTCAAAATCAAAGTTTTAAATGAATTGTAAAAATGCAGATCCTAACAGAGGTGCAGTGGCAGATTCTAGTTCACACTGACCTTTTTATCAAAAGGCCAGAGGCAGACAGGATATCTAGAGCTAGGGCGCATAAGAAGCACTATGGTACTTGTGGTAATGAGAGAAAGTAATATGCAGTGGATACACTTAGAGATGACAAATATGGCTACTTTGGATTTCATTTTTAAAATTTTCTAGAGACTAAAATAAGTAATTACAAAAATGCTTTAAAAGGTTACACCTGAGACTCACTGTTTTCAAAAGGATATGAGCATCTGATTTACCTGAAACAATTAAAAAAGGTGCTTAAATACCTTAGAATATGACTCTGATCTCACTGTAGTGACTGTTCAAGGTTTGTATCAGTAGCATTAATATTCTTCATTTCTGATCTGATCACATGTCCTCCAATGAAATATGTTCTAATCCTTTCTATATAAGAAAGGCACTCAGATAGTATCAACTTTTTGTTAATTTAATGCACTCTGTGACTATAACCATCTCTCACATATTACTCACTTTGCATGTTTTATTGTTTACTACACAACTAGAGGACTTGGTGGATGAGGGGAGAGCAGTGGGTGGTGTTTATTTCAATTTCAGTAAGGCTTTTGACACTATCTCTCAAAACGTCCTTATAGACAAATTGATGAAGTACAGACTAGATAAGTAGACAGAGCAATGAGTGAAAAACTGGCTCAACTGCCAGGCTCAAACTGATGTCATAAGTGGCACACGTCCAGCTGGAAGCCAGTCATTTGACCCCAGGGGTCAGTACTGGCACTAATGCTGGAGCGAGTCCACTGAGTGGCCACAAAGACAATTAAAGGATTGGAGTGTCTGAATACAAGGAGAGGCTAAGAGAGCTGGGACTGCTCAGCCTGGAGAATAGAAAGCTCAGGGGGATGTTATCAATGTGTATAAATACCTGAGACTCGGAGGGATGGGGGGTGGGGAGGGATGGGGATGATGAACTAAAGAAGATGGAATAATATTTCTCAGTGGTGCACCATGACAATACAAGAGGCAGTGTGACGAAACTGAAATACAGGATTTACTGTTTAAATAGAAGAAGAAAACTTTTTTACTGTAAGGGTGTTTGAACACCAAAACAGGTTGCCCAGAGAGGCTGTAGAGTTGTCATTCTTGGCAATATTCAAAACCAGAATGAACCCAGTCCTGAGCAGACTGTCTTAGCTGACCCAGCTCTGAGCAGGGAGGTTGGACTAGACAATCTCCAGGGGTCCCTCTGAACCTCAACTATTCAATGATTCTATCATTTAATTCATGTTATAAATTCCTCTAAACAGGCACCTTAGTGTCTTGTATATTAATAAGGCATAACATAACAATCTACAGAAAACGACTGATTCAATTACACTCTGAACTGATCTAGAGGCTTTCTGTCATGTTTCCCCACTGGGAGACTTGGAAAAGGAGGGACTTCTTCTTTCTCTGATATGCTTTTTTTCAAAGGCTTAAGAATTATTCCACCTGCAAAACATTAACTGAATGAACAACACTCAATAATTTAAAACATCTGCTTTTTGTGAGCAAATCTGAAAAAACAAATGGGAATTTTTCTAATAAAAATGCTGTCTATCAGTGTAATCGTGAAGTAGGCTGACAAGTTGCCCAATTCTTTCATGGCTGGTGCCTTTTAAAACTACTCCCTGTTGTGCAGCTGTTTGCTGAAGTTCCCGAAGTCTCTTTTGTCTTGCCAGCATTACAGTTCAAAGACATGCCAGGCAAAGCACAACATTTTTATTACATTAACAATTATCATTGTTTATTATTTCATCTTGCCCTGTGCCAGATATTTCTCAGAAAATGTATCACAGAAACACATGGGCCCACCTTCATCTCATTGATAGTCTTCATGCCTAATATGGCACATTTCCTTTTTGCCATGTTAATTATTCGGTGGTACAGAAACAGTAGCTTCTTGTGTTCATGAAATCACTTCTCTTATCATCTGGAAAATTCAGGACCAGTGCAGCCCTTCTCCCGTAAGCAATTGCCATCAGCACACAGAGCTGTAGACTGAAGGGGTAAAAGCCCCTTCCCTGGGATAGAGCAAGAGAAGAGGTTGAAAAGCCCATTCATTCCTCCCTCTCTAGTCCCTGGCTGGTGGCAAGTTCAGCACACATGAATTATTATGTAACCTGGGCATCACCTTGGACTCAGACTTTGTTCAAGAAGGTTGCACAGTCTTACACTGAGGCTATGCGTGATTGACACTGATTTTTTCTGAGAAGCAGAGATCCTTATTCAATTGTACAGCAAAATTCTTCAAGTTTTATTATCACATTTTTATTAGGGCTTTTCTGCCTTGTCCTGCTCAGATGTATAAAGAAGAAAACTTTTTTTCAACTTGTTACTTTGGCCCTGATACAATCTTCTGGGCAGTTTTTCACTGACACTTTTTTTGTTCTTCTCTAGAAAATACAAGCCATTGTCCTCTTTCCTCACCTCTAAGACTCTTTTGGGTTCCACAGTCCTATCTACTGTTTCCCATTTTTACTGAGATATTGACTTCAGTATTTCATCAACTACCTTCCCTGAAATATCCTGATGCTTATAAGCAACACTCTAAACCAGTCTTCACTAGACTGCCTACAAAAGCATGATAATTCAGTTTGTGGTTTGCTTATCACTGACCCACAGTATCTCAGTGTCCCCTTGTATTTTTATGATGGAAACTAATGTCACTTGTTTTTTATTGTTAGATTTTTGACCAAATAAAATCACACAGTGAATTCCTGGTCCACTGAATGAGGCTTATTGGCATTAAAGTACTGCTGTTATTACTCTGTGAGATAATATGAGTAATTAGGTAATTATAGTTATTAAAACTATCATTATTATTCATATCAAGACATTAAGTTATTTATCTTGCTACTGCGTAAAAACTGACCGCATCATAGAATAACAAATTCAAATACAGACTTTATTTCAGTAATAAATGGGATCCCCTCTATACCTATATCACTGAGAAATACTAGCTTTTACCAGAAGGTGGTGCTTATGTGCCACTAAATAAAAACGATGACATAACTCACATTCAGGCAAGTTTCCCACATAGCAGAACAGAAAATACAACAATCATTTATGATTTCTATGCTTAGTTGTGAAAAGATTGACTGAACTGTCAAGATAAGGAACCAATATCTTTCTTCCACAGGAGATGACTTTTCCAAGTTTTATAAACTGGGCTTTCATCTCATTTTACATGCAGACTGAGAGTGAAACAGTTTTTGTTACTGTCAAGTACAATCCATGCACAAAACAATGAAAAATATTTTTTAATTTTTCTTCTACAAGAGGAGAGCATGTAAAGTGTTGTAAGTATGGATTATTTAACCTTGTAATACTAAACACCTCATGAGAAGCTACAGTTTTGATAACTGTTTTTTACTATTTTGGATTAAGAAAATGTTTTTTAAAGCCAAAAAGAGAAGATAAAAATCTATTCTCAAAAATTAGCTCCAAAGGGGTTCTTTTAAATTAAGCTGTGTAGTGTCTGGTTTAACAAGAATCTATAAAGAAACCAATTTATTTTAAACAACATTTTAATTTATGCAGTATCTTTCATCCCATGGGAACACAGAAATTTCTAGAGGCTTTGGTATCTAATATTTAAAATTTCAGAAATTCTATTTAGACAGTTTGTTTGTAGAGGTGAGGATTGTATCCTCTCCTGTTATCAGTTGCCTGTAAGTTCTTGAAAACTACCTGTCTTGGTCTGAAACTTTGCTTACTTTGCCTTAAACAAATGGTCTCATTCACTGATATTGAACACAGGACTGAAGTCACAAGAAACCAGAAGTTGCTCTTCTATTATGTCTGTGCCTCCACAGATCTGCTGCTAACACAGCATCTCCAGACATACACAAACTATTGTGGTATCTAAAATGGCATGATGCATAGTAGTGCTACAGTCACCAGAGTTTTCCTTGGCCATATGCCCTGGTTCTTGCTCTGTAAGCATGTAGCCTTCACGGCAGACCTCTGTGTCTTCATCAAGTCTTCTACTGGGTAAGGGCATTTAGCTGAGTTATAGATTGGATGGTAACTCTGTGATGAATCAGTCAGTTGTCTCTCCAGTCTTGGTAGGGTAGTGTCTGTCTGTATCTTTTGCTCCAGGATGTGATCATTATTTTGTGAACCTGAATTAATCTAAAGCTTAAAAAAAAAATTTAATTTAAAAGTCAGAATTACAACTAAAGGGAAACAGGCTACCCAGTATGGCTGAATAATTTCAGTGTTCAAATCTGAATGTTCATTACACTAACTGCTTTCTTGACAGAGCCTATCGTCTTGATGAAGTTTGCTGACAATAGCGAACTGAGTGGGGAAGTGGACATTTGGAAAGGAAAGCCATCCTGCAGGAAGACCTGGATAGGCTGGAAGGGTGGGCTAGCAAGAACCTTATGAAGTTCAACAAGGACAAGTGTAAGGTCTTGCACCTGGGAAAACATAATCCAGGAGTGTAACACAGGCTGGGATCTACCTGTCTGGGGAGCAGCTCTGTGGAAAGAGACCTGGGGGTCCTGGTGGGACAACAAACTCAATAGGAGTGAACAGCATGCTGCAGAGACAGAGAAAGCCAACAGGATTCTGGGTTGCATCATCAAGGGCATCACCAGCAGAGATAAAGAAGTCATTGTCCCAGCACTTGTCAGGCCACACCTGGAATACTGTGTTCAGTTTTGGTCCCCACTATACAAAAAAGATGTGGACAGGCTGTAGAGGGTCCAGAGGGAGGGCCACAAAGATGATCAAGGGGCTGGGAAGCCTGCCATATCAGGAAGGTCTGAGAGAATTGGGTTTGTTCAGCCTTGAGAAAAGAAGGCTTAGGGGAGACCTTATCACCATGTTCCGGTATTTAAAGGGTGGTTACAAAGAAGATGGAGACTCCCTTTTTACAAGGAATCACATGGAAAAGATAAGGGGTACAAGTTACTCCTGGGGAGATTTCGATTGGACACAAGAGGAGCAATGAGAACAATCAGCCACTGGAATAATCTCCCCAGGGAAGTGGTGGATTCCCCAACATTGGACACTTTTAAGATTCAGCTGGACCAGGTGCTGGGCCATCTTGTCTAGACTGGCTTTTGCCAGAATGTTGGACCAGATGATCCTTGAGATCCCTTCCAATCTGGTATTCTATAATTCTATGATCTTCATACCACTATGTATTGTCACACTACTGGGCTGAAAAGTTAGCCAAAATTCAGGGCCCTTATGGGTTTTTTCCATTAGGATCAGGAATGGGGAATCTCAGTCAGGTAGTCTCCAGACCTATTTACAGAAAAATGCAGGCAAGGTTCTGTTTTCCTGAAGATACTAAAACCAGCAACAGGTAGATTCTTCAGTTAGAAACTGCCCAATCCATAACCCTGACAAGTTTTGTGTTCAGGAACCTCTATCCCTCTTCTCAAGTTCACATGTGTAATTATTTTGCCTTCAATTTAGGTAAGATCTATGCCTATTCTGAACGTTTTGCCATTAGAAGCTACTTTGTCTTGCTGCTGAAGGTGACTGATAGTCAGAGATGGTAAATCCTATCCTAGGCCTAGGAAAAAGGAGAACATCACCTCCATTTCCTTTACATGCACATCTAATGAGTGTAGATACAATACTGTCATCCAGGGTGCTGGCAGCTGGTCCACATTTTGTCCTTTACAGGAAAAAATAAGAAAAGTAAAATATCCTTGAACAATTCAAATGTGCTATCTCAATCTGTGGTATGGCAGCAGAAGACTACAGAGACAGATGGCACTGGTTTGCTTCTTATCCCCACTGCCTGGTTACCAACTAAGCATCAATCCCATTGAGAGGAACTGGGCATTATGTGGCAGTGAACTCACATCTCTGAGCTGCAAAAGGAGTGAGTGTCTGTAAAATAAAAGCATTTCCAGCCCTTTATTATTTGTTGTATATGCATGAGCAATGAAGGGAGTTATTTTTAAACCTGGTTTGATAGAAAGCCAAAGGACAAAAGGAGTATGTTGCATGAGGAAGAAAAATTACATCTACCAGAGTTGTCCTCAGTTTAGTTTGTTTCCTGGAACATGCTAGTAGAGCTTAAATGACTTTAGGTCTGAATTACATGTACCTAGACCTTGCCCCTCCCTTGTTAGGAGGTTCTTTTCCTTCTCTTTCACCTCTTCAGAACATGGTATCTTGCACAGTTGCAACTGTGCTGTTTGCCCCCCTGAAAGAATACAAGGCTTCCTACAGAAGGAGCCAGTCTCAACAGCCACTACAGATTTTTTGGCCTAATTTCTTGAGGAAACAAGGGTCACAAGATATCACACTCTTTATACAAGTCTGTGAGCCAAGGATTCTCCTCTGTTTAGGCTCTCCAGTATCTCACACAGTACAAATTTCAATTGAACCTTTTCCCACAACACAAACATTCCCAGTATTTTTCTCTCATTTTTTGATGTCTGATAAGGGCTGAGCTGAAAGTGTAACCTCAGCATAATTCAGTTAAACACATACTAACCCAGTGCATACAGGAAACCAGGTTTCACTAGATTCAGCACACACCGAAATACTTCTTGTTCCATGGAGTCACTCCAGTATCTCTGGCAGGGATGTAGTACTGCCTCTCATCCCACCCTTCCACCTGGTGCCTGAAAGTCCTTCAATAACTGTAGGTATTTCTTTCCTGGACTTTACCAGGAAATGTGGCCTGCATGGTCACTGCCCTTTCCTCACAGCTACTTGACCTACCAACATAATGTGATTGTAGCGTTTGTTTCTCTTTAAAAACTTGGACTGGCAGAAATGCACTTTTCATTCAAGGCTTCTAAGGGTAGCTTCTGCTCAGCCACACCTCAGCCAGTAGAGCTGAAACCTCTGGCCAAGAGGTTGGCATAAGGCATTGTGGGATGGTTTTTGCAGAATTGTTAAACACAACAAGAGCAAAGGCATGTCTATACTGGATGTGGAGTTACTCAGCCCACACAGAGCTGAGGACTTGCTGCCTCATATGTGGCAGCATATTGGGGTCCTTTCTAAGGAAAGATCTGAACTACAGATCTTGATTTTTGCAAGTGTACACCCCAAATGCTGACTAAACCAAAATCACAACCCCTTCCTTAAATAAAATACAATATTTTACAAAATAAGGGCTCTTCCATCCTAATGTACCCTCAGTAGACAAAATTGATTAAAACATCAATATACATACTGTTCTTTCTTTTGCAGGATTTTTTCATCAATAGTTCTGAGAGGCTTGATAGTGCTGTACGTCCATGCAACAGCAGCGTGAAGGTTACAAGATTACCCAGTTTTTGATCCCAGTTTGCCAAACACCTACTTCATATGTTTACATGATGTTTTATATATTTTTGACTGACTTTTAACTTCTGGAAATACTTTGTTTCCCTAGTACTTTTATGGTTATTCTTTATCTTCAAGCACCCTGCATACATTAACTAACATAATCCTCTTAATTAGTCACTCCAGTACTTCTTGTTATCCCGCCCCCCCCCTCTCCCAGAAATGTTAAGGACCAAGCTGAAGAGTTGCTGCTATAGCTTTAACTCCATGTCTTAAAGAAATCAGCACAAGCCTTACCAACATGCATGTAAAACACTTGATTCTACTGCAGAAACATTTGACGTTTTGCATGAAAGCAGTGGAAATTTACTGTACACTGAAAATAAATTTGATAAGACTTTCTTACTGCATACAAAATAATGAAAGAGGTTTTGAGAAAAGCTTGTCATTGCAACGGAATTAGAGGAATTATAAAGAAAATCTCTAAGAAAAATCCTAGCATTTATAAAAGGTAAACTTTTTAAAGAAACCCTTGAATATACACATATATTCAAGGATTTCTTTTTAAAAATCACTGTTGTATGCATCATCTTTTACACAATACTTCAGCATTGAAAAGCACTGCATTCTGAAGAAATAGGTTCATTCTCTACCCTAATACATAAGATGTTTTCTTCAGAGGTAACAAAAATGAACATGGAATTAAAAGAAAGAAAGGACTGGCTAATCAGGACAGGCAAAGTTACAGTTTTTTCTGAAATTATAGCTTGAGCTCAGGCAAAATGGATTAACCTTTTAAAAACAAAGAGATGGTTTGATGTGGGAGACTTCTTTGAGGAGAAAAGAATTTTCAGAGTAGTCATGTCTTTGGGGTGAAAATGAAACAAAGCTAATTCTAAGAAAAGTTTGAAAGCTGAGAAAAGAAAACCTGCCTATTCTAATAATGTTAAGTGTTGTCAGTGGGAATGTTCATTTTCTTTTGGTTATAAAATTTGGATGAGACTGGAAAATGAAGTGCTTGAATTTTAAGGACTGAGTCAATCTTTACAATATTTTCTGCAATTATGCTCTCCTTGTAATTCTTTCTTGATCTTTATCCTGAGTAATCTTCACATGCGTGCATTGCATTCTAAGTCATTAAGGGTTTTTTTCCACCTTGCTTTGAATGGACCAAGGACCTGCTCCAATAACTGCTGTACTCTCAGTAGTTCTCAAATCAGTAGTTCTCAAACTATTGTTTGCAGTCATCCACAGCGAGCTGGCTTGTCACATGGTGCTGGCTGTAACCTCGTAATCAGAAATAAAAGACACTAAAAAGATGGATTAAATACCTTCCCATGACATGGTGTCAGCAAATAAAACTGAAGTGAAGATGCAGTGCTCTAAGAGAATCGGGAGTATTCTTTGACAAATCTTGGATGCTGGATGTAATTTTGTGCACTGCTTCCCTGGAGTATCAGAACTACTTACCACAGAGAAATCTGTTATGAGAATAATAGTAAAAAGCAGTGAAATCAAAGAGAGGAAGGCAAAATAAAAACAGAAAACTTCAGGAAGATAGATTCCAGTAAACTCAGAGAAACATTAGTTAAGAATTTATGGCAGGCGAGTTCATGGGGAAAAGGAATTAAATAGACCTGGCAATTCCTCAAAGAAATGGTATTGAGGCACAAGTACAAGCTGGCCCAATGCAGAGGAAGGATGGAAAACGTAGAAAGAGACCAATCTGACTAAGTCATGAGCTTGTTATTAGCCTCAAACACAGGAAGAGAGCACAGAGAAAGTGAAAATTAGGTTAGACTGCTAGGGACAAGTATTTTTCAGAAGACACAAAACTCAGGCCAAGGTACAAACAGCTGCAATTAGCAAGGAAGTCCAAGAGTAACAAGAAATAAATATATAAGTAATAATTACATTAGTAATAATAAGAAGAGCAAAGATAATACAGCTTTGCTCCATAGGAG
Organism: Strix aluco; assembly: GCF_031877795.1. Lineage (NCBI taxonomy): Eukaryota > Metazoa > Chordata > Aves > Strigiformes > Strigidae > Strix > Strix aluco. The sequence goes on from NC_133971.1 coordinate 76,612,939, forward strand.
AGATGAAAAGTTACAGGGCTTCAGAATCCACTAAAGAGATCATCTGTGAATAGGAAGCTAATACACTTCATTGAGTGATAAAACATATGACTTTAGCTTAAAATAAGGAAAGAGCAAGCCAGGCAATCTTTAAATATGTTATAAATGAAAGCAGCTTAAAATAATTTTCATATCAGTTTGATTCACTATAAAAACTTACTTAGCAAAATGCCTGATATAACCTCAGGGCATAAGCAGTCCTCTGAGTACTTGTGAAAGAAAACTGAGAGACAAGAAGACTCTATGGAAGGAAAATGCAATACACAACTTTAACAGGAGAGGAGATAGAAAGGAGAATTAACTGTTCAATTACTGGAAAAATCCCACTAACAAACAACTTCCAAACATTGTCAAGAATAACATAAGGAGCAGAGAGTTGGAATCGATGATCCAGCTTGTTCAGCCTAGAGAACAGAAGGTTCCAGGGAGACCTAGCGACCTTCCAGTACTTAATGGGGGCCTACAGGAAAGATGAGGAGGGACTCTTTATCAGAGGGTGTAGGGATAGGACGCGGGGTAATGGTTTTAAAGTGAAAGAGTGTGGATTTAGATTAGATATAAGGAAGAAATTCTTCACTGTGAGGATGGTGAGACACTGGCACAGGTTTCCCAGAGAGGTTGTGTCTGCCCCCTCCCTGGCAGTGTTCAAGGCCAGGTTGGACGGTGCTTTGACTGGGCTAGTGGAAGGTGTCCCTGCCCATGGCTGGGGGGTTGGAACTAGATGATCTTTGAGGTCCCTTCCAACCCAAACCATTCTATGATGATTCTGTGATCCTTATGGGTCCCTTCCAACTTGAGATATTCTATGATTCTATGAAATCATGTCAGCTGTTTTACTATAAAGTAACAGGACTTGCAACTGAGGACGCAGCAGGTAATGCCATGTTTCCAGACACTAGTAAGGCTTTTGACAACTATCCCACATGACATCTTCATGAACAGCTTAGGGAATCTTTTTCTTGACTCTTCAAACAGAGTGGGGGCATAATTTTTTTGAAAATCATACCCAGAATATACTTATTTGTGTTTAGCTGTCAAAATGGAAGAAAGTATTGAGTGGTGCCACGATATGAATGAAGCTCAGCAAGCACGTGTAAAGTACTATTATGAAAGCAGGAGTAATCAACCAACTGTACAAATACCGTACAGGGAACAGCTGGCTAAGGAGCAACTAGGGGTAAATCACTGGCTGAACATGACCCAGTATTGGCTTGCTGTTACAGAAGAAGCAAAGCTCAGACTAGATTACATAAACGGAATATACACCACAAAACAAGTGAAGTAATCTGTCTAGTCTGATCAACACTGATAAAACCACTGGGTATGCTGAATAGGGCATCCAGTTTGGGTCTGGATTCCCAAAGACTTAGATCCACTGGTCAGACTCTAGCAGACAGCAACAGGATTTTCAGACATCTAGAAAACATAACGTAAATAAAACATAACCAAAAGAAGACTGAAGATAAGTGTCAAAAATATAAATATTACTGTAAAGAGAAAGAGAATGTTTTTCTCTATGCATGCATGTGACTGTCATCAAGTGATGGACCTGTTTTGATATGTACCTATGCACTATAATTCCCAGATCTTGACACATTCCTATGGTTCCCATTAGGCAACAAAAAAGTGTTGTAGAAGACAAATTGAGGTTGTGTTTATGTTTTCATTACTGTAATAAAATATCATATTATATACCACTCACACCTTCATACTCATCTCCAATTCAGAACTGTCATGTTCCTCAGTTGAAGTAAAGTGCAACATGTATATAAATATTGCTCCCAAATTCTTCATATTTATTTAAAGTTTCTTCACTTTTAAGGCAACATATCACTCAAAATTTAGTAATGCTCTTCTTTCTAGCTTGCTTTCAGGTTCCTCTCCCATACACAGTAGTCACTAAAAATGCCAGCTAGGTACCTTTAATAACCTCTCTTACGCATACTTTGAAAGTTTTCTTGAAACATCTCCAAAAAAAATGAGAGTGCTGTTTTCTTGATGTCATGGTTTGAGCTCAGAGGATAACTGACTATCACACAGCCACTCACTAACCCCTTGTCCCCAGTGCTGAGAAGGAGAAAATAAAGCAAAAGGCTCAGTGGTTTGAGCTCAGAGGGCAACTGGGTACCACACAGTTGCTCACTCCCCCTTTCCTCGCAGCACTGGGAAGGAGAAAGTAAAGCAAAGGCTCAGCAATTGAGATAAGGACAGGGAGGGATGATCCATCCATTACAGTGATGGGCAGAAGACAGGCTCATTAGGGGAATTAAAAAAAACCCATAAATTTAATACAGACACTAAGGACAACAACACTTAGAGAGTAGGGCCGTGAGAAGCATTGTCACATCTTGAAAGCACTTTCCCCCACCCCTCCCTTCCTCCCGGGCTCAGCTTTGCTCCCGATATCTCTACCTCCTACCTCAGAGTGGTGCAGGGACAGGGAATGGGGGGTACAGTCAGTCCCATCAGTTCTTCCACCTTGGGGAGGTGGGGGAACCTTCTGACATTCTCCCCCTGTTCCAGCATGGTCCCCCTCTCACAGGAGACAGTCCTCCACAAACCAGCTCTGACATGAGTCACTCCCACGGGCATGTGGGTCACCCCCACATGTTGCAGTTCTCCCAGCACCAAACTACAACAGCCAAACCTTCTTCCCATGGGGACCCAGACTTCTTCAGGTGCAGTGACCAGGGTTGGCATGGGGCCCCGCACAGGCTGCCAGTCACTATCTGCTCCACCATAGACCCCCATGGGTGATGGGGGGGGGTGGCCCTGCCATCTCACCACAGGGTACAGGGGAGTCTCTGCTTCAGCGCACCTTCCCCCACTTCTTTCTTCCACTGACTTTGGTGTTTGCACAGATGTTCTCCTCACAACTCCTCACAACTCCCACTCCTCCTCCCAGATTCCCCTTCTTAAATATGTTATCACAGAGGTGCAGCTAATTGGCCCACCCTTGGTGGAAAGGTGGCTCCGACTTGGAGCTGGCAGAGTTTCAAGAAGCTTCTCACAGGGGGCCACCATTGCTACCTTCTCCCCTGCTACCAAGAAACTCCTGCCACTCACTCAAACCAGGGCATTCCACCCCCCACCGCTGTGAGCCCCATATTTAAGAACTGTCATTAAAACCACATTCACTACACAAGACAATATTCACATCAACACGCTAACAAAAACCAAATCAAACCAAACTTCCCCCCACCAAAATAAAAATAACATTATCACAAGACTGAGATACGATACACAAAATCCATCCCTTGTCCCTCCACCACACACATAAAAGCTTTCCCACAGCTAAAAAACAGAAATTCCAAAGATCATTTCTCTAATGGAATTCGGTCCATGTTTTGTCGTTTACCATTCCCAGTTACTATCCTTATGGGCTTGCATTCCTCTGTCCTATGTTGGGCTGCTAAAAGGACTGTTATGGTTTGAGCTCAGAGGGCAACTGAGTACCACTCAGTTGCTTACTCCCCCTTTCCCCTCCGCTGGGAAGGACAAAGTAAAGAAAAGCCTCAGGAATTGAGATAAAGACAAGGAGGGATGACCAACTATGAAAATCCTTGTGTTTAAGTTTCACCTTGGAATGTGACTGGTTGTGATAATGAAAAATTTGTGACTGTCTGAATTCATAGTTTTTTGAAATCAGGTTTATTCACTGGCCAAAGACAATGAACACTCAGGTTTAATGCAAATATAAAGCACTTTACAATACAAGATGAGCTGCTTTTACAACACACTTTTCTTTAGTTCTTTTCAACATGTTCTACAAGGCATTAAAATAACTCCAACAAAACACCATCAAGTAGCTCACCTGTGCAAAACAAAACACATTTTAAGGCTGAAGTCTAACTCCTCTTTTGTATTTCAGTGTGCAAATCCCATTGAATCTCTTGTTAGGAATAATTCTTAGTGTTGTGTTTGGGTTTTTTTCACAATGGAATGAGAGAGAAATCCAGATCCAAGAGACATCACTCTTGCAACCATGAGAGCTGGATTACTTCAGTTTCCAAAACAGCTAGACTGACACAGTCATTGATAAATTACATAGTGGATGCACAGAAAGAATTCTTGGAAAGAAACTGAGATTCATTACTTCTTTGGAATACTATGGTCAGAAATGGTTCATATTTCATAAAGTCAGCAAGAGAATTAATACAGAATAACTCATACTTTGTTTTGCCCACTCAGGCTAAAATGTTTCCTCCTTAAAATGCCAATCCTAGAACATGAAATGGATTTGGAAATTGTTTAGAAGACTTTTTTTTTTTTTTTTAAACTGTTATTCATTTATTGTCCTGATAAGAAACAGAGATTCTCAGACCTCCTTTGCTACCACATTTTGAAGGGTTAGTTCAGATATCTAACCAGGTACTACAGAAGAATTTGAGATTTCCAGTATTATATAAACTACTACTTTTTTCTGCTGTCACCAGCAGATAGTAAAAATTCAGCTTCTCACAATATAGAAGTGCAAGAGCACATACAAGTGCAGGTACACATGAGAGCAATCATACTGGCACAAGAGCATGATAGAGCCCCGTTTATTGCATGAGTGCATATTGTTGTGTTCTTGAGGACAATGGGCTTTAAACACTTACAGACAATACCTAAACAACAAGCTAATGGGTTAGATGCAGTAGTTCTGTATTTAGGAAATAGCTCTAAAAATTTGATTAACGTTGTAAAAATCAAGCACTGAAGAATTAGGAAATTCTCTCTGCAACCTTAGCTTTTACAAGGTCACAGTATTTTCACACTCCATATCCTCACAGGTACCCTGCTTCAACAAATGGCACATTCCTGAACCATCTTCCAGAATGGCAAAAATAGTAGAGAAATTTTGTGCCATTCTGGCAGTTACAATGCTGCTTAAAATAGACAAAGGTATCATTTGTAATTTTTAAAATATTCATGAAGTATCTCTAACATAAACTTGTTCTATAGGTAACATCCAGGCAACTTGATTTTTGTGGTGGCACTCAAATTCTGATTGGATACGATATAATCTATTTTTTTCAATTTAGACCAGTGGTACTTTTATCATGAAGCGATAATGCAGTGCTCACATTTTTTGTGAGGAACTGTACTGTCTTTTCTTCTTCATTTCAATGTGCTTCCTATCTGAGTGCTGTTCTTTCTTTCATGGTGAATCACTTGCAAATACTCTAGCAATGCTACATCTTACAACTAACTGAATGCTTATGCTCTCTCCCTTGTTTTGGGGATCTCTAATTTGCATTTGATGCAAAAGGGATGGCAGTTACTGTACGCTCAACTGATTTTTTTTTAGGACACATTTACTGATTGACTAAGAAAAGGGTAAAATCACATACCTGCTACTAAGCAGGTCCTGATAAAATAAGATCTTATTCTCCTTCAGACATGAGAACAAGCTGTAGCCATTTCTAGTCAACAGTACCTGAAGAGAATAGCAGGACTCATTTGAAGTTTAATGCAGGAGGATCACAGTAGCAAAACTAGTTCCAGTGTGCTGGTCATGTTTCTGTCCTCAGAGTGACCCTGCGGGGCTCCTGTTCTCTGTCTCAGCATCAATGCAGGCAGTCCCCTGAGGACAGACACTCCCTAATCCACCTTCAGGAGGCTAGAAGGATTAAATAATAGATGTAAGATTTATTTACAGGTATCTGGGATGCTGCCAGTGTTACATTTCTGTGCCATCTGGTTCAAAAGGTCTTACAAAACACCAGATGATAAGGCCAGCAATGAAAGGGAGCAATTTAAGTAATTTATCTAAAAAGGAAGGAAATAGAGTTTTTTAGGTCAAGTAACAGTTCCCGTGAAATCAATTGATTCAGCAAGACCACCTATTCGCTCTGGTAAGGTAACGTTAGTTGTTTGTAAAGGTAGCTCTAGAGTGCATTTACAGATTGAATAAGCACAACTGAAGTTCATATTCTATTATTTAGAATTTTCCCCCTGTTTTGATGAATGAATACACACACTATTCCTTTAGACCACAAGTCTTACTCTACCCACTAATAACATTTCGAGGAAAAGAAACACTTCATTTTATCAAAAAAAAATTCTTATATACAAATATTTCTCTTCAACTGTACTCAGAACATCACAACAGGCACAGCAAGTCTCTGAGATGAAAAGAACTGAGTGGTGGTAGAAGGCACATTTGCCGGCACTTTCCATTCTCCTGGCTTTCATTTATGACCACTGCTGGAGACAAGAGTTTGATGGACACTTTTGGTGTGGCACAGAATGGCCATTCTCATATTCTGATGTGGTGATCCTTCCTGTTCAGGAAAAAAGAACGACTGATGTGATTAGGTGCAGTTTAGCAGATGGAAACTGCACTGCAATATGCTAATCTTCAATTCAGCTCAGATATTTGTGTTGCCTTAGCTGTGTTAACTTACTCCCAAATCCTGGTCTGTAAAAATGCAGATTATACATCTGGGAGGCTTATATAAATTCATGACATTGTCATAATAACAGAGGTCCAGCTAGTGGCTGCTTCTACTGTAATTCCATGTGTCAAACCTAACTTGCTATGGGAACATGACTTTATGTCTGTCTGCACAATTTAGGAGTAAAAAAGTCGGTACTACACAGAGCAGTGTTGATTTATTGTGTCTGCCCCTTGTGGTGTCATTTTAGCAACATACTTTTGCTGCACAGCTGGGCATAAGGTAGAAGAACAGCTATAGTTAAAGAAGGGAGAATTACAAATTAATCCTAAGTGAAAAGAACTGAAAAATTCCCAAACACATGGCTTACATACCCACCTTTTTCTAAAGAGAATTCTGAGATATTTACTCTATTCATCTACATAGTTATTGGAATAAAGTTAAGATGCGTCTGTAGATATACAAAGTTACTGAAATAACATATTAAACACTGTCCAAATCAGAGATGTTTAATAAAAGTAAGTTAAAGAGCATAACATTGGAAACAGAAGACTATTGGAAGCTTTAGAAAGGTAAGTATTGTGAAACTAATATAGGCACAATGCCTAGATTACTGGTGGGTTTAGGAAAATATTTTCGTGTGCAAAAGGAGCATAGTGTTCTGTCTCCTGACTACCATGCTTTAAACTTCCAGCCCACAAACAATAAGAGGAAATAACTGAAGGGTCCTACAGTAGCACAGTTCCCCAGTCTTTTTTTGTCTTGCATCACTAGTGTGAGACTTCCATCATTTGTTTGAATGATGTATTTGCATTGCTTTTATTGCAAGCATTTGCTGCCCCCAAGAGTTGACAGCTCAGTTCCCATGGTACTGTGTACTTTCTTAAAAGAAGTTTCATGTGTTCAGTATCACATATTTCTGTGGTTGCTATAGTAATGAAAGTATTTGCCTTCTACAAAACTGCAAAATGAAAAACAGGGATATAAAAAACGAACACTAAACAGCAGAGTTTTAAGGTAATTTCTGAGGGGGTTTTGGCTAAATTGGTAACTGATATATCAGTGGACTGTACTTTCATTCTGTTTAATATTAGCATGAAACTGAAGTAATATAATCAAAACAACCCCTTTATCTAGACAATAGAAGTTCTGCCTATTTGATTTGTGCATTATTTACACAAATGCATACTTGAATGTGTACATTTGTTAAAAATGTGCCAATAACTGATCAGAAAACAAGTATCTTGTTATTTCTGCATTTTCCTGTACAATATATTCACCCCATTGCTTTCTAATGCATATCTTTATTCTTGTTTTTACTGAGCAATGGCAATGTGGCTATTTACATCCAAAGCTAGAATAGAAAGCAATACCTGCACTATAAAACTAATATTTTTAAGATTAAATGCCCCACCCAGTCTCATGTAAAGAGGGGAGCAGAGTGCCCCTCACCAAAGGTTACTAACCTACAGAGGAACAGAACCAACTGGGATACCATATTTTGCAAGAAATCCAAATATTAAAGGTGGCAAGGAAAAAAAGGACAGGGACACTGACAAAACAGGAGTATAAACCAAACAACAAAACAAGACCTATTTGGAGAAAATAAAAGCTAATCCACTGTGGAAGTGATTCAGCATCTCACACACATACATCGTTACATGCCTTCTATACAAACACACAGAAACACATGTAAACATAGTCCTATACACACAAAGTATAAATGCAGAATATACCTAAAGAGGAATGAGAAAAAGTGGCAACACAGCCAAATCAGAGAACAAATAGGAATTAAGCTATGAGTGTAAAAAGAGATATGGCTAAAAAACCAGTATTTTTTGAAGTGCTTATACCCAAGTAAGGAAAAAAGGACTATCTATGCTCTGTACAGTTCTATTGCAGCCATACCTGTAATACTGGATTCACCACATTTGTCTGAGTAGCACGTTAAATCCTTTTTCATCTCTTGGAAACAGCTTTTTTTCCAACAGTTAAACTCCGAGAAATGTTTTCAATGATCTAAAAATCTTATACTTCATACTATCGTATTTCTATTACTCCAGTCTCAAGGCCATTCAAACCTTTCTGTATGACCACAAACATCAGGTGCCTCCCAATTCTGTGGCACTGCATACTGTTTTATAGAGGTTCTTGCCTTGAGTTTATGGTCTGAAATTATTATGTACAGAGAAAAGAAATTATATGAGAAACTAAATGAAAACTCAGTCCACTGAGTCTATGTGAGTTAACTATAGTGTCATGCAATATATCTGAAACTAAGTCAAGGCATGATCCCAGATCACCAGGGTATCAGACCAATGCCTAAACTGCAAAGCAGTGCTTTGTGTGGGGGATAATGCTAAGCCAACCAATCCCTAACACCATCATTGACATGACAAACTTGATAATTTTTCCTTCCTTTTAATGATATCAATGGTAACAATTTTATTTGCAATAAACATTTGTCACGTATAACTATTATCTTGTGTTGTTTACATATCACAAATATTTTTTCTGCTCATTCAATAATGGGAATCTTGCTCACTTAGTTCTAGAAATTATTTAGCACATACTATTAAAATGCTGTCAGACAACAAGAATTCTTACTCTCCTTGTGTGTTTTCCTCTGGCATATATAGATAATATAATATCTGTTGTTCATTCTTGTTAATTTAACTTTTAGGACACCCATGTGAAATGAAGGGGAGATGTATCACTTTACATATGCAATAAAGTGGTTGAGTAGATACTTAGTAATTCTATGCAATAACTCTTGGGGTGGGCATTATTTCCTAGACTTTCCCTGAAAGCAAATGAGAAACAAACAAGTTCTCAAGTTTCATCATGGGGTTTCCCCTTTTTCTCTTTTTCCCCTTTCCTACTTTTTTTTTTTTTTTTTCAGTTTGCTCTTGTTTGTTCTTATACGTTTTTTAAACTAAAAGAACGAGAATTTTATACCTATGCCACAGCAACTGTGTTAAAGAAGTAACTCACATCATTAACATTTGCTGTCCTTAATAAGGCCCTGAGAGGTACCAAGACAAACTACTTCTTGTCCAGATGCATAGATACTTGTTGAGAGGAAAAGTGAAACACAGAAAACCTGGACACGAATGTTCTTTAACGTACCCTTTTTCAAATCTTCTCCTGTTTTCTCCATACTGCATTATGCTAAAGGGTGCTAACTGTGAAGAATGTGTTATGTATTGACACTCACAGGTCTTCCAAAAAATCATTAATCATTCTATATTGCATCCACCCTTTTGGGGGAAACAGTTCTAAAGATATATTGATATCTTCTTAATTTCTATCCCATTCCCTTTGCCTACCAAGTCCACCACAACCTGAATGGGGTTATCTTTTGTTCTCCCCTTTTCATTTTCTACATATTTTGACTGATAGTCCCTAAGCATATGGTGATAAAAACAAAAACGAAGTAAATTCATCCTCTTGGTTTACTGTCCACTTTACCATTAGCACAAAATTCCAAAGTATCAGTCAAATCCCACTGCCTTTTCAGCCCTTATCACTTGTCTTTTTGTTCCAGTCAGACCCATCTTGCTTCCATACTAAATCTTGTCAGATTTCTCTCCCTTGACCTGCAGCCCATGCCCCCACCATTACCTGTACCTTTGATCAGCCGTTTTTCAACATCCATCAATTTTCTCTGTGAACTCAGTTCCATGAAATAACTGAACAAACTGTCACGAAAAGGGAGACTTTCTCAATGACTGCACTTCATTCTCCTCTACTCTGTGCTATGGGCTACATCCTCCTTCCACTTACTTGGCATTGGCACTTGTTGGACCCTTTGAATGGTCACTTTAGTCTCCCAATGTTGCTTAAGACAAACCAAGTAGAAAAAGCTGGGTAGGTTTCTGCTGAATATAGTGTATTAAAGCAGCTAAGGGTAGCATTATCAGTGTCACTCTCATAAGGAACTACAACCTAAATCTTGCTTGTATCTGTCTACCTCAGCATTTTCCAGTCGCATTTCTTATCAGTTCCCTGCCCATAATGTTGTATCATGTGTGTGTTCCACACCCTGTCCCCAATTCAGTACTTAATTCCCCTTGCCCATCGGGCCCTGCAAGTCGATGCTCAGCGCCCCATACTGCCCCTGGTTCAGTCCTTGTCTCCACTGCACTCTGGTCAGGTGTCTTCTGCCCCTGCACTGTCTGCACGAGGGAGCGCAGAAGACACCTGGCTGCTCCTAGCATTTGTTTGCCTGGAACTGTGCTGGCCACAAGCAGCTGGGAGTAACTATGCTGAGAGGTTTTGTGCCTTGGCTACTACACAGCATGCACAGCTGTGTTTTCAGAGTGACGTGTACAGGCTAGCCAGCATGGAGAACTGAGAAAGGCCATCTCCATCAATCTTCAGATTAAGGTGCTGAACTAAGAAGTCTTGGAGCATATTCCAGTGAGATAATTCAAATGTGTAACTTGGCTATGTGTGAGTGGAGCTCCATGGTAATAGCTATAAGCACTCTGCCAAACTAAAAATATCATCCTAAAGAGATGGCAGAGCTTTTCAAAGGAAAGGTTGATAGATAACTTTTTAAATTGGAAAGACAAAATTTGAATGGAAGCATTACATACAAAAACATTCCTCCAAATATTCAATTTATAACAGACACTCAGTCTGAAATGTAAAAGCATGAAAAAGTTATAAGCAACCAAAGGTAGCTTCTTAACACAAAATGTCAGTTAGCTTTCATAAAAGTGCTAACCATCCCTACCTATAATTATTGTTGTATACATTACAGCTACAGGGTTGTGTGTTTTCCTGCAAGTTTATACAAGTTACAGCCTATATCTTGCAAGTTCAAGGAAGTGGATCTTGTGGAATTATCTGATAGGAGAAAATAATTCCACAGGAATTAGTTTAGGCAGCACATTCACATAAATTAAAACAAAAAAACAAAAAACCAAACCAAAACAAAAAAAATTGCAACCAACCATGATGTTTTAAGAAACAGTCAAATTCAGAGTAGAAATCAAGATTATCAGCATTTGTAATGGGACAATATGATATAAGTCTGTGCAGACAAACAGGGAATTTTCATAATTATGAAATTATGAAGGGCCTGAAATGCAAGGACAAGAACTGTAGATGACGGGCAGAAGTTAGCTAATGATGTTATTCCAGAAGGTAAGTAATGTGGTCAGACAGTGAACTATAAAGATTTCATTAATTACTTTGAAAGCTGTAAAGGGTTATAGTGTGTGTACTCAAAAGGCTTGTTTTACTGCTGAAGAAATCTAGCTTAAAGCAATTTATATAGCATACTAAGATAGCAAGAACTTTACATTTAGACCTCCTGAAAACCAGACTCCTCCAATTTTTAATAGCTGACCTTCAATATTATTTGGAAAACCAGCCTAGCTATGTGAAACGTTGCCTCTCTTTCGGTCTTGCTCCAAATAAAGATTGTTCATCCCTATAGAATGAGTTGATGGAAACTAGACACCAATGACAATATCTTTTGTATAGGCATAAATGAAGGGAGGATTTCACTGACAGATCTCTAAAGGTTTGGATGACATGAGTAGAAGTGAGGTAAGGTAAGGCCAATATTGACTGATTTTGAAACTCTCTGCCAAATTGTTTTCATTCCTGGAATTTTTTTTTCCTTTACCAGTCTACCAGAGCTTTACACCAGCATGGCAAAAAGTCATTCTGTGGAACTGAGTGAACAACTGATCCTTTGGTTCACTGGGTAAACAGAAAAGAGAGCATTTTGGATGGATCAAAATTATTTGTTGGCTAAAATAAAATGCTACCTCTTGCTTTCAGCTGTTTTACCTTTTTTCAATTAAATGTAGAAAAGTGAGGCATTTCAAAACAATAACAAAAATATGAAATACACTTATAAAAATCTGTATTTTATTTTCAAAATTCCTGAAATGACTTGCTGAGTTGGACAAGTTGGAAAAATAATCTCACCTGAGATTACTTTTTTGGATTACGCTTTATTTTCTAATTTTTCCCCACATCTATCTATTTGTTTACTTATGTTTTAAGTCTTGGTTAAGCTGATTGATTGTGATTATTTGAAAATTTACAGATTTAAATTAATTCTATTTGGAAAAATGTTAAGCTGTAATTTCTTTTGCAGCTTTAAGGATTTTGTTCACTTGTATGCAGTGATAAATGTAGTCGATGCAGTCCAAAACAGCAAAAAACCCCAAGAAAATCCCAAAATACAGCAAATTACTGTTAAAACTTCCATTGCATTGATTATGTTGATTCTGTGTATCTCTAAAGACATGTATGACGAATGAAGAAAGTTGATAACAATCAATAGCAGTAGACATTGGTTCTGAATAGTAGCCAGCACTATATGGCTGAACTAGATCTTTTTTTTTTTTGTGACAAAAACAAAAGCTGTATCTTTGTAATACTGTTGGTCATGAATTTGATCAAAAAATAAAATGTGATCTAACCTAGTCCAATCTTTTTCCTGTGAAAGTGACAGAAGTGTTCATGTGCCCTACACTTCATTAACAGAGAAAATACTATTATGCATTGTGGCCAGTGTATATACACTGTCTGGATTCTTTTGAATTCCTACTGAAAAAATACAATGATGGAATGAGACACTTCTAGTGTTGATGGGGTTTTTTATTTTTTAAACAGAATTTATAAGAAGTCTCATTTTGTTGAATGTGATAAGATCAAACTACATCAAGAATTTCCTTGCTCACAAGTGCAAAATTTTCTTTCCAGCCAGCACGCAGAAAAAAATCTCTTATGCTCTCCTGCTTGCATCACAGTATGTGTATGTTTCTGTCATCCCTCTGCTCTTTAGATATTTTTCATACACAGACCTTCGTCCCCACCTTCCCTTTCACAGGTATTGTACAAGACACAGCAAGTACCCAAAATCTCAGTGATCTACAAACAGCTTAGCCTTTAGATACTAAAAAGGCACTCAGTCAACATCCTTCATCTGTCCAATAAATAGCTTGCATTGCAAAGCTTAGCATCACTGAGAAACAACAAGGGAAGCTGGAATCTGCATCATATATCAGCAGCATTTATGCTTCAAAAATTTCTGGCAAACTTTTCTTTCCTAATTGGGGAAACCAGAGGGCCTTGTTTATAGCTGAATCCAAATCATTCCCCAGGTTTTGTATTCAGATGATGTCTCACTCTGTGTTAGCCATCAGTCAAAGAACAATAAATGTACTTGTTTCCACATTTCAACTGAGTGGGTGGCAGCTAACATACCTATCAGCTTGAGTGAAGTCTTAAACTTCCCTAGATCAAAGATACACTTACTAGCAACCATTCAACATTATATTTTTTTCACTAATGAGCTACAAGCAAAATCCCATCTGCATATTTGACTGTGCTGGAAAAATCACAGGAAATACCTGACAGAAATGCAGACTCAAGCTGATCTAAGTAATTAAATTGCTTTCCTGGCCACAGGAACTTGCTGCAAGACAGGGAGACCCAGAGGGGCACTGAACATCTTGGGGAGAAAATGAGTGACCACTGAAACAGAAGCACCAGTGAGTTTGAGACCAAACTGATGTTTCAGACTGAACTGAGACCATGGAGGCTAAATGGGCTCAAATACCACAGCACATTCAGCCACAGACATGTTGTTGAATGTTAACGAGTGTCACAACTTGCCTGTTGTGGAGCAGCCATAGTGAAGCCCAGGAGAGAAGCTGGGCTGGTCAGCATAATGGTTTCTCACACGACCTCGCTGTCCTTCAACAGGACACAGTGTGATCCAGAAGAAAAGTCCAGGCTGGCCATTGCAGTGGTCCCAGCTGGCAGTGCACACAAAGGGGACAGGGCTGCAGTGCTCCCCCAACGCCATTAGCCCTCAGGCTCTCTGGGAGCCTTTCACGGGTCTCTGCTGAGTCCTCCCGGCAACTGCAGACAGGGTGGAGAATGCCTGGTCCTGATTGGCTTGAATTCCCACATCCCCTGCCGATTGGCTGTTGTCATGCTCACAGCCTGCCCTTCTGGAAGGTTCTCCACATGTTGGCAAGGTCTCAGCTGAGGGCAGCTGAGTTAGAGGAGGCAGTGGGAGTGATCGCGGGGGGACGGGGGTTTGTATTTTTTTGCTCACAAGCTTCATTTAAGGAGTGTGGATCTTCTGTGACATGGAGGGTACCTTCATGGGTTTGAGTTACCTTAGTAAATAACTGCCCGTTGTCTGACCCATGGTGACTGACTGCTATGTTTCAAGCTGTTTTATAACTGGTTTAGTAATATTACAATTTAAAAAACAGAATAACTGCATTAAGGTATGCAGTGTATTATGGATGAAGTGGCCTGAGATCCACCTGAGCACTCAACCACCTGAACATTTTTTTCCATATTTGAGTCATATTCAATAGTGCTGTTACACTTTTTAGATAATATTTGGTATTTAATCTATATTATGAGCCTTATGCTCAGTTGTAGAAAATACAACATAGAAACAGTCTGAACTATATTAATGCTTTTTGATTGCTGTGTTACTGTATAACGTATGAAAATTTTTCAAAACAAGCTACAAAATAGTGGGTAATAAATTGAAATTCCTGCCATAGGAAGGTGAACAGAAAGCTCTCGGACCAAGACTCAAAGCCAGACACTGTACTTCCTGTCTTTTAGATCTTCTAACATGTAAATCGACCGTTACAAAGAGGATTAACTACTAGAAGTGTATGACTGAAGCCCAACATTCAGCCCTGCTCTTTATTTGCTGCCAGAGCAGACCAGGTGTCCAGAATCCTAATGCTCGGCTCTGCAGTTGAGGTTTATATGATCTGCATACTAAGCACAAGTTACCATTGTTTTCTGACTTTAATTTATTGGTGGCCTTAACAACTGGCTATTTTACTGCTAATTGTGCTTAAATTGCTAGTACAAAATCAAACAGCAATTGGGACTCTAAACACGCACTTTCATGAAGTACGGTTATGTTTTAAAACTGTTTATTTTATCAGAGAATTAGATTTATGTTCAGAACCTTCAGGCTTTCTCACAGAAAATTACCTTGTGGTATTTTAGTTATGTTAATGGCTTAAGCTTATCATGATTTTCTTAGAAAAGCTTTATAATATGTACTAGAAGTGAGATGATGGTGTAAGAAAGTGTTTAAGTTACAATAATATAATCACAGGTGTATCTGTGTCATTGCAAAACGAAGCCTCAGGCATTTAAGAATCTCCCCTCTTAGCACTTCTTGCAGAAACAGGCTCAAGTATTCTGACAAATTCCATTTTGGAAAATCTGTCTTATTTACCAAAAGTCACCAATGGCTTTAGTTTGTATTTTAAAGTATATCTTGTCCTGGTGGCTGTGGGGCAGAGCTAAGGGCTGACAGGAACATGGAGTCCACCATGCCCAACTGCAGATCTGGATGTTATTCTGGTACAGTCCATATCTTCTAAGAAATAATTTCCATTTGGAGCAAGTGAATTTAAACTACATCTTGCCAAATATTGTGGGATCTGTCTTGTTGAAAGGCACTGTGAAATAATAATAGCTAGCTTCTCTCCCTGGAGTTACAGATCTAGAACAGTGTTTCTTATTTTTGTAGATGATAAAACAAGCACATTTTTGTAGATGAAAAAACCTTCAGATTTAAAGATTGTAAGTAACTTATCCTGGGTCACACTAAGCACCCCTTGCAAAGCTCAAGGCAGACACTCAGTCTCTCATTTCTGTGCTTTACTGGAACATATCTATTGATGCTCCAATAACAAGATCATCATTTTTCAGTAAAAACTGAGGGACATCTTGACCTACACAAAATACAGGGGTTGGCACATAACTCAGAAACAAGATTCACTCTACAGACAGTAGGACTACATGTCTGCTCTTCCAGGGCCTGGCTTAAATTTTCCACTTCAAAATACTGTCCAGGCAGAGCTGACTGGGTTTTTGTATTTCTCTATGTTTACCACATGTGCAGTTGCCCATGATGAAAGTATAATTTCTAACGTTATGGGACTGTAAGGTCAGAAGAATGTAGCGAGAACTATGGCAGCCATATAGTCAAATCTTGATTATGTGTGAGTAGTTATTTGGCTTGCTCTGTACCCAACCTTGGCAAGCAAGCTTGATTCCTTCTGCTATCTGAATGTCAAACACTTACATTTTCATCCTGTGAAATACAGTCATGATGTTGCCAGCCACAGAATAGCCTGTGATGCTTCTAACACCAGTGAAGTGCTTGGAGTAGAAGAATTGACAAAATTAAAATATAAACATAAAATATAACACTGAGGAAAAAAATACTAAAACCAAATTGTATCTCAAACTCACCATCATAAAAGTAAAATCCTGGTTGCAACTGCCACTTACAAATTGCAAAATACTTTAGAAGGATATATTAATTAAAGTCTTACAAACATTAAACCCGGGTTGAAATCTGTAAACATTGGATGGGTTTTAATATGTGATAAGCAGTAGATTTAAAATTTTCTGGGAAATACATAAGCTCAAGTACACTGTGTTTTTTAACGCCCAGAACTGAAATCCTCCCAGAATGCATTGGAATCTCTGTAATTTACTTGAATGAACGCACCCACTGCTGAAATGCAGACCTTCTCCTCAGCCCCCTGCCCCATGAAGCAGCACACAGTAGTTGTTTCATGCTGTACAGCAAAGAGTGGGAAAAAATGGTAGGGTTACTCCAACAGATAGTAACCAGGCTGGATTTTCTTTTCTTTCTTTCCCTTTTAACCTTGGCAAAGACACAAAGGTAACAACCCTACTTTTAAGAATAGTGCTGTAAATATTTTGACTATTCCAATGAGGGCAAGAGCTTGATTTCATACTTCCTTCAAGTGGTACCAGCAGCTATTGTGCTATAACATTGCTGAGACAGTACATAAGATAATACCTAGCACAGAGAAACTACTATGAGCTGAAATACTAACGTGGTAGCAACAGCAGCAACACTTTTTCCAAGCTATGGCATTCAACTATTGAACCCATCAGAATAATTTGAGACCTGTTTAGATTACAAACTGACATGGGATTTGGTTAGTCTATGTAACACTTACAGCATTTTCTCCAATGAGAAAGGGTTGAGCAGCTGCAAGGTGACACTTTAAACTGTGTTATTGGAAAATCACATTCTTGCTGCTACTCCACTTTCAAAACGAGAAGAATTAAACCATCATTATTTATAAACCCTGACAAATGTAGAGTACTGAAACTTTACCGAACTTTTAACTTTTCAAGATTCTTAGATATTTGTCTTTAGAAATTCGGTACTGTCATGTGACAGAGGCTTAGCAGAGCTCTACTTTCTTCACAGTCATTCTTTTGTTGGTATCTAGAGCTGAATTAAGTTGTAAACACCAACTTATGATTCTTTCCAATATGTTTAAAGTGTATTGTGTGTAAATAGAAATGAGGAAAAAAGTCTGGAACAGGGATACAGTGATTCAACCTGCTAAGATTGAAAAATACATTTATTTTATGAGCCCTTAATTTTAAAGGTCATATCCATATGTCATATCTGTATATCATATGTCAGGAATTGTACCGTTTGTCAGCCTGGTCTGCAGATTTGGGAAAAAAGGTTAGATTGTCACTCTGGCAGATACACATATACATATATATACTTACATTTTGACAGAGTTGTCACTTTTTCTGTTCTGTGTTACTTACTTTCACTCTGAAAACCCTAGAGGAATCTCAGCTAGTGTTTGGATTACTTGCTAATGATTCATGTTAAATTATGTGGAAGAGATTTCTGTCCTTAGAGTAATACACATTTATGCAACACTTCCGATTGGAATGGAACTAGGTGCTTTTCAAAGATCCGTGAGCAGAGGTGAGGAAGACTTTTTATTTTGTTGAAGAATAAGGCACAGAAAGACTGTATTTTCAAAACTTTCCTAAATAGTTGTTAAAGCTTCATTTTTCAGAAAACTCACTTGAAATACTTATAGTTAGAACCTGATGCTGAATTTCTCTATCTCATTGCTTTGTTTGAGAGGTAACTGTAGATGCCCAGTCCTTTTGAAAAATCAAAAAACAACTTTCTCAAATGATCTATAAAAATGGTGGGCACTTTTGAAAATTTTGAGCTACATGATATCTCAAAAAATACAGAGGAGTTCTGTGAAATATTCAGGATCAAAACATAACTCTTCTGAGTACAGTTCCAGCCCCAGAATTCTCCTATACTGCCTGTTTGTTGCTCCCAAAGAGCTTTTAACTCTGCTCTGTGGTGGTCAGCAAAAGGTACAATGCACTTCAACATGCAGCCCAGCTGCTTTAGCAAAAGGAGTCACTCCTTTTCATGACAAATTTGGCATTTTACTGCTGAACAGATTGGGTGAAGGGGCTTTTCATGAACAGTTTAAGTAAGGAGTCAAACAAAGAACAGAAAGTATATTTTTCTGAACCTATCAACCCACTTTTGAAGTTCTAGTTCTTACCAGTCATTTACTAAAAGACAGTCTTTCACATCTCCTTTTTCAAGCCCAGCGATAAAGCCAAGTCTATGAATATGGAAAGTTTAATACTGCATTAGAAAGTGGTCTGAAATAACTTTAACAGGAAAGCATCTGGCTCCTATTTATGTTAGTGAGACCCATATGCGTGCATCATAAGCCCCAAGTAATTTATATGGTTGGGGTTGGTCCATGTCTCATACAAAGGAATAAAAAGATCCTCACTAAGTAAGAAACTTTACAATGGAAAATTTACTCTCTAGCTTGCACAACCAACACTGCTAGATTTCAGTGGGAATCATGCATTCATCCACACATGGAAGAGTGAGAAATTGAGAAGAAAGCCCAGAAACATAAACACTGACTGTCTGTCTCTGACTATTCAAGTATAAAGACTTATATTACATACTGGTCATCTAAATAGAACACTAGAGTGAGAATAACTTTATATAATTGTTAAACAAAGGAGAAATAAATACAATTAAGACTGCAGAGGTGAAATCTAAGTTTATTAGGGGTCCGTTGGATCCTAAGCTATATACTTATTTGCATTATAGCTATAGCTTCTATTTCAGAACGAACTAAGCTGCTTATAGACATACAAGAATGTTATAGTTTAAAAGCTATGAAATACTCAGTTCCTGCTATTTAAAAGCCCGCGCCTCAGTACTAGAGCTCTAAAATTCTGTAGGGGTGTCTTTACTCAGGGGAAAAAACTCAAGAAGATTAATTCTAAAAAGTCCATTAAGTTCTGGGTTACAACAGTTGTAGGTGCTAAAAATGTCACAGATATCTAGTCCCTTCTGTATCTGGGTGGTTATTTGATTATTCAGTTTAAATATCTGCAACTCAAGCAAACCATGTTATTTAACAAAAATTTAAATTTTAAATTTTAGTTAGCTCACATATTCAAAATCTTTGCTGTCATGGGATTGAACTTCTGTTCATTATCGGTCCAGAAATCCCCAAAATGTTTGCAGCGTAGGTCAGATAAATTCAGTTTAGAAGGAAACAAGAAGGGAGCTAAGCTCTCTACAGATCTCTATTTCAGTCCCGCCCATTCACTACCCTATCCATACATCTAACTTTTTACTCAATTTAGCACCAAAGTTAGCACTGTAAGCGTACACCTCCTGTTACTCTCTGTTTACTGAAGTCATAATTTTAAAAGGGAAACACCTTATTTCCAGAATTCTTCCCTCTGTGTAAATACTATTTGTGATAGGTTATTCGCTAAGTTAAAACTAATTCTTCCATTTTCACAGCAAAACCAGTCTTTGTGACATAAAATAAATGAAGCCACCTATGTTAGAGAACATAAAGAATTGTTAAGAAATAATCAATCCTAAATCCTTTCTCCTCCCTTCAGTATGGTTTCTCCATCAGTGAAATGAGTAAAAGATAGAGTTGTTTTGTGAAATACTTTCAACTCTGCAGATGGGAAGCACTACATGAGACTAGGTATTATTTTTTTTTCTAACTAATGTTAGTAATATTGAGTAAAATCTACATTTTGGGAGACTAGCTTACACACAGAGTTTTGCTAATTTAGATACCCTACAGAGATGCAGGTAAATGTAAATATGAATTTACTTTGATATGTCCTTTCACATCATAACCTGTTCAAGTAGCTATATGGTATTTGACAAACTGAGCTTACAAGCAGCATTCTTTCAAACTCTAATAGGAGACAGGATTCTGGATGTGTGATGAAAAATATTAGACAGTCTGAAAAGACATGCCTGAAAATTTGAAACCTTAGGAAAATGTTTACAATAATCTGGATAACACATGCAATACACATGTACTTTTTCACTGTACACATGTCCCCTGTCATCACTCTTTGCCTCAAGATTGAAAATGAAGACCTAATAGAAGTTTCCAGATTTTCATAGATAATGCTGCCTTCCAGTAGACATGGGGTTAACTGTACTTAGAACATTCTGGGAAAACTCTTTTTATGTCTTTTCCCTTTGTTCAGATATCAAAACTCTTTATTTAGTCCAACCTACCTTTCACTAGAAGCAATCTGTCTTTTCATGTCTGACTTACAGAATAAAATACCGAATGCTATAGCAGTGAAAGGAGTAATACTAACCTCTACAGCAGAATATAAACCAAAACTGTAGTGTCTCTTCATATGAATGTTAATTTATGAATACTAATTAATTTTAAAATATTGTCATTCTTCAAGCTTTTAACATCTTCTATAATACATTTTCTTAGAAGTTTTGGTTTTTTACTTTGGTGTTTTGTTTTTACACATTTGTACAAAAGAAATGTAGTAATCACTCAGGTCATAAGTAATTTGCAGTCCATTCTCTTGCCTAATTCTTTCCACCAGGTTGACACTAATCTGTGGACAGTGCACATGAAAGTGTAGCCCATCAAGTTAGTGAGTAAAACTGAAACCAATCTATACCCTTTACTGGAACTGGCAGCTATAAATTCTGTGAAGACTCAATTACTGTGACTTTGTTACAAGTTTCAAGTAGTTGGCTACTGTGCAGGTGTGCTGCCTCAGGATCACATGTGAAACCAAAATATAAATCAAAATATTGTAATTCAATCACAAGGTTTCAGCCACTCCATCTCTTTAAAGATGTCAAAACCACTACCCTTGCCTTAAGCATTTTTTGTACCATTCTGTAAATTTGCTGAACATACTTTTGTCTAAATGCACATAAACTGTTCTCTCTAAATTAAATGAGAAACTGTAAATAACATACACCTCGTCCCAGATTCAAATTTAATTGCAGATTCAGACTGCAGTTAAATTTAGATTTATTTCATGAAATTATTTTGATTAGCATAATATTTCATGCTTTATTCTTTCTGAAGATCAAGAAGACTTTTTGAGAAGGCTGAAGAACCCACAGCAAAAAACACAATGCAATTCAAAAATTTCCTGCTAGGAATTATCTATGAATGACAAGATATTAACAGATTTGTTTGTTGTTTCTGAAATTAACTGCTCGGTTATTCATAAAATTACAGATTTTAAACTGATTTTCCACATGCTTCTAGTATTTCTTCACTAGAATGATTTTTATTATTGGCTGGTACACAAACTCACACTGAACAATTTCTGGGTGGCTATGTATTCTACAGAAATGTTTTTAGCAAGCTTCATGAATATTATGGTATGTATACTAGGGAAAAATTAAACTGATACGAATCTTCTCATCACTGTCTTATTTTCAGAAATTTTCTGATGAACAAAGCAAAAATGTATTTCATGTGCCTGTCCAAGTAAATGGTACTCCATGACAGATCAAAAACTACCTTCAGTATTGTATCTGCTGCATATTCTGTGATACTTGCTTTATGCTACGCTTCACAGAAACATAGCATTTCCCTGCAATCTAGTTTACTAGTAGACTGTGCTAGTAAAGGATGGAAACAAACCTAAACAGAGCTCAGCGACATACTGTCTGAGGCTGCCCTGTGGCAGACCAGCACATATTATATAAAATTACTGCAGGAATTCAGCCAATGAAATGGTTTGCCTCCAGCTTCTGAACATGACTGAAAAACCATAAAAGGTAGCCAGAATTAAAGAGGAAAATGAGACAGGTATGTAATTTCCTTATGTGCTCTGAGGTACAACAAATAACAACAGAAGTGTGGGCATGTCCTACAGTAAACTTTGTTGCACTAACATTTTAGTAAATGAAGAATACTGATAAGTGTTAGCAGAATTTGTGTCCTCCAGCAATACAAAGTCAACAATTTACACCTATTGCCTATTAGCTATCCAAGCAGTCAGAGATTACATTTTTATGCATTATATCAAGTGTAAGTCACTTGTGTGGGTTTTGGGCACCTCTCTGAGTGAAAAGTTTTACAGAATTTTATATTCTTGTAGGAGGCCTTGAAACCATGTATGTAAAAGGATGCAAAAATGGGCAAGCAAGGTTAGCCTTTATTAGACCAACTGATAAAGGTGGAAAAAACAGACAAGTGTTATCCTTTGTTACTTTGGGTTTACTTATTTTGAAATTATTTTTACAGAACTATATCTGTTTCACCCTACTAAATTTGATGATTTTTCCCTTGTAGTTTCTCTTTTAAATAACTGGGCTTTTTCTGAGATCTTTGTTTCAAAATTAAATCCATTAAAGTTCCAAAAGTCTCTCAGGTAGAATAGGACATGTAGAAATCTTTGCCTATGTTGGAATTGTCCAGATTTCTTTTTATAAAACCACTACTACTAGCAAGTCAGAGCATGTCTCCCATTTATGTCCTGACTTTTTCAGTTGCAGTTTCATTGCAGTATTCTGCAAATTACCCTGCAATGTCAGCCTCATGATTGATTTCTTTAATAACTTTGGAAGATTTTCATTTCAGCATCAGCAAAAAAACTGGGACAGAACCAATCTCTACAAGTAGCACTAGCACTCAACATTAATATTCAGATTAGTGGAAAAATAGGGTCAGCTTCCCTTTCTTCAATGAAGTGTAGTTCTGAGAGTGGTAGCTCTTGTTCCTGGCATACTGTAATGATTTGTTGTTCCTTTTAAAATACACTTCCATGTAGACATACTTGTCTGCATTTTGCTGGTAAAGTGAGCACAAGAATCCACAAAAGAGGAATTAAGGTGCCTGGTTCACACATCTCTTCCTTTCCACAGAGGGTATCCAAACTGAGCAGCTACACAGCTCTCTTTCAGCCCCAGCAAGTCAGGATGCTGAAGGAAGATGCATTGTGTCAATATTTTCAGGTGCAGCTGTGATCCTTTGTAACTGACTTTTTTTCTTTGAGATTCAACTGGCTGTTGTTCAACAATGAACAAGTGTTTCATACAGATGGCTATTATACCACATTATATTACATTATTTTATCTTTGATATAATAAAACCTTGGGCGTGGGTTTTGCATTGATAAAAATTGCAACTTCTGAATGTGAACTTGAGAATGTGGACAAATCATTCATGCACACGTATGGGCCTATGTTACCCTGTCACATAGCAAAAATGGAGCAAAATCATGAAGTGGGTTCAAACAAATATTATTTTTGTCTCTGCATAGGTACAATACAGACAAGCCTGAGTGGTAATTCCAGAAAAATGCAATAGCAGAAAGTGTAATTTTTTTGTACAATGACTGCAGTTTTTACTATACTCCAATAAAATGAGACCCATCACCTGTAACTGAATCCTGTTACTCACAATGCCCCAGGAAACGTCTGCTCATTTTTATGTGCCACTTCAGGATGGTGAGTACTCATTTTTAAAAAAAAAAAAAACACGCTTCCTTCATGCTCTGGTAGTGGCAGGAACTGCCCACAGGGCTGGTGTTTGTGCATCCTACCACTTTCAACTTTCTGTCAATTCAATTAGTATGGCAACGATGACTGCTATGGCAACTCTTAATGAACGAAGGGAAGGGAAGGGAAGGAAGGGAAGGGAAGGGAAGGGAAGGGAAGGGAAGGGAAGGGAAGGGAAGGGAAGGGAAGGGAAGGAAGGGAAGGGAAGGGGAAGGGGAAGGGGAAGGGGAAGGGAAGGGAAGGGGAAGGGGAAGGGAAGGGGAAGGGAAGGGAAGGGAAGGGAAGGGAAGGGAAGGGAAGGGAAGGGAAGGGAAGGGAAGGGAAGGGAAGGGAAGGGAAGGGAAGGGAAGGAAGGGAAGGGAAGGGAAGGGAAGGAAGGGAAGGAAGGAAAGGAAAGGAAAGGAAAGGAAAGGAAAGGAAAGGAAAAGGAAAGGAAAGGAAAGGAAAAAAGGAAAGGAAAGGAAAGGAAAGGAAAGGAAAGGAAAGGAAAGGAAAGGAAAGGAAAGGAAAGGAAAGGAAAGGAAAGGAAAGGAGAGAGGAGAGGAAAGGAGGGAGGAAAGGAGGGAGGAAAGGAGGGAGGAAAGGAGGGAGGAAAGGAGGGAGGAAAGGAGGGAGGAAAGGGGGGAGGAAAAGGGGAGGGAAGGGTAGGAAGGGAAGGGAAGGGAAGGGAAGGAAGGGAAGGGAAGGAAGGGAAGGGGAAGGGAAGGGAAGGGAAGGGAAGGGAAGGGAAGGGAAGGGAAGGGAAGGGAAGGGAAGGGAAGGGAAGGGAAGGGAGAAGGGAAGAGGAAGGAAGGGAAAGGAAAAGGGAAAGGAAAGGGAAAGGAAAGGGAAAGGAAAGGGAAAGGGAAAGGGAAGGAAGGGAAGGAGGGAAGGGAAGGGAAGGGAAGGAAGGGAAGGGAAGGGAAGGGAAGGGAAGAGGGAAGGGAAGGGAAGGGAAGGGAAGGGAAGGGAAGGGAAGGAAGGGAAGGGAAGGGAAGGAAGGAAGGGAAGGGGAAGGGAAGGGAAGGAAAGGGAAGGAAAGGAAAGGAAAGGAAAGGAAAGGAAAGGAAAGGAAAGGAAGGAAAGGAAGGAAAGGAAAGGAAAGGAAAGGAAAGGAAAGGAAAGGAAAGGAAAGGAAAGGAAAGGAAAGGAAAGGAAAGGAAAGGGAGACAAAAAACCACATCTTCCATTGAACTGCAGGGAGATAAAACATTTTTATCTTCAGCTCACTTGCTGCAGGACCAGATTCCATTCCTCTTTCTAATTCAGTCAGTTAAGGCACAGGACTTGTTATGGAGAATAAAGCTATCAGAAAGAATCAAGCTATCTGAATGTACCCTGTAAGCTTAATTACCCCACTTCTGCAGAGCTCTTTTCAGCTCTCCCTATACTGCTGACTGAAAAAACTTCTTTTAATAGATTTTAGTTTAAAATCAGCCATTATCACTGTTCTTACAACTTACATGATTCATACAAGTACGTAAGTACCAGACAATTCTTAGTTTATTTAGTTTCAAAAAACTCCTGTACAAACTCTCCAGTGAACTGGGCAAGTATTTTGCAGAGGGAAGACTGAGATACTAGACACTTGACTGGCTGCATACAGTGTAATGAATTGCATTCGACAGAAAAAGCACAATACCACTTTATGCATGCTCTTAGCCATGGCAAACGTGAATTAAATGCATTAGCTTTTCAACCTAACTAGGCACTGATGGCTTTAGGTTTTTTATACATTATGTAGTAAAAGCAAAGTCTCCTAAAAAGGGTCAACATCCTTTAAGTTATGTTCACAGAAATCCTAAGAGGAGGGTGAAGATTAAGTCTGAGTAAGAAAGCAGTTTGAGGATAGGGCACCACATTCTTATGAGCTTTGAAGAGTGGAAGACAGGATCCTTCTGAAAGAACACGGTATCTCAGTGAAAATCTTAAGGGTGTCCAGGAGGTAACAGGATACTTCAGCTACCTGCATGGGCAAGTCTGGAGGCTGTAATATGTGAAAGGGAGATCTTTAGGTGAGTAGACTAAAGGTTCTTTGACATCCTTGTGACAGCAGGGAAAGTACCTAAACTCCAAAATCTCTCCCAGAAAGTTTGCAATGTATGATCTCTCTTGGATACAAAAACAGTGGGGTTTTTAATCTACCAAACAGAAAACCAAGAAATGGCAACTTTTTCTCTTCTCATAGCCATTTTCAAGAAATCTTTATCAGGCTTCCAGAATAAGTAGCACAGGAGTATCACACAAAGCTATTTCTAGGAGTAGCATATGCAACTATTAAGAATATCTGTTTTTTAGTAGGTCTCAGTCATCAGTCTTGGAAAGAAAATACAATTATAAACTAAAGAAAGAAAACAACTTTATGACTCACAACCACTATTAACAATAGTAAGCAATGGTATTATAAGGAGTCACAGAATTGCTTACAAATACAGTACTCTTTGAGTTCTCTAGGATGTCAAATTACACTGCCCAAACAGATGTTTTCCTCATGATTTATTTTATTTAAAGGAGCTAATGTTGCAAGAATAAGATGCCATATAGAAGTCTAAAGAGAAACCTTCTTCCTGCAGCATTTTAAATCCCTGAATATACATTGTCATTACACATAAACCATGTAAATTAAAACTTGTGTAAACATGAAACAATTTTACTGTCACTAATACCTACTCAATGCTCAAAAGCTAGTGGAATCTAGTTAGACAAGATCAACAGAAGAATAAAGATGTTCATGTAAGAGCTGTAGCCTAATGTACGATGACTAATGTCTGGATGGTGATACAGGAGAGATTTAAGGCACAGAATTATGAAGGAGAGTGACATTGTTTTATGGTCATGAACGGGCATTATAGTGAAAAATCTTCATGGAAGTAACTTTGCTATGGTCACAGAAAACATCTGAAATACTAGGTAATACACTGTAGGAGGCTGACCTAGATCTTTCCCTCTGCCTGCTCAGTATATATGAGAAAGCAGTAAATCCACATCATCTCTTTCCATCTTGCAGAGAATTTCTAAAGCTGTGAAAATGGGAGTCCTTTGTGGAGCAGACCTATCAGCAGAATGACTCCTGTGCCTGTTTGTGCTCTCTGGAACTCAACTGGAGGTGTGGGGGGCACAGCGTTGCACAATCTCCATTGAGTCTTCTGTCTGTCCTTGGACATCTGCCATGCTTGGGGAATAGGCACTGTTCTCAGTTTTTTCTACCAGGGACCATCCCTTCCCTACAATCCCAAAAGAAGGATGGTTCACCTATGCACATCCCATCTCAGACTCTCCTATTCTGGACTTTCTTTGTAAGGGGATCATTTAGGCAAAGTCTCTGTTCTGCATCTCATCTTTTAATTATATCTAGCTGTTCTCCCCAGCTTGTATATTGTGCCTTATTTATAGTTGGCTCCTATGAAATTCTTTAAATGCTTTATGTTCATCACTTTCTTAATCAAAAGCATACTACTTACATATATCCTAGCTGCATTAGTATGATAGCCACCACTACTAAACACACACAGTCCAACATTCTAGAAGGAAAGCTTGTGTCTTTCCAGCATAATGCTTTTCAGGTATTTTAGGTACTTTCTGCCTTTTAGAAGCTCTCATAAAATAAAAGGACAGGTTGTTAGGTAATACTTGACATTTACCCCAGGAACACAACACATCAGAGGCCAAAACAATAACTGAAATTGGGAAAGTACCTGTGGCAGAATTGGTTCCAAGACAGTGTAAGAGACAGAGAAGACAGTCGTTACTCTGCACCTTCTGCCTCTGAACAGCTGTTATGCTTATATCATTTCATACCAATAACTACCAGTGGCAAATACAGTAGCAAATCTTTCATCTTCCTATCAAAAAGAGATCCTTCCAAGGGGTACTGGTATGAGAGGGAAAATCCAGCTCTTTATACCCAGGCTTTCAGAATGCTTAATTTACATGGAACACCGGTGCAAGTTAATTAATTACATAAAATTAACTTTTTTTTCAAAGCATTGTGACCAAGAGTGTAATTTTTATGTTAGTATCTTTGTAAACAGGAGTCTAAACTCGGGATTTATGTATAAGACTCAGGAAAGCCATTTATTCCACATGTATTTATAATATGCTGTTAGCAAAAAAGCAAACAAACCTAAACCTAGTTGAGAAAGTAATATATTCGATAAGAAAAATCAAATGATGTGTTTATATATTATATATAATTACTGTATTATATCAGATGATGCCATATACTGGTATCAATTGGCATTGTTCCAAACCATAGGCTTATTTCAAGAACTATTCTCTGAAAAGCATCTTTAATGATGTCATGTCTGAGCTGGCATGATACAAATTACCTGAACTTCTTTACAGACAAAAGTAATAACACAGAAATATTCCATTCCTTTTCTACACACTCACACACAAACAAGTCACTAAAGGTTTGGAATACTTTCTGTAATCTTTCCTGAGCTGTCCTCTAATCTCGTTCATTGAGTGAGATCCAGAAAATGAGTTTGGTATTGAGATGTTTCATGCTTCAGCTCCTAGAAGTTAAAATCCAAGGTGCTGATAAATTCCCTAAATAGTGAGTGGGAGGGAGTTACATATCTAGACAACAGCCAGTGTAAGGAGGAGGCAAAACCTAATCCAGGTGGGAGGAAATGCTAAGGAAAGGAGTGGTCCGGGATGCTGTCCCTTGCCTGTCTGAAAGCTGCAGCTGTGAAACTTCAGAGCTCAGAGCCCTTGGACACATGTTACCACTGGCACTTACGCATTTGCTTGGGGATCCATTTCCAAACCAAGGAGGTGACTGAACTGAAAACTTGCAGTTTTGTATGCCACAAAGTTAATTCTCAGCCAGATCAGTCCCCAAAACTGACCAACTGTTTAGCTTGGCTAGTATTCATTCTGGCAAATAAGATTTTGGGCAGCAGCTTGAGCAAAGGCTTAAAGAAATCAAGAAACTGCAGCTTAAGGATATTGTATAATGGTGCAGCTAAGTGCATCTAATAGCTGAATATTGCTAATGGGCAGAACAGCTCTCCTTTTGGTCCCTGTCGGTATGTTCCTACTCCTTCCCTTGCACTAGCAATTGTGATTCTTTGACACTTCAGTGATCTGGGTCAGGAAGCTAAACTGATTTAAACTAACGTTGCGGAGGGGGAAAGCTGCAGTCCCATCAGATCTCACCACTGTCTCTGCATCCACTTAGATACTATGCAAAAAACTGAGGAGTGTGATGGGGGTCAGAGAGTTGAGGTGAGGGCAGGACGCACAGGGAACAAAATGGAGACAGGCTGGACTAACTGCTACAGCAGTCAGAATTGTTTCATATAGATGTTAGATCACTTCAGCTGTTAATAGCAAAAAGCAAAATCATGCCTTTGAGTACTGGCACACAGATCATTGTTTTCCCCTAACAGTGTAAAAGAACGTTAAGTAGGGACTGATACTTTCACCTTTAACACAGCAGTCTAGTGATTTGACCATTTTCCTTGTCATTAGAAAATGTTGGTTGTGTTCAACCTCCCCCTTGTGAGTTTTTCAGTGATGATGGTTTTTGTTTCTTATTTTGGTCTTACATCACACATGAAAGACAAATGTGAAATTAGCACATGATATGTTTATTTTGGAGTATTTTGGTCTTCATAGAGTCAGTAAAGATATCTAAGTAAAGCGTTCTACTGTTCATCAGAAGGTAAATGAGGTAACTACAGAATCATGTGGGAACCAGTAATTAGATTTTTTTAATGTATATGCAGTTAATTCTGTAAAGATCAGAGCTCCCTCTGTAAAATTATTTCACTTTGCATTGTGCTTTCTATAATGTTTCACTGTTTGTTCTGTATAGAAGTACAGTCTGTCCCAATACAAGAACAGATACATTTAAGCAGATTTTTTTTATTCTGTCCACTCCATGCAGTACAGCTATGACCTTATCTTCCTGTTATTTGGGCTCTCCACTACTTTGGATACACAATTACCTGAATAGTGAGTACAAAATAGCATTTCTTTTTTCACTTTCCCTCAGTTTTGCAACTTAATATGCAACATTAGTTAACACAAAAACCGTTTCTCCAGGTTTTAAGGCATTCAGCCCATTGCCTATTTATTGTTAGGAGTCTTTATAGACATCCAAGTGCTAACAAATGCAAAATAAAAGAACCTGTTTTTCATGTTGCCAGACCAAAGGAAAAGCAGGGGGGGAAAAATTGTTCAAGATTCTCTAAACTTCATTGAGAATGTGATTTCTAGTAATATAACAATGGCTGTACCGGGTCAGGCTGAAGATCTCTCTAGCACAATATTTTCTTTCCAAAAAGAGGATCCTCAGGGAACAAAAGAAACATCAAAGAACAGAGCAAGCACACAGTGATTTCCCCATATAATCACCCAGTGTTACTGCTTTATACTTGCTCCAAGTGTGTTTTAGGATTATTCTAAAACCAGAATACCCTAAGGCTGCACCATGAGCAGGGGTTTGTTTTTTAAACAAGTCAGGAAATTTTCAGGATGTTCAACCCTATAAGGTGAATATTGGTGGTGAAATGTAGGACTCTCAGTGAGGTGTCATACAGAGAATCTGTGCTTCAATTATGAGACTAGTAATCAAAAAAGCCCTTCCAGTCCTCTGGTCATTCAGACCAAGAAATTATGTGCATTTTCCCCCAAAAGGAACACAGCCTGTGTTCTAGTAGGAGCCAGGTGAAACTGGTAATTTACCTTGAACTTTCCAAGTCCTAGGCTTAGTCACAGACCTACCTTAGTGGGAGGAAATCTTACAACCATGCTTGGCCAAAGTTGCTATTTACAGCTTGAAACTGAACTGGTAACCTGTTGAATATTAATTTTATTAAACAACAGCTAACTGCAGTTTCATATAACTAATGAAAAGATGGGAGAGTATAGATTTTATACCTGTACAGAACCTCTTCGTGTACAAATAGCTAGCAGAAGTCCATAGCAAATTCTGTAGGAGGAAAGAAGCCAGCACACCCCCTCATTCCAGGGTCTGCAAAAATCTTTCATAAACTGTCAACAGAAGAGAGACAAAGAGACAGCATCTAATTTGCTGTATAGTGGCAGACTCAATAAAGGTCGATGTTACCTAACTGCTATCTCCATTGACTCACTGCTTTGACCAGTACAGTTTTTTGTTACTATCCTGAAATTTTACCCTCAATTTATGTTATTTTTCCAGAGCTTATGGTAAAGCAAAAAGCTCTGAAAGACTGCATGAAACCTGAGGAAGAGGAAGAAAGGGAAAAGCAGCATAAAGGTCATATAGTGCCACAACAAAACTCTCATCTATACAACTAAATGTCCATCCCTCCTAAAACAGGGCAGTAGAACAGTCCCTGGCAAGTTTTACATCCTGACCTGTGCCCAACCACAATATATGGAAAAGCATTAGCTGGTCCATACCAAAACAACACCAGCTGACATGTTTCAGTTAAGCAGAATGAACAGCTACAGATCAGTGCTGCAATTCATACCACAGCTCTGCTCCATGTATTAATATAGATGTTGTGATACCAATGCAATAATTTATATTATTAAGTTCTAGGCAAAAATAGAAATCCAAATTTGGGGGAGATGTTCCTAGCACTTTAAGACTGTATTCATGATGCATTGACTTAGTGTAATAAGCATGAAAACTTGTTACTGCATCATTTGTGGAGGTAAATTTAAGCAGCCTCTGTTGCACTATGACAATAAACATATAAAGATGCAGAAGAGAATTTTAATTTTTTCCTTTTAAAAAACCCAAGAAATTTAGAAAATAATTTCTGATGTCATTCACGATGGTATCATGACCAGTACCAGAGAAATTTTCTTGCACATGTGATGTTCCTCTAATATTCTCTACAAGTAAGTAGAAATAAACCTCTATAACTACCTACTTAATTCTCACCTTGTACTTCAGCTTAATTTTGTACAAGTTTTCATTGAGAAAAACCTTTCCAGTTCAATTTAAATTTATCCAACTGGGATTATCACTGAAGACAGGTTTCACTGGATATATTGTATCTCTGCTATCAAATCTTTTTTGTTATTTCAGAAACAAACTGACTCACTTTTTTTCTTCCTCACATATTTGCATTGGTTTAAGTTTACCATCATTGTGAATAGATACTGTTATAGTGACTGATATAGTTATGTTGACAGAGAAACTAACATCTGGAATGCAAGAAGAAAAACACCACTGCCCTGCAAGATCTGAGTATTTTTTGACACTGCACGATCAACAGTATGTCAACAAAATGACAGATTTGTGTGATTTAAGGCCTTGCTGCTCAGGGCTTTGTCTAGTCAAATTTTGAATATCTCCACTGATGGAAAGACCACAGCCTCTCTGGTCCCCTTTCCAAAGTCTACCACCTTTGCAGTAAAAAAAATACTCTCATATGAAGTCTGTTTCCCTTGTTCCAACTTGTGTTCATTGTCCTCTTGTACTTCCATTGTGAAGTCTGAGAAGACCTCTGAGAAGAATCATAGAATATTGGGTTGGCAAAAACACAGTCTAGACAAGATGGCCCAGCACCTGGTCCAGCTGAATCTTAAAAGTGTCCAAGGTTGGGGAATCCACCACTTCCCTGGGGAGATTATTCCAGTGGCTGATTGTTCTCATTGTGAAAAATTTTCCTCTTGCCTCCAATCAAATCTCCCCAGGAGTAACTTGTACCCATTATCCCTTGTCTTTTCCATGTGACTCCTTGTAAAAGGGAGTCTCCACCTTCTTTGTAGCCACCCTTTAAATACTGGAACACGGTGATGAGGTCTCCCCTAAGCCTTCTCTTCCCAAGGCTAAACAAACCCAACTCTCTCAGCTTTTCCTCACATGACAGGTTTCCCAGTCCTTTGATCATCTTTGTGGCCCTCCCTCTGGACCCTCTACAGCCTGTCCACATCTTTTTTGTATAGCAGGGACCAAAACTGAACGCAGTATTCCAGATGTGGCCTGATAAGTGCTGAGTAGAGTGGGACAGTGACTTCTTTATCTCTGTTGGTGATGTCCTTGTTGATGCAACCCAGAATCCTGTTGGCTTTCTCTGTCTCTGCAGCATGCTGTTCACTCCTATTGAGTTTGTTGTCCAACCAGGACCCCCAGGTCTCTTTCCATAGAGCTGCTCCCCAGACGGGTAGATCCCAGCCTGTGTTACACTCCTGGATTATGTTTTCCCAGGTGCAAGACCTTACACTTGTCCTTGTTGAACTTCATAAGGTTCTTGTTAGCCCACTCTTCCAGCCTAACCAGGTCTTCCTGCAGGATGGCTTTCCTTTCCAAAGTGTTTACTTCCTCACTCGGTTTGGTATCATCAGCAAATTTCATCAGGCAACACTTGATCCTATCATCCAGATCAGTTAGGAAAATATTAAAAAGAGTCTGCATCCATCTTCTCTACACCCTCCCATATCTGAAATATTTGAAGACAGCAGTAAGATCTGCCCGCTTTTGTCTTCTCTTTTAAAGGCAGAAAAATCTCAGTTCTCTCCTCGTATGTCATATGCTTCAACCCCATGACCAGCTTCATAGCTCTCTGCTGGACTCACTCTGGCATGTCAATATCTTTCTTGTACTAGGGAGCCCAAGACTTGATGCAGTGGTCTGACTGAGGTATCACTAGTGCCAAGTAGAATGGAAAACCAAGTTCCCTTTGACCTACTGGCTACACTCTAAAAGTCATCTTGTTAATGTGGTTGGCCTTCTGTGAGGGCACACTATTTTATCTGTGAAAATACATTACTCCTCACAGAGGTGAAGGTACACATGCACTGACACTGAGTTACAAGGCCAGTATAAACAAAGTTTCTGTTTTGATTGTACACGTAAATGTATCATCAGGCCTTTCTTATTCAAATTTCAAACAAAATAATTATGCATCTCTTACACTTTATTGTCCAGCTTAGGAGACATTCTCTGTTCAAGATGGCAACTTACTCTTTAGCCCCTAAGGGAAAAATAATATAAACAGTATTTAATCCCAATGAGTAAAGAGTGCAATAGGAAGAAATGGTTCCAGGGGAAAGATGTAATGAGAAGCAGCAAGGAGGAATAATGGCATGGGAAGAAAGAAAGAGAGACTAATGAAAGGGCAAAATGGGAAAACGTAGGAGAAAGGGTAAAAGAATTATTGTAGAAGTGAAAGGTAGGGAAGAAATAATCTTTAGTCTTTATCAGCATCTGGAAAGTCTGGCCACACTAGCAAAGGCCTCTTCTCAAGCTCTAGAGCCTAGTGCTAAAACAGACCCTACCGACCTCCTCTTTCAAACCTTTTTAAAGTTCTAAACACTATAAAATCTATCCTAGTGTTTCAAATAAACTCAGTGACTGCTTGCAGTGCGTGAATCCTTGATCAGTCTTTTGGCTCTGCATAATCAACTTGCTGCAGTACACTGAGACTCTGGCATTGTTTCTCAGTGGCCAGTGCCAACAGCAACCTGAGTTTCAACCATTTTAAATGTGGAAGGATTAAGAATTTAAATCTAAATCCGGTGACTTGTTTGGCCTGAATGCTTCAATTTTATTTTTCAATTTTTTAACAAAAACACTCATCAAGTCTACCAGTTGTCCCTAAAACTTTTCTGTTAATTTCAATTTTCAGCTTTCAAACTTTGTGTTCAAGCTACCCCTCCTATTTTTTAACTATTTGCCCCAACAGGATCAAACAGGGCATTTTTGTGTAATGAACTCTTTTCTCCATGACCACAGCTTTCACTGTGGACAGCAAGAACGTTGCAAATAGGGCTTTATTTATTTATTGTATTTGTTATATAACACCCATCCCCATGTATCTGGCTGCCCTACAAAAGTTAAAGACAAGAATAAATAAAATAAGGCTATACTCAGTGACCAGAGAGAAACAGCTGTCCTGCCAAGAGCCAAGAAAAAACAACTCAGAGAAAAAGAGCTGTTGAGAAAATCAAGATAAAATGATCAAAGATGTACTGTCCGGAAAGGTCATCAGAGTTTATTATTGAGGCTTTTGCATGCCCTGTCTGCTTGATTACTGCATATAAGCATTTTACAGTCAGCCCTGGAGGCTAATGCAGGTGGAGATGATGTGCAAACCTATCAATGGAACCAAAAAATGATCTGCAGCTGTCCAAAAGTCACAGCAGTGTGAAAAAAAGAAAGAATAGTGACATTCAACTGTAACTGCTTAACAAAGATGAGGATCGTTTACATTCATTTGTTAGAGTCATCACCATAAACATCATGTAAAATTTAATGTGATTGCATACCAGAAACCAAACAAAAGGAAATTGAATTATCTCTACTTCTAAAAATAAAAGTCATTATCAAAAAGTACTGTAGAAGAGTAAATTTTCCATAGCACAAAAAAGGACAGCAAAATTCCAGAGAATTCAAAGAAATTATTAGCATTCCATTTCTCTCCAACCCTGCTGGGTCTCTTATATAGCCATTAGTCAACTGTATTTGAAATATGTCACTGGACAAAACAGGGCAGAGAGGGAGGGGTTGTTCGTTACTCTATTTGTTGAACATAGCAGAATCCCAAAAATGGTTAATTTTGAACCCCAGCAGTACAGACACATGATCTTAAATTCTTGGACAGTACAAATGCCAGCCAGATCCTCCCAGCTTTTTAGTCATTATGACTATATGAAGATGTTGAACCCTGCCTGGAAGACGTACAGACAGGCTCAGTTTACCTCTGAGCTGAATTATGTCATTCGTACTACGGGGCACATGATGGGACACTTCTCTTCTTTTGCTATTGCTTTTTCCTCACATTCCCTGCTGATCTGGTACATCCCACTTGTGATACCTACTCATACAGCAGCAGAATATGAGTATTTTAGGGCACATATAGGGTATGTGTCCCTTCTGGCTGCAGCTGGGCCAGCTCAAACAGCTACAACTCCTGTTCACCCCTGGCTACTCACTGGTGCACCCCTTGCAGTGTTTACCACACTTCCAGTCCTGCCAGAAGAGCTTCTCTGTAAGCACCTCCTAAAGCATTTCAGACAAACTGAATCAAATTCACAGGATTCAGTGGGAAACTTACATGCATGTCTAGTTCCTAAATAAATCCTAACAGTTCAAAGCAGCAAGGGTCCAGGCTAATTTATAGTAAACCAAATACACAACATCGTGACACCATAAATAATACCTGTTGTTGTAAGAACCTTATATTCTCTTCTTTTTCCCTTTTATCACCAAAATCTTAAGCACAATTAAAATTCCTTCTATCATGATATTGTGGTTTGGAAAACCTTCCTCTTAAAATTCCAATAAATAATTGGAAGATACTTTATCTTCCACCAAATTCCTCCATAAGGCCTCAAGCTCCTGGCAAATTTCCAGCTATAAAGATTTTGTGGCTGTTTCCCATCCCTGTATTCCTTTTTATGCTATTTGCTTCCCAATCTCCAGACTCAGAAAAGCAAAAGGGTCCAGAATGCATTCCATACAACCCAGACAGCAGGATCAACTCCCCAACGAATCGATTTGTTTGGTACAACCTACCCTTATTCTGTGTCTTCAGACAGAAAGCCCTTCAGGGCACAGTCTGTCTCTTTTCTGTGCTTAAAGGACACAAACCACCCAGCCCTCCTGGGAACCTCAATGCTATCTGGATTCTAACAGATGCTTTGAACTCCCTCCATTATCAGGCCATCCCTACAAGACATCGGGCTCAGACTGCTGAGACTCTTTTACATTTGTCATCAGACATTACATCAAAATACAAACGAATGTACATTTCTTCTTCTTTTAAAAAGACTCCTTGTCCTTGTTCTCCCTCTATGTCAGTCCAAGCACAATGAATCCATCCCTTACAATGTCTGAATCTGTGCTCAAATTTACTGCACACAGGACCCTGTGGTTGCATGCAGCCTAACATGAGCTGGCCCAATAGTCAGAAACCGAAGTTCTCAATACACGGATTCAAATATGGATTTTGAACATGCAAAAATTGCAGATACAATAGTCATAGTGGTAAGTACATGGAAAAAAATGCCTATGAGCATTTTGACTCCACTGTCCATATGGAGTTACGAAATCACCATGCAAATACAAAAGATGCTTTCTAAACTGGTCATCATGCTAGGCCCAAACTGAACATGCACAGAGACTGAATTACATCTTGTCCATGAAGAAAATATTGCTTTTGATCACAGGGTTGAGGTTTTTGGCAGGGTACCAGGGAGCTCCCAGTGTGGCTGCCTGTATCACACAGAAGTGTATATGGCTAGAGGGCAAACATGAGATTCCCACTGTGCCAACATATCAACCTTTGTAAACACAAATATGGAATGAAAATAAGAAGTGGCAAGACTATATCATGCCAGCGGTACATGCTGTATTTATTATTCTAGTGCATATGTTCTGAATAAAAAGATCTTTGTGGGGGTTCCACTGTCATTCTGCTTCAAAATCAGGCATTTCTAAATCCACAACAGCTGATGAGAATACTTTTCAAGTTGAAAAAGATCCTACATGGAGAAATCTAGTTTTAAAATATCTCTTTTTTTCTTACTGCCTTTTTAGTTTTTGTTTTCTCACAATGCTGTATTTCAAATCACTGTCGGTTATTGAAGTGTATCCAAAGGGCACCTTTGCAAAGGACAACAGGTCTCCCAGGCTCTTCAGTGACCAACTCCCTGCTGTTGAGCGGGTTATGGAAAAGGTGCATACTGTAGGAATAGAATTTCACATAAACTATCTGCAACAAAATAAATTTTAATAATTTTAATTGTCTCTTTACAGTTATAATTTAATTAGAAGTTTAATTTGAAACAGATCTGAGGAAAAGAAATAGTTTTCTAAAGTTGTTTTGATTGTTCCATTTTTAAATTTTGGTAGAAGATATCATAATTATGGGAAATAATGGCATAACTGTTTAAATCCAGTTTCACTCTTTCAGTTAACTTACATTGAAGTTCTATATGAAATTTCTTCAGAGTAGCCCTGGGAAGGAATTCACAGCTCTTACTGTAAGGTATGTGAAATGTCATTTTTAACTCTAAGTTTGCCCAAAGACTGCACGTTTTTCTGAAAACAAAACAGCAAATTTCTATACTTCACCTGAATCACAACTTTCACATTCTTATGTGCTTGGAGACTCTACATTTTACTCTTCATTCACAAAGAATCCACAGGCACCATTGGAATGAGAGCTCTGCCAGGGGTAAGGCAGCTTCAAGATCAAAGTGCAGATTTATCAAGAAAACAATGAAGAATAGGAAAACAACACCACTTTAACTATACAAAGTCATTGTACATTCATACCAAGAAGATTTCACTCATTACCACATTTTTGGACAAAAGGAAGAGGCAGGCATAAAGAGGAACGGCAGAATGATGTTAATGAGGTTGCAGAAATGTAGCTGAGAGATTTGTCCCTCAAGTTTCATGTGTGTAATATAATCATTTGTGGATTAACATGCTGGAAGTGGGAGGTTTGGAAGCTTTTCTGAACCCAGAAGAGTGTCTGGTTTAAAAGTGGTGCTGTAGGTATTTGGAACAGTCTCCCCCAAAATTTTCTGAGTACCTATGGCAAAAATATTGTAATATTAAAATTTTCTAATAACACTTTGTTTTAATCTTGGTAGAATTTACAATGAGAAAAAGAAGGAGTACCTACAGGGAGAAGGAAGTTAATGTTTTCCTGTCTGCAAGACTCTTGTTCAAATACACTACAGAATGCTATTCTGATGGCACCAAAATACTGCAAAAAACATTTTCCAAATTATATGATCAGGTCAGTTTAAAAGAATAAGCTGCAGTGCAGGAAAACTATAAAAATAGTATATACAGATGGTCTTAATGCATTTATTCTGTGAGGAACCTTTCTAAGACTTTTTTGCCCCAAATCCATCAGTCCAGAACTTTGCATATTTGCGGATCAGATGTGCAGTTTGCACAGAACTCCTATGATTCAAAAGTCACTGCATGTACAAACACAGAAAAAAGCCAAGGAATTATCTTACACATATTTTTTAAAAAGAAGAAAGCACTATTGGCAAGGAGGAGGCTCTTTTTGCATGTTTGTTTAGGAAAGGTCAGGCTGTTTGTGATCAAATTCAGGCAGCAAAGGATATTATTAGGATAGCAAGGCAGGCAAGATGCAAACTACTCAGGTCTGGCTGCTCTCATTAATTCCAAATAAAATTGTGTCTACTTTCTCTGCCTTGTGGTAGAACTAACATTCCTGACCAGAGAGTGAAAGACTTCAAAGATCTTAGCATGAGAAGAATAGTTTTTAGATTAACACATATAGCTTATTAAAATATTCAAGTCTAGGTTTAGAACCACAATGTTTGTACTCACTCTATGGCAGCTTCCAGATTTCACTGAGTATTTCTCTCACTCAAGAGCTATTTGATCTGTGGATAATGATAAAGAGGGGCAAGTAGAGATGTAGAGTCCCCTTAGCATTTAGCCAGTTTCAGGAGCAGGAGCAGACTGTTGACTAGAAAGATGGTAGCCAGGTACCTCTTTATTTTCAAAAATGTGTACAAGAACCTGTTTCGTTAAGTGTTGAGCATATGAGCTTAATACCTACAAGTTCAAAGAAGTATACATTTCTACTGACAACCATTTTCCAAAGAAGCTCTGACTCTCAGCTTCCTAATAGGATTGTGCTCACCACTGCTGTTTGTGCTTTCTCTTGCTCTCTCTTCTGGCAAACACACACATCAACAACTACAGCCTGTCAATCCTGCAGCCTTGTGTTTGTAATGTGCCAACCTGTTCGGCGTAACTTCTCATTGTCTCTTCCACCTCAGCTATTGCTTTGGGCTGCAGTTCCTGTTGGTTCATAAAGGAGAATCTGACTATTTCTTCATTAACTATCTTTTTTAAAATCAAAAGCTATGACATTAAATTTTTCTGTTATTATCATAGCAAACACAGCCATTTTCTTCTCTATGACAAAAAAAAATCAGCACTTGGCATTTACAAATGTTGTAGTTTCAGCCCAGATGATAAAAACCTATACTAGCTAAGGATATTAAATAATGAATGAATAGACTTATACATATAATCAACTGGTTACAGCTTTCTGGAAGATATACTGAATTGGCTTTATGCATGACACCAAAGCTGGTTTTGAAATTAAGTTCATCCAAAAGACATTTCAAAAATTACATGAATGACATTTGAGAACTCTTAAGACTAAGTCTTTGAGACGAAAGCACTTAGTATTGTACTCAAGGACTGATACACAAATAAACAATGAATAAACAATGGGAAAACAGTGTTGTGAGTGTCAGTAAACAGAACATATGCTTAAATATACTCCTTTGCTTCCCTGGAAATATTTGCATAACCTATGCCAGTTAATTTCATAAGATGGGTGAGACCATCAAAGGCCATAGCTCTTCCAAAGGGTCCTCTTCCCTCAATTCTGCCCACCTTTCTACTCCCAGCAGCACTCTCCTGTCTTTTATTCTTACCTGGCTCTGATGCTTGTTGGATTCTTTTGTGATTTGATACAAGTTAAAAAGCAAGAAGGAGTTTTGTAACAGGAAATTTCCTAAACAATTTGTAGATCACTTTGTAGCCCAAGTTATATTCCAATAATCTCACTTGTTGGTCAAGGATTCATTCAAAAGCCACATATAGCTCTTAATACAAAATTTTTTAGGCTCATAAAGGCAAATACAGATGTCAGAAAAGTCTTCTCTTCTGTGGACTGTTCCTAAAAAGTAATATGATCAAATGGCCATCTACAGAATATTCATGAGGGTAATGGTCTTTTTTAAAGATCTTTTCTTAAGAAATATCCAGAGAAATTTGTGGATACCTTATCATGTTATCTCAGATTGAAGACTCTTTGAACACAGTCAAAGATACTGACTTATATTAATGCCAACCAAAATCATAAGCTTTTATCTACAAGGGATCTTAACATTACAGTGTAGGAAGATGTTAATTTATCTGTACTAGGAAGAATGGATGGCTTTTGCTATTTTTCATGATGCTTAAAAATTACCTCAAAACCTTCTCACTCTCATAGTTAATTTAGCATCTAGTGGAAGTTATTAGAATAATTTCTCTCATTTTACATTTAAAAATTAAAAGTTCATACCATGTAAGTATTGAATAATATACATATAAACAGTTTGAATAATTCCAATAGTTAGCCCCCTGATTGAATATGTCTCATGTCTTGTCAAAATAAAAGCCTATATGGATAACTTACTTCAAATTTCAGACTGAGCATGGTTATTCAGACAGAATTACACTTGTGTGGCTGGTTCATATGACATTTTCCATGTAAAGAACAAAAGTTGCATCATATATAAAATATCATTGCCAGTATTCCACAGTAAATTGAGATTTCATCTTACTATTTGATTTTAATCAGCTTACACAGAAATTTTATACTTGTTTTCTTTTTTAGTAATTACTCTAAAATCATTATTTCATTATAGTAGTTACTCTAAAAGTCATTACTTTATTAAACTCAAATTGCTGTAACCAGCTACAGGTTTTAAGGTTCAAATCTGAAAAAAAAACCAAAACACCAGGAAACACATAGTTCCCTATGTTTTTAATAACACTTTCACAGTTCCAGTTTCCAAAATATCAACCAAAACAAAACCCATTTTCCCATGTTGGGCTCCTTTTGTGGCAATAATATTTACTTACATATATTATGATACCTAAAACTTACTGAATGTTACTTTGTCTTCAAGAATGACCTGCTATGTTAAAATGTACCTGACTGTTTTATAGATAACTTTACTATGGATAGCTGTGAAGGGTACATGCTGTTTTGCTATGAGTGAAATTCCAAAGTGCCACAAATGGCAATTTCATTTTTTAAAATTTAAAAATAACTTAGTAAAATAGCATTACTATTGCTTATAATGTCTGCAGCAAATAAAAATAAAAAAACATGAAAAAATAACTGAAAATGTATGTTTATTTTGCTATACTCTGATGTACCATAATACACAGTAACATTTATAGTCTGTTACAAATAGTATTTTCAGAATGACTGCTGGGGTTCTATGTTACATATACACTATACACTTTTGTACTCTTCCTTTCAAAGTTTTATATACGTGTTTATTTTCAGAGAGGATGAGCATGTCAAGGAAACCAAAGAAATATAACATGCTCTA
The DNA here is from genome assembly GCF_031877795.1 of Strix aluco. NCBI lineage: Eukaryota > Metazoa > Chordata > Aves > Strigiformes > Strigidae > Strix > Strix aluco. Next base: position 76,655,119 of record NC_133971.1, read on the forward strand.
AAACCAGTTTTCTTTATAGAGCTGTTCTGCTGAGTAAGAACTGAAGTGTGCAATTTATAAAAAAAAAAAAAAAAAGAAAGAAAGAAAAAGAGAAAAAAAAAGAAAGAAAAAAGAGAGAGATTGTAATAGAAATTAGCTTGCTGTTTGAAGATTGCTATGCATCCTGGGTGCTGAGACCTCAGCTGGAAGTGATGTATGATAACTCTGAAAATCCTGTTATATTGTACTGTGATAAATGAATGAAGAGAATAGTTCTGAGGTCTTGAGACTGGGAGAGGCTATTATCATGTACTGATGCCCTACTGTGAGAACTGAATATGTCCATTCTCCAGAGCTCTTATCTGAAGCACTCAGAAAATTAATAGAATTGTAAATTTTTCTAATAGTGCTGAGAATTCCAGAGCTGAAACCTCCCTCTGGAAAGCGGGTTAGTAATAAATTTCTTAAAAATTAAAAAATCAGGAGGAAGACCTCTTGTAAGCCTCTTCAAACAGCTTTCTTATTATAATCTACATAATCACAATGAAAAAAAATAATATAAAGGTTAGAACATACTGATAACCTATGAAAAGAGATGTGATAAGTCCTTTTGCATTTACTAATGTGGTTTCAGAGGGAAACAGTTCAGAAAAGTCTGACACAGAAGGAAAAAAAAAAAATGTGTTTATATTTACCTTTCAAGATTCTATGGAAATTTTGGCCTTTATGGAGATTAGTTTACTGGAAGAAGTTTGAGGAACCCAATATTTGGGATGGGAAGAAGGCCTGCGATTACTCTGTATCAACCACAATAGCCAACATTATCGTCTGGTAGGAAAAGGTTAGCTCTGTAAAAAAAAAAAAAAAAGTACCTCAAAAAGCCATTAGAAGTAAGTAAAAACTCTACAAGGAAAAGAACCATTAGCAGAGACCTTTCTCTTGAAGGATGACAGGTGTTGGAATATTCTATATGTATGCTGTGTCTAAAAATGATCTTATACAAGAGTATGATAGGATACCTAATGGGGAAAAGGAAAGAACCAGAATCCCAGAGAAAGCAAAATCTTGATTGATTACTGGTGATGGAAAGCTGATACCTAGTTGATCTGCATTCCAGAATACTGGGTGAAATGCCTTTCCAGGATTATCTAAAGATTCCTATTTAATAAATTCCCCACTAATACATCCATCCAATACACAAACTATGTGCTTCATGACTCCTATACTATGCTGTCATTTTTGAGGCTTTGAGGGGCTTGTATTAAACATCTACATTTTTAATGCAATCCAAGGGAAGTTCTGTGGTAGGTAGAGCGCCACACTTTCTGGATCACTGCTACCACATTTTACAGAACAGTGAGTTATCTGTGGAAGATGGGACCCATTGTTACAAATGGTTCCTGGAGTTTCTAGTAATGCATATATTAAGGGTTATGCTTCATATCTGTTTAAAGTATGATTTTGTAGTACACTGCAAATGTGTTAAAAAAAACCAGCCTCTTATCAAAATGTTCACAGAATAAACATTAAATACACACAACCTACACAAGCATTCACATCAGTGGACTTAGTGGGAAATGAAATTAGTAGCATTTTATACTTCTTTTGCACTACATTTAGAGAACGTTTAGTTATCAGAGGTAAAAAAAAGGAGTGAAGCTATTCACACATCACTAGTAAAATGTGAGGAATACAAAATAAAAAAATTTAATCTGAGGCAAAGCATATTTGATTTTCATGGTATTCACACAGGGCCATCAAAGTAAAATATTATTTCTACAGTTCAAACAAGACTTCAGCTGTTCTAACTGCATTTTATGTGCAAACAGGAATTGTGAGTTTCATTGTTACTGAACCATTGCTGACTTTAGTAGCTTGTGATTACACAAAGTTCACATATCTTTTTTTAAGCTGTTTGAATACAGCATGAAAAAAAGCAGCTGAATGTGATCGTCGCATTTCAGTCATCTCTTATTTTATTCTCCTATTTTGAGACACTGAATCACTGGAATTCTCTCTTTAATAACTTACCAGGAACTTGATCAAAGAATTAAATGCTTTCATATTCCTGTGCTTAGAGGAAGTCAAGAATAACAAATACTTTTCAAGAAATATTCAGATCTCAGAGAAAATACTGCTTTAGGGATACTTTTCCCGAGATGACACATTCTCACAGGTGATGTGTTTTTAATGTTTATGCTAAACCAAAATTCCTGGCTAATTCTACAAAGAATTTGATAGTGATTTTACAGAATTAATGAATCATCAGGAAATTAATATCAAAGCACAGCTGACTGAGTTCCTATTCAGCACTTCTGAATCACTGCTCATTGAGCAAAGCAATCACTGGACAATGGGGGTTTTGCCTGAGCAAAATGTGAGTCAGGAGACCTGGACTCCTATTGTCTTAACTGGGAGTTTTGCCTGCATATGGAGTGAGCTGGGACTTCTGGTGAATGGGAGCCATTCACAGAGCAGCTAAGTAAAGCACCCAATACATCACCATTTTGAAGTTAACACTAGGTGGTAGACATAACTGGAAGAAATACAGACATTTTTAGAGCCATGTGAAAGACTTGTATAAAGCAGCACTTCAAATCTATTGTCTCTTATTTCCCCATTGTTTTGAAAGGTATCTGGCTGTTCACACTGACATTCTCTTTGGTTTAACAAATTAAAATAATTTCTATTTTGCATGCAGTCTGTAGGTGAAAGAGAAATACCTGTTTGGAGGGTAAGAGTTGACATCCTTGCAGCTGAAAATGGAAATCTGTCCATACCATCTATCAATGTTTAGTTGGAGGAGGGAGAGATTTCTAACTAACCAGTTCTCAGCATGCTGCTATGTAAGTGCATATCCACTGATTTACAGAGATATTCCCAGCTATACATTTGTGATACGAACTCCTCCATGAGCATGTCAGTATGAGTGAGACCTTCAATCCCATTTCCCAAACCAACTGAGAACACAGGGAAAAGCTAAACTTGAAAAAGAAGATAGAGAGAAATAAAAAGAACAAAATAGCAGGACAAAAAAGCCTAGAGGGAAAAGAGAAAGAGAAGAAAGAGAAAAGGAGTATTACAGACTACACACAGAAGGAGCACAAAATAAGGGATGGATTGGAATAGGTGTCTCAGAACCAGATAGGGCCAAGATCTAAGCTTCTCTCAAAACTTGGATTCACTGATTCAAATGAATACAAGGCCTGTCCTTGATCATTTTTCTCTGACTCAAAGGAAAGCAGTGGTGGGCTAAGGAGTAAAAAGGGAGATACACTTAATGAAAGTAAGGGGACAAGAGGAGCAATGAACCTGCAAAAACATGGGGAGTAGTTGCTCAACCAAGGAAAAGAGGACAAGGGGGGAATATAGCACTTTCTTGAGGTATCAGTTCAGAAGGGAGCAGAAGGGATGGAGTAAGTGACTGCATGAAAAAGCAAACCTGATATATATTATATAGTGAATCTGGAAATGAAGGATAGGATACTATATTGTGGCTGAAATATTGGATTTATATCTTTCTTTTAACAATTTCTGGTCTGAATGAAAAGGCTACTGTTTGTGTTCTTTCTACAGATGCATTTGTAATGTATGTCAGAAGAGCTTTCATTGTATGCCAAATAAAGCTAACTAAAAACAATGTACAGCGTATCAATCCCTTGAGTTGTTACAGAAAAGATAGTTTTGAAATGTGGACTCAACACATTGTTGTCTCTTGATTTTTCTTAAATTTTAATTACAATTTTCTGAATTTCTTTTGTACAACAGTAATATTCATATCCTTTTAGATACTGAGTGAAGAACCTAGTCCTTCTGAACAGAACAAATTGGGCTAATATATCACACCAGTGGTATGTCATCTTTCCTTTGAAACATACTTGTTCACCCTGCTATCTAATGTTTAATTTTTCTATAGATCTGATGACAGGTATTTGATCACATTTCAAGAAGAACAATGCGTAATAAATATTAAAGGACTGTTCCTATTTTCTTTTAAGTAAATCACAGATTACCAATGAGTTCTGTGAGCCCTGGATCCCAACAGAGGATGGAATTTCAGAATGAAAAACACAGCAAGAAAATAAATGCTGACCACCACACAGCCTGAGTGTCTGGATGCCAGGGATACTATGAAACAGATATTTTGAGATCTTCCATGGAATATTAAGCGGAGATCATCCAGAAGAGCCTAATGACTTTAAATCATTTCAGACTATGTGGACTGGAAAGACAGAAGCAAAGAAGACTTTCTGCCACTCTGTTTTCTAAACCTGATGCTGCTTTTTCCCTTGCTGAAAATTTGCATGTTTTCTCAGAGGCTGTTTCTTTCTCACAATAAACAATACAAAGCCCTTCTGCCAAAAAAATGTCCAAATGCTAAACAGTTGCTATTATAGTCATTATTATAACAGCAACTTTGAGCTGTGTGCTTTTAAATTATAATTATTTTTACAAAAGAGTTTTATGTGACTTGATTGCAGTAATTATGATTCCATAGTAGTAAATGTGCATTTAAAAAGTCACGTTAGCTTGCTGCTCCAAATAAACGAGTTTCCTTAAATGAACTTCATACAAATGAGTGGTTTTCATATTTACCACACTTGCTATGCTAACAGCACACTAGGATATATTAAACAGCTGATAAATCATTGTTTCATTCTAAAAATAACTATGGACAAAGACGTCAAATGAAAAGCAATGCTTTATATGAAATGTGTTTCACACAGATAATACCAGATTCTAATTCAGAAATGTGCATTTCTTTTCAGTCTTGTTTCTCACCTCTCTGCCCTTGCTTTGTTTAAGGAGATCATGTCAAGAAAATAAAGTGATGAAAAAGGAAAAAGGAATCTGAGACCATGTGTGTTGTACAGGTTAGCACATGTACTAGTGGTAAGCCTGTACCTTGTGTATAAGAACGTCCAATATAAAGAGTGTCACAGGATCCAAGAAATGGGCTTCTTCAACAAGCAGTCTGGTAGGAAAATAAAGACAGAAAAAAGTTCAGCCAGTGGGACACCACCAATGGTGCTATTATCCCAAATTAGGACCTATGTGGGATCATTGTTACCGTGACCAGCAGGGATTGGTGGTCACAATTTAGAGTGCCCATGATGGTGTGTACTTCCAGCTAGAGCTTCCACAGGGGACTCTCAGTAGCTCAGTCAATTCACAAGCTACTGAAGTTTACAGCTGATCAGAGAAAAGGTTTAAAAAAAAAAAAAAAGAAATCAGGAAGAGGAAACAGTGAGGGACCTGAGACAAAGAGGTAGCAAGTTTCTGGCTCCAATGCCATACTCTTTTGTAACTAGCCACAATGCTGTATTAACTTTTCAGATGAACCTGTCTGTCTCTCGGCACCCATTTAAGTGGTTGCCGCTAGCTGTGGGAAAGCCAGTGAAGCCAGCTATACAGTGGTTTAGATCTGAAACACTATCAGCTATCGATTGGATCCCATTAGATTTCTTACAATGACACAATCCCATCCTATCTCCCATCCTTCCTAGACAACCTTGGCTATTCTTTGGTGAGAGTTGCTCCATTGTACATACAGAGATTCACATTCTTGATAAGACAGTTAGGGGAAAAGTTCATAAACCACATCCTCTGCTGGTATAACTTCATTTCCCTTCCCCCTTCTCCCAAGAGTGAGTGGGTGATCTGACGCCCTGTGTTGAAAGGAAACAAGGTTGTCTATTCAGCTGCAGTCAGACATACAGTTTGTGTTAAGGCCCAGACAGCCCATGATGCTGAATGGAGATACTAGAGGTTCATGTTTCTCTGCTGGGAATTTTCACAGAGCAGAAAAGGAATGCCGCGTTTTTATTATACAACTTCCGACTGACAACTGACAGAGCCTGAAAGCATAAAATCACAATTATACTCATGGCACAAGACCTCAAAATGTAGGAAAAAAAATGACCAAGAGTATTTGTTGGCTGGCCTGAGTGAGCAATGTTAAGACTGTAATGGGATACTAAATAGAAATGTAGAAACAGATCACTGAAAATCTGAGTCCTGCTGATTAGAATGGCCATTACTACTAATCATTCTGCTTAATCCCAGGCAAAACACTTTGTTTTTGAAATGTTCTTTTGATGCAATAGTAGCATTTTATATTACTAATTTAATCTTTACTATCAACTGAACATTTTACAGCATAATTTTTATTAACTGAGCTTGACCAATGATTTACAATGTATCAAAGATAAACTCAAGTTCAGCATAACCAATAGACAAAGTTTCCTACTAAAAGTGACCAACAGCAACATGCTTTGTTTCATATCAAGATATGGACCAGATTCCTTTAGGAAAAATAAAACCAGATAATACAGTCCGAGCAGTAACAGATGTTTGGGCCACAAAACAAGGTTAGAACTAATTCAAAGTAACACTACTGCAGTGCGTACACTGCAAATGTCATGTCCTCAGTACCAACTATGGATCTACAGATCTTTTCCTGCAGCTTTTCATATTTACTAACAGAACATAGCCTATGTCTTTTTTGATGTGTGTAGAGCACATGTAAATATATAAATGACAGCACACTATCTCTTCCCACTGTCTTCAATAAAACAATGTGATAACTTTCATTGCATCAGATCTTAATAAAAAATAAAGTATATTTTTCACATTTGGCTGGCCAAAACTGAGGTATTTGTCAAATCCCACTCCAACAAATAGATTTGAAAAGAAACAAACACTAAACATCAATTTCTCATACTCATTTTAACATGCTCAGAAAAGCAAGAGCCAACCAAGTATCTCAGGAAAAAAACCATGCCATGGTCCTGCAGAATATTCAGGAGCCTAAGGGTGTGTCTTAGCTTTGCCAAGTATTTGTTAACTTGTATGGACTAAATTTGACCTCTTAGAGACTGTTTCTTCATTGGTACAACAGTTTATAATGGTAATTAACAGCTCTAAACTGGATTGGAGCTTGCAAAGGAGTCATATATATTCTTTTTCCAACTTAATTGAAGACTGGGGACATACTGACATACCATTTACTGTGAATAAACATATTCTTTCACAAGAATTTTATTCCAATTTTGCCATTGTGGTTTCAAGAATACTTTGCTGAGCTTCTACCTAAAACTCCAAAACTTCAAAGATTCAGTCGGTACTAATTTATAATGCTGATTTACTAATGTGAACACTGAGTTACTTCGAAAGTTAGGAAGCTTATTTCAGCTGGGATCCATGAACTCTCATACTACATTTATGACTATATGGGAAATTAAATGGTTGTACAATTTGTTGCTTCATTTCCACTTGTTGCATTTGCTACAACTGACTTCCCTGGGTTTTTGTCTGATATCTCTAGTCAGCTGAAAATAACAATACTTTATGTTTGAACAGCAGCTTCCACTCTAATACCTTTACTTATTCTACAAAGGCACTCAGATACTTTGCCGACATGCAAAGTACATTTACTGACTGATTTTGTTAGCCACAACCAAACAGGGCTTGGGTTTACCACAACACGTGACTTCAGCTGACTGAATCCACACTGCCTGTGAGGACAAGGTTCAAGTTAAAGCTGGTCTTTACCTTATACTTGCATTTTCCTGCTTTGCAAGCCACCTGGTGCATTGTCAAAGAAGGGCTGAAGCTGAAACTCAAAGCACAAATTAGAGTGATGAGCTAATATAACAACACAGACAGGCTCATCACGGCCTTAGGTCATACCTTGTTGATTTTTATTAAAAAAACCCTGAAGGATGTAGAAATTATTTTGTCAATGTAAAATTTGTGGTAACACCAATGACTGCTGCTCTGATTTACTCTACAAAACATACCAATGTTTTGTATATTCTTAGTATTGGCTGATCCAATCGAAACTCCACAATGTTTCTAGTAACATTCATGTTTTAGGTTGTTCTTCCTAGAAACTAATAATACTACTGAAAACTACAGATAGAAGCACTTAGCAGTAACATTTTAAATTTGTCCTAGTGCTAGTGTGAAATACTGTATACTAAATCTGTTAAATCTATTGTAGATGTAAAAGGAAATTCCAGTCCTTTGCAATTTCATGTATTGCAGGGTGACGCTGTACTATAAACTGTGACTCATTTATTGTTATCCAGGGATATCTAAAATACATGTTTATTGTAATATAAGAAAGGAAAAATACAGAAAGAAAATTTTGAACAAAAACATGTTGCCAAAAAGCTCTTAATGTTCTGGTTTTCTAACAGTGTAATAATATCTGTTGCTCACTGACAGCTAATGAAAGTATCACTGCTGAAGTTAAGCTGAGGTGTACGACTGCTTATTGTCTGTTTTCATTTTGTCTCACTGAATAGCTAATTCTCTCACATTATTATCCTCATTTCTCATAGACTCCATTATTAATGAAAGCATTAAATGATGACATACTTTTGGATCACCTTATCTGGGGCCTGACCTCTATCCCATTAAGGCAACTGGCACATTACTATTCATATGAACAGAGGGTGGAATGAAGTCCTTATCTGGGAGGTTTCACAGAAAACATGCCATACCCCAAAAAGAAAGATCAAATAAGCAGATCACTAAAGGCCAAAGGTCAGTTTAGAGGTCAGTTCCCATCTCCAGGCAAAATGGTGAAAGTATTTTAAAACTGCACCAAAAAAAATAAGAATGAGATAGACATTTAAGCTACCAGGTATAAGAAAATATAGCATGTGTTTCTATCCTTGCAACACAAGCTGTCAACATTTTTTCTGGTTTTTTAAAGACAATTAATAAGTTAATTTCGATGCTTACTTTCTAAGTTCAACACCTAAGATCAAGATTCCGCGGTACACAGTTCAATCTCAAAGCTACATTACTCACGAGCAAGTTTGCATTATACTGTAGGATTATTTTTCTCTACATTATACATCATTAGTTGAAGCACATTCAAATTAGAAAACACTTTAGGAAAACCATTACTGTGACTGTGTGGAAGTAACACTGCTGTTGATTTTATTTCATACCTAATTGTTTTTTGTGTGTCTAGTACATAAGATTATTTCTGTACACTTAAAATTACTTTCCAGGAAAACAATATTAAAAGCTGCATCATGTGTAAACAAACTTCTTAAATTATATGCTTAGCATAAATTTATATAAATTTCCATTTACACTATTTGTTCATCTTATAAGGAAATACACTTAAAAATCACAGAAAAGATGCACTGAAATATAATTCTTGAATATTTTAAACTGACTTTACTAACATTTAAAATGAAAGTGCTCCTCTAAAAAGTGAAAGGTGGTCTTTGGGAATTCCCCTGACTCTCCTCTGCAAATATCTTTTCAATAGTACAAACTTTCAAATGCTAAAAAAACTGAAGGTCACTTATTTTTCAAAAGTGGATTCTTTATGCTTTACCCTTCATCATTCATTCCATGTTACTGAAACAGGCTGAATGGGGCTTAGTACCAGTGAGTTTAAATTGCTAAACAAGAGGCAAGTCTCATCATGTGTTTTGAATATCTACAAGAAACATACAAGAAATTATAGCTGATTATGTTTTTCTCTGTTCTTGATAATGCTCCAGTTGCTTCTGAAAGATATGTCTGGTTCCCCACCCTGGGAAGAGTAGATCATGAATAACTGTCTTTAAGAAAGAGAAAATACATGGTAGCCTCACAGCATGTCTCTTTTTAGAACTAGCATGGTCAGATATTTTACCATTTATTTTAGAACGCACAGGAGTAGTGTTATATAATTATGTTTAGGCTTTTCAGATTTCCAGCCTGGAATGTCTAATGAAGGAGTGCTCCAGCCTCCCCTGCTCTGTGTGTGTGTGTGATCCTTCAATTCTTCCTGGGTTCTGATTTTGCATTTCTAACGAAGCTGAACTGACAAAGCGTGAAAGTGGTCTAAAAGGAAAAACAAAGAAAGTGACCCTGCTTTCACTGTGCCAAGACTAATCAATATTCCAGAAGCTCAGCTTTCCCCTCTCTTCTGATGTGTTTTTATTTTTTTCAGAGTTGGGCTAACAGTCTCCTCCCCTTTCCTTAAGTTACAGTGATAGTAAGTTGCTGTATTCCGGAGCACATGCAGATTGTCAGTTTTCTCTGTCTCCCTCTCGTTCAGCTCTGCAGCTCTGTTGTATTTGCTGGGAAACCCCTACCTTAACTGCCACCACTGTGTTGTTAGAGTACTGAAGATCTGAAAAGGTGAGCTGATTGTTTCATTTGGTGGGTTTTTAAGTATGAAGTCTTAATTTTTCAGTCTCTGCCTTTGTATGTTACTTAATGTAATGATCCTTTTGTCTGTATCCATGTTCTTTTTTGATCTTAATGTAAGTTATAAAGGACAGATAACCTGCATTAATCATCTTGGAATGAAAAGGGACTGTGAATGAATCTTTTTTTTAAACAACATACTAAAATTAGTTGTTCTGAAAAAAACCCTGTTTGCACACAGTAGTCATGTCCAAGCTAGAATACTTACTAATTTAAATATCTAGCTCAGTCTCAGAATGTTTCCACTCTCTAAAGAAGCAAAGCATATAGCGTTCTATTAAAATTCAGAGAGGATATTGCACTAAAGTGCCAATCTTGAAACATATGGTAGAAGCAGTGATTAATCCCATCAAAATAAATTTGTTACAACATGGTATTTCCTCTAAAACGTGATGTTTGAAAACTCTGTGAATTTATATTCTAAGTGCTTCCTTAAAAAAAGGTACTTAGGCACTAGATTTATTAGAAGTCAGATGTTAGAGTTGGACTGTCTATAAATGGAGAGAGATTTCAGCGGAAGCAACTAACGCTATCCATTTATTAATTTCTAATTTCTTCATAAAAACATGCCTGTGTATTAACTATGACTTCAGAAAATAGAATTCCCAGTCTGGAAAATACCTTTGTACAGGCTCCACTATTAAGTATATTCATACCAAGCAGCCACAAAAAAAAAAAAAAAAAGACCTAATGAGGACGTTTAATATTAAAACATCTTAAGGTTGATTCAGTGTGTGATTTCTTAAAAATCAGATTATATCCCCATAATTGCTGTCAAGCCAAGCTAAGGATTACTTTGCAATGTGAACTTGTATTACAGTCTGAAGCAACAAGCTAAGTGGGATATAACTTCTGATGTTTTACAGATGTGCTCTGAATAGTTTATACACTTCAAAGATGAATGTTATCAACATAAAACTGTCAAAGGCATATCTTCTAAATAGAGGTTGAGGGATAAATAAACTATTCCTGCTGCGCTTTGCCATGTGAAAAGGAGGAATTCAGCCAATGCATTCAACCATTTAAAAACATCTGAAATGCAGAACATTTTAAATGTACCAATTCAAGCAAAATATTTCTCTCCAATGGTCAATGTGAAGGTGAGCTAGAATTTTTTTCAGATAATATGGGCCTGCTAAACAGATGAAAAGCAAGCCTGAGAGATAGTTTTAAACATTATAGTACCTTGTGCTTCTATGAATTGTACTAATTTTACATTACTATACCACTAACAACTGCACAAAAAATGTTACTCCTAGATATTGCAGCATGACAGGAATTCAACTTATTTTCTGAAGACACAGGATACATATCTGATCGGTCCACATAATCCTTCTTTCAGAGTTCTTTAACAGTCATTGAGGCTATGTATCAAAAATAACTTAGTTATTACAAATAATACAAGTTATACTGAAACATGAAGACTATTTACTTCCATGTAAACATATGGCTAACCATTCCTTTAAAATCTTATTGCAACATTTGATATTTCTTGTCTTGCAGATTTCTCCACTACCTGCCACAGAAAAGAGTCTTCCACTTTTCTGAAGGGATATTGACAGAAGTTAATTATAAAAGAAAACATTCTGCAAGACAGATGACTAAAGGCAACGGAGAAGATCCAAAAACTGGAAGTAGGATGGAACGTATTCAACAAGGAGTCCGGAAACGTACACTACTGGCAAAAAAAAAAGTGCAGAGCATAACAAAGGATGATGTTAAAAGTTATTTATTGAGGAATGCCTTTGTGCTCTTCACCGTTGTTGCTGTGATTCTTGGTGAGTAATTTGTTCAATAGGAATATTCTGTTCTCCAGTGCATTTGACAATGACGATTTGCCTGGGTGATTTGCATTACAAATGAGATCCCAAATTCTTGTACACTGATAAGAATGTTCTGGCTTGGAGAGTTTTGGCTTTGACAGCTGCATGTTGAAGTTCAGGGAATAGCCATTTTAATTTATTCTAGTATTCCTGAGAAGAATTTTGGTGAAGAAAAACAGCTGTTTTATGGATCCTTTGCTTAAAGAATCAGATACAATAACTGAATTGAATGTTTTCAATTAAATCTTTTTCCATCATAGCCAGCTGCAGCAAAATGCTTAGGCTGTAACTTTTATTTACCTAATCTATCAAAAAATAACACCTTATAATGACAACCAAAAGTCCTCAATGAATGACATTAAGGGACATTTCTAAGCAAAGATGTATATTAGAGCCTCAATCTTTTCAGTTTTCCCTTAGTAAATTCAAACCAGTCAAACCTAACTACAAGCTTATGCTCTCTCACTCACAATCTTACACATGCATCTTTCACATGCAACTGGGGCAACAATGGCAATGTTAATTATTCAAAGGACTGCAAGATAGCACCTGATTAAATGCCTTTTTAGAGTATATGGAGAGGAATTCAGAACATCAAACAGCATTTAGATTTGGAATGTGCCAAAATGTAAATTTAAAATATTGCTACACATTTTGAATTTACATTAGAAAGATACAATTCTGAGAAAAACACAGGTTTTTAAACAAATTTTCCTTTATGTAATTATTTGATCACTTTTGGTAATTTAACTATAGATTTTCTAAATGACGCCATACATGTCATGAAATACCATTCTTTATAGTGTGAGCAAGAACATTATGGCTTTACTGTACTTTCAGTTTTATTTTCTAATTAATTTAAAATATAAAAGTGTGAATCTGCTCATGAAAACCCAATGTTAGCACTTAAAGATAAGGGTATATATCCTACACCTGTGTAGGCCTTAATGTACTTGATAGTGCTGTTCCATATAAAGCTGTTTACCATGTTTCTACAACTTTTTTAGGAATTGAAATTTTGGGGCTTTGTCATTATTGTTGCTTGATACCACACCTGCAGGATTATTTTAAATTAATTTCTGGTTTGATGGTATTTTTCTGGGAGACAATTATCCTAATTCACATATTGGTAAAATAAAGTACATTGTCGCTATAACAGAAATGTCAGTCTCTCATATTTATCAACAGTATTTGATCACAAGTGCTTTTAATTCCTAAATAAGAATTTGTTCTGTGCAAAAGCCCCATTAATATCAGGAGTAAAAAATTTAGGCATTTTATCTACAATGGTCAGGAAAGGCAGAACAAATTAAGGAGGTTTTGAAACACTGTCCAACCTCAAAGGAACGCAGTTCTTAGATTCTCACTTGTCTATACTGCACAAGATGAATGCGCTCTTGTAATTTTTTCACTATCATCTAGCTCCAGTGTGACTGCCATAAATCTGGCAATGTGAGAACAGAAATGTAGGTTGGACAAGTGTTTTTAGTGTTATTGCATGTTCCAATTAACTTTAGACGACTAGTGACAAACGTCTGCCCACAGCTCCACTACCACCTACAGCAATGGCAGAGTACCAGTAAATCTGGAACACAAGTTGGGGAACTAATGAAAATGTGCAGCCTAGGATGAGCCAGCTCCTCCAATTCTGCTCATGAACCTATAGACATATCTGGTGTAATATGTGAAAAAAAGTCTTCTCATTACTATGACAGAATACTCCAAAAATTTGTCACACTTGTTATTTGTGGTGTAATTTTACAGTACATATATACAATTAGAACAGCAAGTTCACATTTGGGAGCTCATAAAAAGGTAAGGGGTTTTTTTTTGAGAGTTTGTTGCTGTTGTGGAAATATTCAGAAATAAGGAACAGTTGGCTAAAGAGTTTGGGAAACAATCAGTGGTTGAACTCCATCTGTGTAGTTTGGCAAGGACTTAATTGTTATCATCTCTCAGTTGTTCGGTGATCTGTGGAAAATCAGATGGTGGGCTTGATACCTTTCCTAGCAGACAGTAATCAACATTGCGAAATTAACGCACCAATTAGCACTACTGTCTGCCTCATCAGAGATGCTTGGATGTGAGTGTAGGTGGAAGCCAAACTATACTCAGACCAGGGTGGAATCATTTACAAGAAATTCTTCTTAATGCTCTCTGTAATCTAAACAGAGAGATGACATCAATTTTTAGGGCTGTCAGTCCAGCAATTTTCATAAACACTAACCTCAGGAAAAGCAAAATTCTAGCTTTAAAGAGACCAACATTTCTTCAGAAACATTTCTTTCAGGCCTCTTTTGCCAAGGGACTGACATTTAATAGAGCGTTTCTGATTTCTTTGCTGAGCAGGATTGATGCTGGTGGAGGTTAAATGGATAGGATCATATGTCTTAGCCCAGTTTCAGGACTGTAGTTTATAACAGGCACTTGAGTTTGTGTCTGTGGAAACATCCACTTTGTTATGAAGTGGGTAGCTGCAACATGCATTTGTTTGAGTTGCATACTGACATTTTGCAGACAGAGTAGAGATTTTCTAGCATTCACGTGATAAGGAGAAATACAGCCATTTACTGTAACTTCTGCTGTTACTCTGATTCTGAAGTTAATTCTAAACTGAATCCACTAGCTGCTACAATACAAAACCAATTAATCTTTAAAAACCTAATGATGAAGATGCGAGAAGTTGTAATTCACATTGAGGATTCCTTACTGCTATTCTCCACTTCCCAAAAACCTCATGAAAGGTCCTCCTGACTTCACACTCTGCATAGGTAGGATCTGTCTAGCATATCATCATTATCACTGCTATTGCTATTTTTAGTGAAATTTAAACTGCTTTCAAGCCCTTTGAGAAACTTTGAGAAAAGCATGGTCAGTAACTGAGTTATGATGCAGTTTTTCGGTTTCTTCTGGTACACCAAGAAATATCAGATTAGTTTTCTGCAGTGGATCTTGGCACGAGGCGATAGATGAGAACAATTACATGAGGCGAATCTGAGCAGCTGACCACTGGTAAATTCAGAGTGTCACGATGACCAGGAGCAATTTAAGGTAGGCTAGGGGTCATGGTGGCTCATAGAAAATCTGCAGGAAGTCTTACAAACTTTGAAGTGCTAGCCAAATTACTGGCAAAATCTCAGGCAGTGCCCTCTCTCCCACGCTATTTAGCTCCATCATCCTGTCCCCAAAATGCCTTCTTTTCAGATACCCTTCCTTCAGCAGACTGTCTTGATTCTCTGCTACTTACCTCCCATTTTCCAAAAATTCCACAGGAGTCTAGACTTTACTCTGGCAGGACTCCTAAATGCCAAAGAACCTCCTGTGGATTCTGAACTTGTGCTGAAGGAAAGATCGAGACACACAGAGCTGATGAACAGAGATCCTGAGAAGCTGTTCACAGACAAATACTGTTTTAATGAAGGTTCAATGAAGTAGAGGGAGGTTGTGGAACAAGTACTATAAAAAACGGTTTCTGCATAGTCATGAAGCCATTATAGCTCCAAACTGTTAGCTAAAATCCTCTGTGCACTGCCAAAGTTATATGCTGCAGTTGTCCATCGGGACTTTCAAGGAGGATGTAGGTCCAGTTCTGCCTTCTGGATACCTGTCCACTGAAGGGAGCACAGGGCTGGCTGTGTCGTTGAACCCAGTCTTCTGTAATTGCAGGCAATCTCACAAGGGATGTAAAATGTAGATAGGACCATACAACATTTGTTCTACAACAGCATGCACCATATATAAGATTCTAAAACTTTCCAACATCTTTATTAAAAAAAGTAGTTAAAAGTACAGGAAGAAGACAGAGGCGATTAAGGCATTGACAATGTCCCTATGTCCCTGAAAAAAACAAAGTGTTAAATAAAGCCTGCAGATGATTCTTTATAGAAAGGTAAAAGGCAAAAACCCCACAAAAACCCTAAAATATCCGAACAGTGACAAGCTGCGCAGAGTAGCAGATGCTCCTATCTCAACAGACTCCTGGTCTGAAGAATAGTTTAAAATAAGTCCCAAGAGCTACAAGGCTATAACACACAGGTAGAAAGAACCCTGGGTAGCGCCCACCTCTTTTCTGCTACTAGCAGATACTCTGCATCCACTGAAGGCTGAGGCTGACATACCCAGAGAAGGGTATTTGACCCCATTACACACTGACAGTGAACACGATGACAGTCCCTAAGGCAGTCTTGGTAAAATTTGCATGAGAACAAAGCAAAAATCCATCACTATAGGAGAAACAGCTGTGAGAGGTGAGTCCTAGGTGAGAGAATATATAAAACATAAAGAGAGAAATGTGATACCAGACGAAAAGATTAAGATATATACAAGAAAATCAAGATAGTTTGGGGACAGGTAAGGAGAAATTCTATTTATGCTGAACTCGGAGGCTGCCTTTGTCCCAATGCTTTCCTAAAGAACCTGCCTGGGACAATTGCTTTCTGCATGACAAAACCTTCCTAAGTAAAATTGCTAACCAAAACCTTAATTCTTTTTGAAGTTAAGAAATAGTTCTAATTTTGGGGGGAAAAAAAAAAAATGTAAACAGACACTGTAAGATTCAGAGTAACACTTAAAAATTCAAAAGAGATGATCCTTTTCACCAGAGAGAAAAAGTATAGAAATACAGAGAACTTTATTTCTGCTAGTAAGTAGCCAGTAATAAAAGTCAGACTGTGAAATATGAACAGTATGCTAGTTTAGCAGTTAACTTGCAAAATAAAATCATGTTAATTTATTATCACAATCTTAATTTCTTATTGTACACTCTGGTGTTACTGAAATGAAACAACACTGGTTGTTGAACTGCTATATGTGCCCCAGAGTAGCAACAATAAACTTGGCTAATTTTTGAATCATAACTGTGCATTCTGGAGACAGCAGCTGTGCATATATGCACAGTAAAGATACAAAATGTGCTAAATATAGACTTGCTACCTTCTTATGTGCTCTAAATTACCAAATCAGTGGTGCTCAAAAGCAGTATGTCAGAGTGGTCATAAAACAGTCTAGAGAAACATACATTCACTGCACTCTTCATACAGCTTGTGAAAAGGAAGGTATGATTCTCAAAACTCTGTCTAGAAATTAAATTTAAATTTATTTATGTAATACCACTTCTTACAAAGCAGATTTCAGGGCTATCCTGGGTAGAATGCAGGACAGTAATCGCATGAGATATTTAGGATATTTATGTGGTTTCTCAGAGATTCTGCAAGAAAATTCCCTGAATGCCAGGAGAATATGGCAATCATGTTATCAAAAGATATGTTACAATGGAAACAGTGGTCATCTGAACGAATGTAAAAAAAAAAAAATAATAATGTGTTGAGCATCAAAGGGGACTAAAAAGACATTTCAGCATCAAGTGAACTAGTATTAGGGCTCGCCAGTCCCTTCCACTTTTCAGTAGGTGTGCACTGTAGTCACTATGGTGATTGCAGAGCAGCACAAAATTATAAGCAAGGTGCCAATGATTTGTATGCTGAGTAAATGTTTAACATTGTTAGATCCTTACTAGTACCCTAGCTATTGTAAAGCTAGAATGAGTTGTCCTCTGCACTGGAATGCTTTTGAGTTGGCCACAATGAAGGTGTAGCTGAAGATGGCATGTTCACTTGTTTATGAATTCCTGAAACTTTAATTCATGTGGTTTAAATTTCTCATACAATCTCTTGAAATAAATAGGCATCTAAAAGTTTCCAGGGATTTTATGATATAGAGGAAAAAATGTTTTTATAAAATACTTATATTTTTAGGTGAATCAAGATAAAGTACATCTAAAAAAAGTACAAAGAAATCCAATATTAATGAGAGGTAAATAAAGAAATTAGATCTTCTGGATGTTAATAAGACTACTGAAAAAATAAAATATAAATGCAGGCATTATGATAATTTGTACTATAGCATTGACTTCTAGGTCAGCACATGAGAGATACCGACTTTTTTATTTTTTTCATGCCTTATTTAAAAAAATCAGATGTTCTGGAACCACCAACTGCATAAAATAATCCATGCAGTTACATTAGTTGTGTATATCCTCTGTCCATCCTCCCAATTCCTTCCGTTTACTGTGCATTCCCTTCAGATTTTGTATTTCATTCAATTTCAGATTATAACTCAGTAATGCCCTGACTACAAGAAAGACATTGAGGTGCTCAAGCATGTCCAAAAAAAAGCAACAAAGGTGGTGAAGGGTCTAGAGCACAAGTCTTATGAGTAGCAGCTGAGGGAACTGGGTTTGTTCAGCCCTGAGAAAAGTAGGCTGAGGGGAGACCTCATCGCTTTCTACAACTACCTGAGAGGAGGTTGTAGCGAGGTGGGAGTTGGTCTCTTCTCCCAAGTAACAAACGATAGGACAAGAGGAAATAGTCTCAAGTTGCACCAGGGGAGGTTTAGGTTGGGTATTAGGAAAAATTCCTTCATTGAAAGGGTTGTCAGGCCTTGGAACAGGCTGCCCAGGGAAGTGGTGGAGTCACCATCCCTGGAGGTATTTAAAAGATGTGTAGATGTGGCACTTAGGGACATGGTTTAGTGATGAACTTGGCAGTGTTAGGCTAACGGTTGGATTTGATGATCTTAAAGATCTTTTCCAACCTAAAGGATTCTTTGGAATTTAGCATTTTTTGTCATATGTTTCTCAGCATATTACAGTTCAGTTCAGTCTGGAGTTTTGGAGAAATAAGGCAATGCAAGTGATAAATAAAAAGAAATAATAGTAAGGAGCTGAGATTTCTTCCTCCCACACTAATTTCTCCAACTGTGTTGTTCATAGCATATGTTGTGGTGTTTACAATGGATATTATAAAACAACTAGGCTCCTGACCAAGGTGTTTTAAATTAGTCATTGATACAACAAAAATACATGGTATAGAATAGCAGAGAAACTAAGAAAAATAAATAAAGAACAAATGGAAATTATTCCAGAAAAATTTTACTAAGAGCTGGATTATTCCATTTCTTACATCAACCCGTCAGGCTTGAAGTTGTACTGACACTGTACTTTTAATCAACAGGACAAAACCACAGGGTGTGTAACTTTTAAAAATCCATACAAAATAAATTTATTTTGATGATAGGTTTTGTAAGGCATTTTTTAACAAATGAGGAAAATAATAGGTCCTGTGAACTGTACAACAGTGAAGAGGAAAATAGTTAAAACAGGAAAAGAGGCAAAGAAAACCAGAATGATAACAGGAGAATCAGGAGGATAACAAAGTGTTACTGTTACTCATATTTTCTGGTTGTTCTCCCATGTTCTTTCTCTTAGCATCAGTTACATTCACCTTTTGAATTCCTGTTCAATTCTGTATATTGAAGAAATGCATTTTCATGTTCGAAATTTGACATGTCTAGGTATTTTCTGTTAGCATGGATAGATCATAAATGGAAATCAGTTTGACAGTTACAAAGTGTGTGCTTGGTTTTTACCATTTACTGCAACTTGGCATAACTGAAAATTCATTTATTAAAAAAAAAAAAAGTCTATAAAAGATGAGGCTTAAGTGTTAAGCATTATTTTCACTGAAACATAGCCTCAAACTGGCTCTAATAAATGCTCTGGTTTTACCATTCACAAGGACTAAATTTAAAAAATAATAAAATAGCCTTTATATAGAGGATTATTAATCAGGGAATTCCTGAGAGGACTAACCAAAGGCCGTTGATAAATAAGGCTACTGCATATATCTTGATGTCTTTTTAAATCATTTTGACCTGGGAATACATACATTAAACAAACATGGATGTACAATCTAGTCCTTCAAAGCCTAAAGTATAAGCAAAAGGAGTTGTATGTGGAATCCAGACCTCAGAGCTCTGTCTTTTTAGTGCATAAGTGAGAGCTAGGAGACTCAAAAGAATAACCCCACAAGTCCACAAGCTAAGCATATAACTGCCTAAAACTTGCCAGGAGAAAAACAAACAAACAAACAAACAGGTTTGCATTCCTACTCCCACTCATTTCTGAGTGAGTCAGAACCATACCAGATATTTTCATCCAGTCAAGATTCAGAAGCACAAAAGCCCTCACCTTGGGAATGGTGTCAGCAGCGCCTGAGGAATTGGCTTACTCTTTTCCTTTCAAAAGGCAGGTTACAGGAGGATGCAATTTCACCGTTCCTTTGAAAGCTGTGTTATCAGGCAGAAGGAAATGGCATGACTTCTAAAGGAAAATACATATGCCAAGAGAGAAAAAGGTGGCATCAGGTTTTAACCTAATGGCTAAAACACTCATTTATAACAGGGAGCCCCAGGCTCTGAGCAAGAACAGGAACACAGGGCATCCCAAATCCAGGTGATTCTCTGTGTGTGTGTGTCAGTCGTGCTCAGTTTCTAGACCCTAGGATTTATCCTGGAGTTCGGCAAACAGATGTTTAGATCATGGAAATTCTGAGAAAAACACAAGCAGAATAGTGAGAAATTAGGGGTCTTCCAAAACAAACAGAAGTGCCCATTAATTTTATAGATTTCCAGAACTAAGCTTTTTTATCTAGAAGGACTTTGAAGGTCACAGTTTGGACTCAGGTACTTACTATGTAATTAAGTATTGTACCAGGTGCCAGTTTCTCTTTGCCATTTTTGTGACCTTTAAGATAGGAAAATTCTGTGATTCTGAGTAACACATAACAGTAAGAGAGGTATCATAACCTATATGGAGGCTACATCTAAACTAATCCTCTATGCTACATATCCTTCAGATGAGTTAACTCACAAGAAGTTAGGCATAAAAACTCTTTTTAATCAACTGAAATAAAACACTTTTGGAAATTCATATGTTGAAAGAGACTGTTGACCAATAACCTAAAGAGATGGAAGGTTCTAGTTATAAATATTTTCATAGTCATATTAAGGTTTTTAGGGAAGAAGTACCTCAACTAACAAAATCAAACGGGTAGGGACTGAAAGCATTCTAGCTATCTTTTTAAAAAGATGGTAACAAGATTCCATGAAATTCAGTCATGAACCTCATTTCCTTATTGAAAGAATTCACTGAATGATAAATCAAACATAAATAAAGGATTCTGGTAATGCTTATACTGATATGGCAAAAGTCTTGTATTCTACAACAGGTAATGCTTCTTCTCAGTCTTGTCCAGGTTGTTTGCATGTGTCAGCAAAACACTGGATAAAAAAGACCCTTTAAAATCTTTTAACGAAGTCTTCCACGTGAGTTATGTTCCATGACCCAAACAGTTCTGGCATAGGCATATCTTGATTCAATAATATACTTAATCGTCAGTGGCAAACATCTCAGTTACAGATTTAGACTATCAGCACTAAGCTAAATTAACAGGTGGTTTTGTAGGAATGAAAAATTGGGCTAGCTCCATAGATACATGAATGCTTAATTTGAATGTCCACAAATGATGGTGTAAATCAAGGAAGTCAAGTCTACAATGAACTGTTTTGTAGTGTATGTCTAAGGTGGAATTAAAAAACCAGACAACTGTCAAGGTATAACCTCAGGCTCTCTGCTAAACTACACCAGAAGTTCTTCAGAGCAGAGCTCCATTTTCTGAGCGTGTTTGCACAAAGTTCTTGGCACTGAGAGATCTCAGTCTCATTGACTGTGATTCCTCAGTGTTACTACACTGTAAGAAAGACAAAATAATACAGATGGGCATATGAAACTGTAGTAGAGAAAGACAGAATTTGGAGCTGTTAAGGACTATGTCAGCTTCCAGTTGAGGAAAAACAGAAAAGAAAGAAATGTAAAGTCAAGAAAGGAACTATGTAAACTTTAAGAGAGCAGCTTTCTTATCTGTTGGGAACTATTGTTTATGGGAGTAAAAGCATAACATTAGTCAAGAAGGTGAAGCAGCAAAACAAACCTGGGCATGAAAAAATAGCTATTGCAGTAATTTTGTAAAGCACCAAGTAGTACCATAATTCCAAATAATGCTTCACAAAATATACTCTGGCATATATTGTGAATGCCTGATCTTTTTTACATGTATAGTAAGAGAGAATTCCTGAATTTTGATGGAATTATTTGTTATTTTTTGCATCAAAATTATTTTTTCTATAGTTCAGAGACTAACACACAAGTGCACAAACTAGGAATAGTTTGTCTTCCAATAAAGTCTTTTGTCTGAGGATGAAATCAGGAATAATGTCCCTATTCCATCAAGAACAGTCTACTTCAGTGCCAGCAGTGAAAACTTCCTCATTCCAAATCCTCTTCAAATGCCCTGCAATTGCTTGTCTTATAAATAACAACAAAAGAAAAACCAAAGGTGAGAAATAAATACAGAAATAGTTAAAGGAAGACAAAGAAAAAAATTAAGAAAAAATTTGAAGGCAAACAGAGAAGTAGAAGTTGGATAAAAAGAGAACACTCTTTCTGACATGTTCTTAAGGGAAGAAAATTGCCTCCTAATTGGGGAAGGGCAAATGAACCAAATAACTCAAGAGAGAAGGGGAAAAATGCATGAGTGTAACACGAGCCAAGAAGCAGCAAAGAACAGATTTCAGTGATTTTTTAAGAAAACTTTTTAACAGCACTCAGATGCTTTTATATCCTCAGATTTGGTATAAGAAATGTCCTGGTTTAGGCAGTACCTCATAGAACAGTGATTTTATTCATCTTTAGTTACATCAGTTCTTCCTTACAGCTTCAGACTCCCCATTCCAATCACATGCCTTCTGTCCACAAAATCCAAGGAGGACCTGCTATATTTTCAACTAAAGAAAACATGCAAGTGCCCAACTATCGTTATAAAGGTGTTTCAGGAGTTCAGGCACCTCCACAGTTAGGCAGTGGCAGGCAGAGATTCTAAGTGTCTTAATTTTGAGCTGCGAATGAAGTGCCTGTGTATCTATGTTAATCTTGCTCTAAATGCCCATAAAACACATGAGTATTATAAAATGCCTCTTGATGTTTGCAAATTGCAACTGAATAGTGATGTTTGAAGTCCGGTGTGATTATTTTGGGAGGTAATAGCTCTCACCTGATAAAGCAAATCTTCAGGGTCAGGTTCAAGAGACAGGTGTTCCTGACGCACTGTGACTGCAGCACTGCAGCTCTGTCTCTCTTAAATATAGCTGAGAGCACCACACCACTCTCCTGACCCCTGAGCAAAGGTAGCACACAGACTTCTCTTCCGATGCAGGGAACAATTCTGTGACATCAATGCAACTCTTACTTCATTATACATCTGCTTTTCTCTGGACATGTCTCTTTTTACAGCCTTAGAACTCTGTCCAGGTGGAATTGGAGGCTTTTTTTGCCTGATGTTTTCTGATCTTTCACAGTTTAACTGAGGCAGGAGTTTCACCTAAACTGCTCGATGTCTGGAAGTCTCAGAGAGCTCCAGGTGCATGTATGCATGCACAGTAGACTCCGTAGCATGTGGGCAATGACTTTAGCACTCCCAGAAAATGTCAGGCCTGTCACAGATCGTTATGTGCCATCCAGGACTACCATGGCTGGTCCATTTGTGCACAATAAGTATAGTGCATCCTGACTAAAGTAGATATGTGTTTTATATACAGATAAATCAGGTAGTTCATTCTTCCCAACAGAATTGTAAAGTTGTAAGGAATCTCTTTGCTGCTAAAACCATACCATACCACAATGTATCATATTATGGATCTCCTGGACTCCAATCATGTCTAGGATATCTAGCTCTTCTATGGTACTTCTCCCATGACTCCCCTCATGATATCTCTCAAGCAAAGGAAAGGTAGCTATTTGTGTCCAAATTAACCCATATTCCACTTCAGTATAGCCACCTATAAGAGCTACTTGGAGCACAGGTCCTTAAGCTCTCTACTGCACTAGCATCACCTAGTTAAAAGAGAAGGAACACATCACAGAAAAATATATACACTTTTACATGTGAGATTCTCTGCTGGGTCTCTGTCAGATGAGATCTGTAGAGGAATAACAGCTAGTTTATTAAGCAAATTGATACTCTATCTTCTTCAGGTCTGAAACAGAGAAGCAAGTTCATGTGGAAAATTCTTGCTCTAAATTCAGCATCAGAGGAGAATCAAAGGAATTTTAAGCCACCTATTAGCTCCAATTCTGGATTGCCATAGGAAGAGTAACTGATAAGTTTGTTTAAGTGTATGTTTCTGTGATTAATTAAGCCAGTCCTACCTCTGTCTCTGGCTGCAAATTTCCACCCCCAAATGTTTTCTTTCCTCCCTTGCTATCACACCAGCATCACCATCACCAAGCACAGGATGTAAACCTGTCCAGGGAACAATCTGGCAGAAAGCTAACCCAGTAAAAAATAGTTTCTTCCTGGTTTAGCCACCAGATGATCTCATCTCAGTATCTGACAAGTACAAGTACAGTGAAATAAGGACTTCAGATTTGTCTAGTTTGGAGAAAAGGAGGCTGAGGTGTGACCAACCTCACTGCTCTCTAGAGATTCCTGAGGAGGAGAAGTGGAGAGGGATCTCTTCTCTCTTGTATCCATTGACAGGACACATGGGAATGGTTCAAAGATGCGTCAGGCGAGGTTTAGACCAGACATTGGGAAGCACTTGTTTACAGAGAGGCTGGCCAAACACTGGAACAGGCTTCCCAGAGAGATGATTGATGCCCCAAGCCTGTCAGTGGTTAAGGGGCATTTGAATATTATCCTAAATAACATGTTTCAACTTTTGGTCAACCCTGAATTGATCAGGCAATTGGACTAGATGATAGTTGTAGGTCCCTTTCAACTGAAATCTATTCTATTCTATTCTATTCTATTCTATTCTATTCTATTCTATTCTATTCTATTCTATTCTATTCTATGCTATGCTATGCTATGCTATGCTATGCTATGCTATGCTATGCTATGCTATAAAAAGATCAGCTTAAACTGTAGTCTCTTTCTGGCTGTAGCAATTTGGTGCTCTCCACAGCATTATTCCTCTCAGTTCAAAGCCATATATGTCCTTTCTTACCTTAGTTATTTGCCTACCATGGGACTTGGACAAAAGAGACTGTAACTGTCTCTCTTTGAACCAAAAGCATTTCTCCTTTTCTGGAATGAAGACTCATAAAGTGCTTTTTAGGTTATCTCATCAAATATATTTTGTGTGAAGAACCTTTAAAGAGGGTCATAGTCTTACACTTTTATGATAAAAAAGGTCAAAGAGATGTAATAAGGCATCACTGATGACCGCATAACACAAGAAGTAGTTCTCAAATGACTAAAAGCATAACCCTGTTGCAGTCCAAGAAAAAATGAATTTAGTAAAAAAAATAACTAGTTAGCTAGTAAACAATAATTAGCATAATAAGAGCTAATCTTTAAGATAAAATTAGTAAAAGTAACAAAAAAATCCACACACAAAAAAAGACTGCTGCAGTATCAGGTATTGAAAATATAGGTTAGGTACTTAGTATTTAGGTTCAGCAAAATGCTTTCGAAGGGAACATACCTCCCCAGCTACATAAGGAAAACCAGAAAGTAAGGAAGGAGCAAGTGATATACAAGGGGGTAAGAGTGGAGGAAGGTTCAATATAAAATTATGGAGGAAAAAAAAAGACTAAAATCAAAAGCATGCAAGTGAATTGGTGAGTCTGTGGTTCTTGTGGCAAGCAAAGAAAGAAATTAAGAATGACTGTGATTTTGTCAGCAACCTGAAGTATTTCTTATCACTAGAGAAGTTATTTACCTGTTTGTCTCAAGTAAATACAGTTGCAGCCTTATCTGAAACTGGTTGTTAGAAGAAAAGGTGTCAGAACAAAATGGCAAATTATGCAGAAACAAATGACCCAAAGAACAAAAGGATTCATTCCAGACCTCTGCAGGAACATAAGAATGAAATGTTGTGCAGCTAACAAAAATATACAATGTCCCATTAAACTGGTAGGAGCCTGATTCTCTCACTGGCTCTAGCCCAATTTCTGTTATAGAACAAAATGTTATTTGCTTGCTGGTTGCAAGGTTTTCTGGAAGAGAACTATTAACAGCTGTTACTTCAGTGCACTGTTCTACCTAGTTTAAGGTATTCTTTTCCAATTTTGAAGTTTTCTATTTCCTGCTGGAAAAGAAAAAATAAGTCTGTGTCTCATCCATTAAAGAAAAGGATATTGATACAGACCTTATTTAACAGTATTTTGAGATTTACTGGTAAAAAGCAGAGTGTATGTAACTCTTATTGGTGTGTTCTGTTTGAACTGGAAGCACTAATATGGAAAAGGCAGCTCTTGCACTGTCACTAATATTCTACCTAGTAATTTCCTCTTGAAATATGCTTGAGTGATTTTTTATCAATTAAAAAGTAAACCTGCTAGATTTTTTACTTTCTGCATGAAAAAACAACAGAGAGCATCAACTTTGTAAAAAATATTAACTCCAAGTAATAGCATGGTCTTAATTCCTGTGTGTTTCTGAAATAAGATAGAGACCAGAAGCTCCTAAGGATTAATTTTAAAAACTGAGATTTACTTCACTTATTTAACAAAACTGCTGCTATTTTTCACTTAAAAACATCATGGCAATTAGGAGCTTCCTTATTCTCTTAAAATTATGAATTATTTGAAGTAGTGAGAAAACCCTATCCTCTCTATTATTAAATTTTTACATCTAATTCTTCAAAGTAGGCCAAGGAGGAAGATAGACTTAAGCTTCCCTAAAGTTCTTGAGTGAGCATTTTGATCTGGGTAAAGCTGCATCTCTCATCTTCTAAGAGTTATGGTTCTTTTTTTTTTTTTTTTACTGATGCAGTGTTTTAAACCCATGTGTAGGTGTGCAACCTATTTCATCTATGCAACACAAAGAATCATGTGAAACAGCTCTCTACCATTATGAGACCAAGGCATTTTGTAATACTGTTAAGAGCTTCATTTTCTTCATTGAGGATTTTAAAGTTCTTTTTCAAATTCAATTTGGGAAATTATATATAAGTTGATGATACTCTGGTAGATCACTACAACAATTTTTTTGTAAAAAACAAATTTAAAAAAATATTCATAACAAATCTATTCCTAAAAAACTGAGTATTACAAAAGTGTTAATTTTTGGGTTGCTGCTTCAGACTCTCATTTTAATGCCCACTTCATCACACTTTGATGCTAAGCCATTTAAGAAACTTTAAGAAGGTTGTATGTTTCTTAGCAATTACAGGTATACCCATAGTTTTTAAAGCCTGACATGAAAACTTCATTATTTCCATTTTGGTACTGCAGCATCTAGAATTGAAAACCCTAGGCCATGCATTAATGTCTTCCTAATTTAGGAATCAGCAATCCCAAATCTTATCTGCCATTTTTGCCATTTCCATCCCATTCCCACCACTGTCAGAATTATTTTCACCTTCTACCCCTTTCAAGTTTTAAATCCTCTCTTCACTGTATTCATACAATTTTATTTTTGAACATCTACACTGGTATAAAAATGCAAGAAAGTGGTTTAGTTTGAGGATTGTTCTGATTGTCATCAGGATTATCTGCAAGTCAAGTTTTCTACAAATCTGACTATATCACTGACAAGAACACCTCAAAAATCTTTTTATAACTCGAATCTGATTTGTTTCTTCATTAGGAACTGTATAAATTATTCAGCAATATGGTTCTGTTATACAACTATACACATGTATAGAATTCAGCTCCTTAACTAAAACAAGCACTGCTGATTTTTGTCCAGAAAAAGCCTAACAAATTCTGTCGAGAAATCTACTCTTCCCTGCAGCACAGAAATGGTACACCATCTATCATTTGAGAAGTCGGGCTCTGATAGTGTCGATTAGTTGTTCTTTTCTGTTACAAAGGGTAGACAAAAACCTGCACAACAGGTTGTGGGAGCTTGTTTCACAGAAGGTTTTGTTTCATTACAATTTTCAGAATTAATCAGAAACTTGAAACTTTTACTGAGAAAGGCCAGCTCCAGTATTTGATCTTCTCAGTCTTGATCATGGAGGGTGCTAAGCACTACAACTGTAACCACACACACAGACTTGGATGGTTGTTGAAATTCTGCACACCTTCCAGAGGTTTAGTACCTCCTACCAGGTCTTAGTTCCTGATTTTATTTTGATACTTTGTCATTGTGTTTATTTTTAAATCATCATTGTATGCTGTTATCTCACTATTTAAAACCTGTGAATGTTGGTTCTGAGAAGTTAAATCAAAGAAGTCAAAGCTACCTTGCCAAGTTTGACTTTTTTGTTTCAAGTTCATAATTTTGTTAATAAAACTTTGTCAGACAGGATGTAATACCCAGTATCTAGCTATTTAAATGGCACAAAAACTAAAGTTTCATCTTCGTTTATTTTAAAATCAAGAGAGACTGGTAAAATCATGTTGTTCTGCTTTCATTATCTCATACTACAATGAGGAAATAATTTGCTTAAATTCCTTATGCTGCTAAGATCATTATGTGAACACAGTTAATTTTCAGAAACATCTGAGAAGCAGCTACTACTATACCTGTTTTATAAGTAGCAAAACTGAGTCAGAGAAAGGTTCTTGTGGCTTAGGCATGACTGCATATAAATTAATAGCAGTGCTGAGATTAAGGCTGAAGAGTTAGTAAGTATTGGGTGTTGGCGCAGTTCACTAGAATACACTACCAGGGCACATTTTTTCCACATCGCAGAAATTCTTTTTGTGAACTGCAGTGCTGGGCAACCCTGTAATTATGCACAGAGCAATTTAGGACAAAAAAAGCAATAATTTTTGGCTCAACAGGTTTACATGGAACTTCAGAAACTTACTCTCACTACCAATAATACTCATTCAAACAGCTGTCTACTCAGGCCCTGATTCTCTCTTAGGCCACTTTGTGCTGCTTGGACAGTAGTGGACCAGATAATTGAGCCCTTATAGTATAGTGTAAGGACTAGTTCTTATAGCAGCCTCAGAGACCCTTACTAACTTCAGTGAGGCTTTGTACTAGTGCACAGATTAATTCATGTGGAACTAATTGCAGAACTGTGACCTAAGAAACTGGTCTAGCTCTATTTGCTTGTTATCCAGTCGTCAAAATGTAGTGCTCATTAAGTGCAGAAACAAAGGGTCCAGATGGATTCTTTATATATGAGAAATGTTTCCCATATAAAAAGAAAATAATGAGTAACACTACAGTGGAATTTAAAACCTTATTCAAAAGAAGGGAAATTCTAAGGCAGGTCTTTTAATCAAAAATAATTCAGAGGCCCTTCCTCTATGTATTTTATGATCTACTTTACCTAAAAAAAAAAAAGTCATTTATGTAAAATGTACTTTGACTACCTGAGTTTATAGAATATGAATGAGACTAAAACAAATGCCTTTGAGTCCCACCACTTTCTTTCATAGCGTGAACTCCATGCTTGGTTCCAGTTGTGCTCTAATCACTTTTCTCCCATTCCATAACACAGATTTTGTGTCTTACAAAGGACACTTATGGATTCCTCTAACTTAACCAACCTGCTGAAGTCCCTAACAGTATGAGCAGACAGACAGGGGTCACTAACAAGAGAGTTACAGCTGTTTCCTTATGTCAGTAAATGGCAATAAGCTAGTGTAGGAGGTATAACAGCTCATAAAATTTAGCATGAAGATAATGAAGATACTATCCACTGTATGGATGTACCAATCTAAAAACTGATTAAAAAAAGAGCAAAACCACAAAGAGATTAAGAATTGGAACTAGCAATTTCCAGAAGTGTTCAATGTTACAGCATTTTCAAGTTCAAACATGATCTAGAAGTGCGCTTGAATGCTCTGCTGCCTAACATCACTGAGGATGCAGTTTCATTAAGTCTGCCTATCTGCCAAAAAGGGCAGTCCCACTCCTCTCCAAGGCAAATTCCCTTGTGAAAGTACCAACACTTGTGCAGCCATGCAAACAAATTACCTCAAGGGAATTGACCTGGCTGAAAATTAACCTGGTAAAATAAATCCTTTTTGCAGCAGGATCAATTCTCTGATCCAACTTTCTATACAGCCACAATTAGCATAAACGCTAGTACTAGACAGTAGGGAAGAACATGGAGTCAGGAATGGGAAGAAGGGACAGTTGAGTTTCACCATCTCTATGGTTAATGTATTACAGATAAAGTCATGTGTTGCCTAGTTGGATATAGAAGATCTACATCAGATAGGCACCAAACCATTTAACATTCAGTAAATTGTAACTGGTTATGCCAATTAACCAAACAATTAACCAAATAAGCAAATAAAGCAGTTGGTGCCAACTACAGAACAAAATCTACAAAGTTCTAGCTGAGAAGTTTAGGTTGCCACACATCAACCCGTCGATGGCTTCCATTTGTAAATATATCTCAAGCACCATTTATCTGTTCCCAGCAAGATAAATGGATACAGGCACTCCCTTACTCCACTCCCTCAGGCAATGGAACCCACCGCACTTAATCATCCAGTAAAAGCTTCCAACCCTGATTAGCTGCCTCTTTGCAAGTGCCTGTGTTTCTGAAGGTATGCATGAGTAAAGCTACTTACCTCCTGACGCTGTTTTGCTGTGTAAAGACCTAACCACAAGGGGATTCTCAGAGACGTCTGTCCTGTTATCTCATGCAATCTGAAGCACATCTACAGGATCAGGCACCACAGAGTAAACAGGCATGGACAAGACTTCTGAAGGTTGGTAGCTAGTGTGTATATGCATTGCATATATGATTACACTCAAAATCCCAGAATTCAAAGCACTTGGCTGCAGTAGCAGGGATTGTTGCTTTTTCATTAATGCTCAAGATGTACCTTTTACATTATTAACCCAGATTTAAAAAAACAGCAGCACAAATAGCCTTCTGAATCTGTTACAGTGAAAAATAATTTAATGGCTTCAGTAGGACTACCCATAGCAGTAATTGATATTTGAGAGAGCAAATCAGGAGTGCAATCTGGGACAATAAAACTGCATGTTACAATCAGATATGTTAAGTAAGTACTATACAGATGTTCATGTTCAGATGTTACTGTTATTTTTGAAGAGTAAGTCATGATATCTTTTCCCCCTCTTCAGGTGTAATCCTTGGATTTTCTCTCCGATCATATAAGATGAGCTATCGGGAAGTCAAGTACTTTTCATTTCCGGGAGAACTACTCATGAGAATGCTGCAAATGCTGGTCCTCCCACTAATTGTATCCAGTTTAGTCACAGGTAAAAAAAGAAAGAGTTTTTTTGTTCTTTTAAATAATTTGATAAAGATGTACACACTAAATCATAAAAAATAAACATTTCATGTCCTAGAAGTGTTATAATCTGCAGAAATACCTTTGCTGTTGCTGTTTTAGAGACAATGTAACAAGAGGTTTGAATTAATATACAAAGAAACTAAAAGATGCTTTTCCCAGTTTCAAGACAATCTAATTGCACAAGTTACTATATATAGTTGCTACGAAGCTGACAGTGTACTCCACTTTCTCCTCTTACTTTCTGAACAGATATTTCCTCCACAATGTCTCAGCGTTATCAAAGATAATGTATCTCAGAAAAATAGTTCCAAGACCCAAGAAAGTTAACATTATTGATCATGGGCAATAACCTATGCCTGTAAACTCAGATCTGTAAAGCATCTGTCTACATTCTAATCTTTTAGCAACAGATTAGGAAAAATAGCGATAGATGGAATAGATTGGCTAGTTTGGAAGAAAGATCATTCCATCAGTTCTGGTTTCCTGTCTTCTGGTCAGAAACTCTCTTAAGCTCCAAGCCCTCTTTACTAAATTATTCCTTGAGATAGAGACATAGCAATTCATTTCTTATGATGATGTATGCCTTGTCATTCCACTTAAGTTTCACAGAAGAGCTCTCAGATCTTTTATGAATGTTCAGGATACACCTGTGATCTATTTATCCTATTAAGTATCTAAAGAAAAGAAAGCATAGACTTTGGTCTACCAGCAAATCAGTGGTACAGCTTGGAGAACTTAATCAAAACTGCCCACTGTGCACAGTCCTAGGATTCAGAGACTATAAACTGTTCCCTATCTCATTGATTTTCAAATACTTTAAGATCTCCTCTTGTAATTGCAAATGAGCATAGACTCCATCTTCATAGATACCAAAGATAGTATGTAAGTATGTAAGCTGTTAATATAACAGCAGAAAACTAGGGTATTCATAGTTACAAAATCATTTGCCTTCACATATTTCAAGGAGAATATTATAAAATAATATTATAAAAACACATATTATAAGGATACTGAAAGCTTAATGGACACTGAAACTAGACAGAAATTTATAAGTCTTGTAGGGGAAACAATCAGAGGTTTTACCAACCAGTGTATAATTCTGTTACATGTCATATCTCCTTGCTGTCTTCTTGTCCCTTTCACCTGCAGAACTCCCCAGGTTGGCTGGGTACCGATAGAAGAACCATTAAAAGTAGAGACATTTAGCCTTTTTCAGTGTCAGCTGAGACTGGCACTGCAGCTCCATTTTGTAGGATAGGTTATTTCAGGAGAATTTACTTGCTCAGTTCCTCGTAATTCTGCATCCATATTGGTTCTCTGAGAATGGTCAAGGTAAACCAAGAAATTAGGTAGATCATCATATACAAGGATTTGAATTCACTTTCAAAATTTTAAGTAGGAACACTTTGTTCAGGTAAAGATCACCTCAGAGTGAGGTGATCACCTTTGATCAGGCAAAGCCACCTCAGAGAGTCATGAGCATCACAAGGATTTGGACTTGTGATAAAACAAGCTCATTTGCTGTATCACCAGATCTCAGTAGAGATTTTGTGATATACCAGAACAGTAAGTTTCCAACTAATTCTATTCTGGAAGGGATCTTCAGTCTCTGGATTCAAACAATACACTTCTTTTTCGATGGCTTTTTTTCCCCTTTAAATTCTCTGGAGCCCTTTATCATTTTTATTTTAACAATTATTTCCTTTATTATATAGAGGCTTTTGGCAAAGAAAAATCTTATCTATCTATAAAATTTGTCTTATTATCATACAAGTACCTTGTAATATTAAATGGCTTATTCTTAGCTTCCCTTTGAAGTAGAGTTGATAATTTTCAAGATTAATTACAACGTTTTAAACTTCTTTAGTCAAGCAGGGAACAATCAAAGAAAACTCGCAATTCACAAATGACATTTCATTCTTTTTAAAAAATTGTTAAATACAACAGGACTATGTCTTTTTTCATGGGATTAAAAATCATTTCCCAGTTTACTGCTAAAAACTGTGGAAAAACTGTTTTCTACACTGAACAATACCTCATTTAGCATATAATTTTTTTTAAAAAAAAGATGCTCTTACATATTTGTTGCAGAACTCTCATACTCAAGTAAATATACAGGTATTATTGAATATCTAAGTAATAATGAACCATAACCTTTACAGGTGTACTACTATTGTGCAGTTTTATAGATGCTACTGGTTTCTTTTCTTTCATACATTTACACACAGAATAATTCATTGGATAAAAGTCTTATGTTTCTCAAGTCAGTCTTAAGACCACTCTCGGCATCCCTGAGCCAAATCTCTTACTTCCTGTATTTTGTTTGGCAAAGCAAAGCAGATGCCTCTTAACTAACCACAAAAAGATTCCTACAGGGTCTTGCACACTGATAATGTCATCACTTCTTCCAATTGTAAATTACCTGAATAAATATTTTTACTGTTTGCAGGCATGACAGTGTCTCCCAGATATGATATTCTGGGTTTCTGTTTGTATTTATGCAAGTGTGCTCAACATAACTGGTTATGACAATTTCAGAACATATGGACTCTGAGGTATTAGAAATAGGCTGGGGATGATTACATTCCTTGGCAAATTTTGTGACTGTCAAATAAATTAGACCAATAAAAGCAAAGTAATAATTATAGAAGCTACGGGCTGCTACATAAATGAAAGATAAATTGAGGAAGTGAAGAATTCTACTATACAGGTAAATGGTTCAGGCGGTTATTCACAGACTCTTCAGAAAATAAACTGTAAAAGGTGAAATCAACCCAGTCGCATTTCTCTATAGCCTGTTTTGGTACTTTCATGAAAGAAACAATGCAGAACCACATTCAGAGGTTTCTACTCATATTTGCCTTATGACTTAACATTATTGCACGTGGCTTAAGCAGGTATGCAGTTTTCTCCATGAGATTCTATCCACTGATATATATGTTACCAGGCATGTACTAACATCTGCCTGGGAGAAAATAGAGGTTATTTGCATACCTTTCACCATCTTTTACTGTTTATAGGAAAATATGATTATATGAATATCTGTATTCTTTCTTTTCTGGTTTAGACACAAATCCAACTGCGCCCTCTATGCTGGTCTTTATGCTCTACATTCTTTCAGATGGGAGAACTCCTAAATCTGCATCTCCAATTAGTATCTCTTTCAAAGTCAGAGGCAAAATCAAGGCACAGTATATGGCAGGCAGCATAAATAACCAAAGAAATAGATTAAATTCCCATTTGGATTATTTTATGGCCAAATCTGAGCTGAATTCTTATACAAACACAGGGCTGACAATTTTGCTCCATTTCTGTTTTGAATTTGCTGCAGTTGTAGGAGTTCAAAATATTTTACTCCTGCTTATTTAATTATAACTTGAAGCATTTGACATAAACAAATAGCTTGGCATAATTATTTTAAAATAGCATCGACCCTAAATGATATATAATATAAATATGTATGCATATGATAACAACTCATCATGAAATAGACAAAGACTGCAAGATTCGCACCAGCATTAAAAGCACTATGTGTTAACATTTTTTGAACTGTTACAGGAAGATCATAACAGAATTGAAATTCCAGCCCTTAAAACTGGCCCACAAGTTTTATCTGCATGTTTCAGTTATTCAATTAATATAAGGGCTTCAGAAGAGGTACCTTTTCTTAACCAATCTATATATTCCCTGAAATCACATTCACAAAAACTATTCATGACCAGTCTTTATAAAAATGTAGTTGGAGCATAACATTTGTGACAGATACTAAAGCTAGAGAAATTTTATAAGGGTTATTTGAAAATATTTTGCACAATTCTGGTCATAGCACAGTTTAATAGACAGACTACTTCTCCTTCCCCAAAGTTTTGAAAGCCTGGAATCTAGATGTACAGGGACATTAATTTTAAATGCAAGTAAACTAGGATTAAAATCTGTGCATTTCTTTCAAATATCTTTGTCTGGTAAAGTATAGGAAAGCATAAAAAGCCCAGTCAAGATCTGAGACTAATTTTCACTGCACATTGCAGAAACAGTAAGAAAATACTTTATTTGCTGACATAAATCAAGCTGGGGAAAGAGAAAGGGAATGTAGAAACAGTGAAATAGTGAAGTCTGCCGGCTCGCCAAAGAGTACACAGCAGGTCAGCAATAATAGAATCAAGCAAAGATCCCAATCATGAATACCAGTACAATGCACTCTGCATTGTACGCAAGACGATAATGCTTGTTCAAACTGTTAATGGGAATAACACTGGTATGGCACAAATGAATCTTTAATCACACACCAGGATTTTGTGTGCAAGATTCTGTACAAACACAAAGACTGTGAATCTTCTTACACAGAAGGTGGCTGTATAGTAAAACAATTCAGAAGAATGAGTATGGAAGGTTTACCTCAAAGAAGAAAAACATCTTAGTATGTAGTCTGTAGTATGTCTTTGTTTATATTCACTCCCCTTTCTAATTCGGATAATGTCATGAATGTCTTTCATGGATTCTGGAAGATACAGAAACTTCCCTGCCTCTGATGGAGCCTTTCAATAACAGACTGCAACACTGACAACTGCAGGAGACACAAGTGACTTTCCTTCGGGCAGACTCAGAGACACAAGGTTTTGTCCCCAGGCTTTTTTAACATGTTCATAGTATTCACCACTACAAAAAACACTGAAAGTGTTGACAATGTGCAGAAAGCTGGAATTTCCATGTGTGGATGTCTCTTAACTAACCTCAGATGTACACATGATGCTTTTGATTTCAGCTGTCAAAAGCGTGCAATGAATGGTGACAATGTCAAAAACAAGTAAAAACAAAGGCACACAAAGTGAATCAAGTAATAAAACAAAACACAAGAAGAGATCACAATTAACATCCAGTTTACAGATGCAGTTGCATGAAATTACCTATAATGAAACAGGGTAAGATTCAAAGAAACAGCTGAACTTGAAATAGTCTCCAAGCCACTCCCTTATGTAAGTCAGGAAAAACACAGCATCTGGATATGAACAGATCCAACTGCTGAAAAGCCATATTTTGCCCAAAGCAACTTATGGATATAAAGTGTGGCAAATCAATGCTGTGACATGTTGCATAACCTTAGGCAAATCATATTTCCCTTTTGTATCCTGGTTTTCTTTCTCCTTTCAAATGTAGTGCTGGTGAAGTTTTTTTATAGCTACTAGGCAGAAAAGATGACTATATATGATGGAAATTTTAATGAAGACGTGTAGATTAAGTTGTCACAGCTCAGCAGATGCAAAGTATATAGCTATTTTAGTTATATCACTGTAGAGATGGAAATAAACTTAAACAAATAATTACAGCAAGAATGATATATGGAGCCATCAATCTGAGACAATTGCTGCAGAAATATTACACCCAAAGTTACCTTAGTGACTGCTTGCAGCTAGCTATGCTGATATCACTGATAATAAGATATGCATAAATGGACAATATTTTTTCACTAGATACAACTGTTTAAGAGGAATGTGTTGGCCATGAAGTTAAAAAAAATTCTCCTGAAGTTAACATATGGTGTGATGGACCCAAAGTAGGTTCTATGACAGGGAACTGTGATACAATGGCACAGCCTCCCACATTCAGATAGCAGCTGTACCCAGTCTTCTGTGAAGACATAATTCTAAAACATACTACAGTCTCATGTTATTAAATGTAAGAAATTAGGTTTTATATTTGCCTTTCCAATATTTGGAATGAGGCAGTAAATGAGCCATCAAGTGTACCTGGATACAAATGCTATTAAATCTTATCAAAACACCTATCCTCTCATAAATTATTAGCATTTTCATTTTGACAATTGTAATGTCCTTTATTAATATAGCAAAGTAATAGCAGTAAACATAAAGGGCCAGAATTTTTAATTTGCTCATTCTAACCTCTCACATCAGAGCACACAATAGGAAGATCTCATAAAGAGACCTGTGCATTATCTCTTCAAAAAAGGCTGCGAATCCATCCTGTGTCTAAGTTTGCGAAAGCAAGAGTCACACTGCATGAAGTCTCTACATAGTTCCAGTGTCCTCCTGTCTACTCACAGACAAGTCTATTGTGGAAAAAAGGCTGTCACTTACTACAAGGTCTCAGGTGCTGTCTCATATCAGCCACAAATGTTTATGGTAGTTTCAACAGATGGAAGGTCTCTCCTTCAGCAAGATTCCAGAAAGGGGAACAAATGCTGTGGAGCCACCATTATCCTTCTCCCAGGAAGAAAAAGGAGGGGCCTAGCAGTATTCCCTTTAATTCACTCTGGCAGAACAGACCTAGAACCAGTGCTAGTGCAACATCTTGGGTACTCACAGTAAAGCTGGAAGCCAAAAATATTAACAAAAGTCAGTCTTATTCTTCTGTGTTTCAGTTTAAGAAATATAGCATTCCTGATTCGGTTCATATAGTTCATACATGAAAATTGAGAAAGAGTTAGGTGGTGTTTCGCTCAATTTAACTGATCACCAGAGCAATGGACCCATTTTCCAAATTCCAAAACCTGGAAATTTTCTGATTTTCCAAAATTCTAAGATTTTTGCATGTCCTAAAGAAATTATTTTAGAAGTCAAAATAATCAAAACACATCAAATCAATATACTGATCTCGGTTGACTCTAGTTATAGGCAAAAAGAAGAGAATTGACAGATTCTCTCTGAGTGAAGCACCTTTTGGATTGCCAGTGTATTTGAGCTGCGTCTATATTTGTGTTGGAAGCTTTCTACAGAGGAACCCTGTAGATATCTCCTACAGTAGCAAGCCTGTTATGAGTAACCAACCCATGAACATCCTTGGAGTGAGTTACATTTTTTACTTATGTTTTTCTTTTAATACATAAAATGTTACTAAAAAAGTAACTTACCTTCTTTTTCAGGCAACTCTTTCATCTTTCTCTCCCACCCAATAGTATACAAGCATGTCAATGCTGTAAAAGCTGAATTGTATGGCAGTTTTAATTTTATGAACTTGTACACTTCGTGCTCCCATCACTTTATGCACTCATATAGGTATTTGCATATGCAATTTGCATAAACGGATGACAGTGCTATTTAATTTGAACATCCAAATACTTTTTTCCACAAATAAAGGAAAACTCATGCTTTGTTTTGTGTGTGTCCAAGACCATGACTGGCTAAAAATATGGGCATGCAAGTTACTAAGTTTCTAAAGATCCAGTCTTGTAAACATAATTTCCTGTAGGGATAAAGAAACAATTGAAGAAATATTACTAGTGTTGATCTATGTTGTGTAACAAATTTCATCTCAAGGTAACATGTTTACAGTAGATTCCAGCCAACAGCAGCTAAAAGTATACAAACATGAAACTTTATACATATAATTACTTTAAACACCTGTTTTCAATACCTGTATTACTGTATAAAACCAATGTCTATCGAGTCTGGCATATAGCCTCTAATAATTGTTATTTAGACTGGCACTCAGAGATGAAAAAATTGGAACCTTTTTACACTGTTCCACTCCACAGTCTTTAAGGGAATGTAGGCAGGATAAATTTAATAATTATGTCATGTAATCTAAACTATTCTGAACAAAGCTTCTAAAATTTTAAAAAATGAGTTTAAGTAGCGGCAGATACATTTTGAAAAATCAGGAAGAAAAAAAGGTAGGTTGGAAACTAGTCAACACCTAGAAACAACAATTTTCAAGTTGAAACACAAAAAGAACTATGTGCAGATTCAGTGTGTGTTGGCAATCAGCTTGTCTTTGATTCCCTGAATACGTTTCCTGAACAAGTTTTTGCACAGAAAGTGCTCCAGGAGGAAAAAAACTACACCCAGTTGGAAGTCAGAAAGCATTGTGCAAGGCATGGATGTTAGAAAATCATAATGAAATGTCATACATATTTGTACAATAAATACAGCTTTGGGTGGAACCTCTTACTCAGAAAGTGCTATATGTCTTAATCTATGCAAATACTAAAAGCAAGGAGCTACAGAAAGGATCATAAAATGAAAATATAACTCACCTCTGAACCATTTCTGAGACAATTTTACAATAGGAAATACACAGCCATCTATTTTGACAAGAGCCTGCGGAAACAATTCTAAGTGAACCGAGATCCCACTAAAAATGAAAATGAAGTAAGAACAGAAATTAAGTTCCTGCATATAATGACACTCTTTTTATACTGATTATAACTTAAAAAAGAAAACCTAAGCATGATATACAACATCCAAAAACAGAAAGTATGCAGCAGTGTAGTTTTTGAAGTCTTAGTCTCTGCAAGCAGCAATGCACAAATAGTAAGGGTGTTCAAGGACAAAGTTTGCAATAATTAAAGACAACAAAAACTAAAAAAACCTGTATAAAATCATTCAAGTTTGCTAGAAGCCCTTAATTAAAGGCTGATTTAAATTTCATCGCAAAATGTAGGTTTTCTTAGTGCACCACAACTTTTAGTTTTTTCACAAACTATTGAATAATAGATTGTTATACACTTTTATTCAGTTTACATTCTGCATGGAATCCCAACTGAGTTGATAATAGGTAACAACCTCCCATCTGCAAAGCCTTAGTTTTGATTTTTTATCTTAGTTCAAATGCATAACATCAAGACTTTGCTTACTGACAGGCAAATCACTGGCAAAAACTATTTGGAAGAACACGTATGAGGTAAAGCACCTTGCCTGAGCACTGATGGACTGTTGTAAATCCACAATCTCTTTATTAACATTTCTATTTCAATCAAAGGTAGAAGGACTAAAAATATCTTAGGGATAACTAAAAA
The DNA here is from genome assembly GCF_031877795.1 of Strix aluco. Classification (NCBI taxonomy): domain Eukaryota; kingdom Metazoa; phylum Chordata; class Aves; order Strigiformes; family Strigidae; genus Strix; species Strix aluco. The sequence continues at coordinate 76,694,984 of NC_133971.1, forward strand.
CAATTTTTCCAGTTTAATGTGAACAAATATGAATTGGTTACAGAAAACCAGCACACCTGAAAATTAAAAAACTCAAAAATATTACAAAATGTAAAATCAGATACATGAGACTGTAAATGAAAATGACTTGGGTTTGTATTTTGTACAGCAAAATGTTTAAAATGCAAAACCAAGTCTCCTTAGCATTTTGGGAATTAGGACACTGAGAGCAAGTATTTTATTCAGGATATTGAAGACTGAACCTGTAAAGAACGGTGTTTTCAGTAATGAATGACTCTGTGATAACGTGACAGATGAACTAGAATGGTGCCAAATGCAAAGTGATACACCTGGGAATGGGGAATACACTACACCTATACTACACCTAATCACAAACTCTCAGATAGCCATTAGTACACAGGCAAGAGTTCTGACTCACTGTGAACAGTCTGGAGAAGGTGACGGGGCTTATTAGTGGAATGGAGTTCTAGAAAAATGCAAAGAGGGATTAAACAGACTACAACTTTTTGTCTTGAAAAAGACACAGCCATAGAAAATCACCATAAAAGTCCACAGAAATCATGAATTATTTGTAGAGGCTTAGACGGAGTAACTATTTAATATTGTATCTCATAGTTATTTTTCATAATAAAGGAAACATGGAGTATCCAATGAAATAACTAGGGATTGCATTTATAATAAAGAAAAGGAAGTACTTTTTCACACGGCACACAATTAAATTGTGTTGTACAGTGCTACAAGCCAGTTAATAGTTTCAAAATTAAACTAGAGTTTACAGATACAGACATTGTTGACTATTAAAATTGGGGAAGTAGCAATTTAGGAAGACCCTAGTCCCTGCTGGTGGCTAGATGCAGGGAGGGCAAGCAAGGGCAGTCAACATTATCTTTTCCTGTTTCTCATAGTCTTTCAGCAAGAATCTGTTAGGTAGAGCTGAAGACAAAGAAATGGGTTGGTCAACCATTGGACTAATTTCCCACAGGTTTATGTTATTGTTGCACTCCATAGAATTTTGTATCAGATTGAAGGGATCTCTCTGTATTTACCTCTTAAGATTTCACCTATCAATTGCTCTAAGGCAATGACTACTGTCAACAGTTTCAGCTCTCTGACACACTCCTGAGAGCCAGTTCAAAACAAAGAAAAAACTATTTCAGGATCTGAGAATCATCTCAAACAAATGTAAACTCACTCAATTGACATGAAATTAGACTTAAAAATTAAAGAGATAAGGCAAACCATATGTCAAGAAAGAAGGAAAGAACTATGATACAACAACATTATCAGTAGCTCTTAACATGCCACTCTTGGGAAGTTGACAATAACAACAGTGTTGTATTGTATCAAAGTATGAAAAAAAAGCAGCTTGAAAAATTGTGAAGGGTTACACCCAGAGATAGTTAGGTATACAGAAGATTCTTCAGGCTTTAACAACTTTCACTTTCCTACTCCTTTCACCTCTTTACCTCTATGTTGAATTCTGTGATCTGCATCCCCATTTCCTCCATTGTATTTGCTTCTTTGTAAGTTTTTCTTTGTTATAACTGCTCATGAAGACCTGAAGAATCTAATCAAGAAAGCTCCTGAGGCTGCATTTAGGGGACACTAGAAACATTACTTGGAGTACTTGCACACCAGCAGAAGTAACACATATCATCCTTTCACCAATGTTGTAAAATCTGAGACACAAAGTACTTTCTGAATCACTGCATCAGCTACACAGATCATTGCAGAAGGACCAACTGCAGACCAAACCACGCGCAGAAGGTGGTCATCTTTCATGAAGAGGAGACTGTAATGTTATCTTTAAGTCTCCAACCCTTGTTTTCACCCCTGATTTTTTTTCCATGTTTTAATAATGGGCAGTTCTTGACCTAGAATATATTATTTCCATTTAATTGTTAAAATTAATTGCTGGATCTTCTACATGCTGTCCTTCAGCCATGTTTTTGGATTATAAACTTCCATAAGGCAGATCCTCATTATCATCATCACTGGAGGCAGAGATACTTAATACTTGTCTCTTGATAGCACTGCTGGATGCCCCACCTGAGTTGTGAACAACGGAGAATGAGGAAAGTCACTGTGCACAAGAGCTGCAGGACTCAAGCCTTGGGTCTGGGTTCCAGTGAGAGGTTGAATAGTCTGGAAGAGGAGGAAGGCTGCCCATCTAATTGTTCATCCTAATATCCGGCCGTATGACACAGCTCTCACTGGTGATAGATGTTTGGGTGGAAAGTCTCTCAATGTGAACTTTTTCAGGCTTACACAGTCAGATCTGGTTTTCCTCATGCAAGTGAGCCCAGGGTGCTGTTACACTGCTGAACTTTGATGCAAAACTGTTGTAACATACTACCAATCCCAGAAATGACTGGGTTTTCTGGTGATGGCTTATTCTAGAAAATTGGTTTTGGCTAGGTCTGGGCATACTCTGCCACTTCTATGCCTCAGATATTTTACTTGAGTCACCCTCAATACATACCACAAAATACATACCACAGCAAAGTTAATTCAATTTACTTAAAAGCCCATTTATGTGTCTCTGGAAGGTATCAAGTGCCATCTGAAATCCAGAAATGGTGAAAAAGAAATTCCTATGGGCCACTACCTGTTCTCAAGGTTGGCCTTTCTTGAGTCTCTTGTCTCAGTGTTTCTCAGGTCAACAAAGTTTGTATATTTAGCATCTTTTATTTTGGCCGAGCATTTATCATTGTAAAGCATGGCATTTCCATTTGAAAGAGGAACATGTGCAATCAGTTCAAACACAGATTCCTCAGAGGTTTGCACACTTAGCAAAACAGGGAAGTTTAGTACACCACAAACTTTCTGTTCCTGCTACTGTGAAGATAGTTGTATCTAGCAGAATGGCAAGAAAAACACCTAGGATGGCAAGCTCTTAAATTTTGGTTCCTTGGCTCACAAGATACAAAAGTTCCATGTGTTCCTTCTACTGATAGTCTCTTGAAAGTACCTTTTTCTCTGCAGGAGACTATCAAAACCAGATATACTAATGTTGATCAACAAAGAGAAGTAAAAGCTACTATGATACAGAAAGACTTGTGCAAAAAAAAAGTCTCATTATTTATGGAGCCATTTCATGTGGGAATGAAAAGATAAAATTCTTTACAGTTTCACACAATTGAATAGCAATTCAGTTCTAATACTGATTAAGAAACATGCAAATAAGGGGCTAGTGCTCGACTCTCATGCCAAGAGAAGCTTTCAGATCTTAATGCTATTCTTAAAGACCCATCATCTCTGGAAGTCAAGTATCAAAGCAAATTAAATTCCTGGGCCCCTTGTTGTGAAGAAAAGCTCAAAACCAAATCCTGACTATATTCTGAAAACTCAAGAGTCACAGAACAAAGAGCACTTATTTGAAAAAATGTTGGGATTTAGAGTATTCCAGTATTCCAGAGAGCATGACTGGTAGTTCCTGAGTAGTTAGAGTTATCAGATCTGGTACTAATCCTTAAACATTATTCATCTTCTCCACTGAAAAGTTTGAAGGGCTTCAAGTGTATCACAAGTTGTGAAGAGCTTTTTGGACTAAGTACATTAACACAAACATTTATTTAGATGCCTCAGTTAAACACATTTTTAGGATCAGGCTTTGTTTTGTAATAACTACATGCTTAAACAAAATTAACTTTTTCTTTACAGATAATTGTATCTTTCCATTCTCAGACAACTATACTGCTAGCTCCTTACTGGTGGTAGATAAAGAAAAGGAAAAGTAGAGCATAGTACTAGAAATATACTATTTGCACTAGAATTAATATACTGATGCTGATTCTTTTCTCCATAAAAAGCTTTCTTATTTTCTCTCTACTCATATGCAAAGCTAAATACTTACTTTATTCTCACATTTCACCACCCACTTCTAACTTAGATCTGAATATTTAGATAATATCAGAGATTCTCCAGTGAATATAGTTTCTTTTCAGAGCTAGAGAAAAAAATAGGTTTTGGTCAAGAGTTCACCTAATGAATGGCTATTTCACTAATGAATACATTCTTGCACTGAAAATCAGCTTTGTCCAATATTTACAATTGCAGTGTGTCTTAACTCCCCAACCCCTGAAAACAAAGTTAGAGAACATCAGCTTACTAAGCCTGGCTAATATTTGCCACTAATGGCAGATAAAGGCTAAAGAAGCTGTGCAAAAGGACCACATCCATAAAGAAAATAAAGCTTTCAAATTCAAGATATGATGTTTAATAGTTCATTAAAAAGTAAATAGGCTTATTTTCTGTTCTGCAGAACATCACAGTTTAATAATAACAGTGATCTAAAGAAAACATCTTCTCTTTCATCCATTTAGTTAAAATCCACTGATATTTTCTTTGGTACCTCAGACCTCTCACAGAAATCCATATCTTCAATCCTGCCTGCAAGTAGATGATGCCCAGATGGCAACTGTATAACACTTGAATTGTGGAAGCCAAAACCTATTTTTCAGCTGTACTTAGAACTGTAACATCCCAGAAAAGAGCTGAATAATATTATTAAAAAGCATGGATTGCTACTGTCAGGCATTCCAGAGGAAGTCTTAACTTCTTTCCATTGCCTCCTACAAGTCTGTAAGGTGGAGAACGGCAAAGCAAAAAATGTACTGCTTTGATGTTTCAAGGCTGTAACTGAATCAGTGACCCAAAGTTCAAGAGGTCACCGAAACAAAGGAGGGAAAAGAAGGAAAACAAAAGCCTGTTCACATGAAACTCCAATTCCACACTTTCGTAATGAGTTCTCAGAACAGCCTTAACATCGTTACTGAATTGTGAAAACAACCTTCAAATTATGATGACAATTTAAAATGTAATAAACTAATTGCAGCTAAAGTAATGACTCTTTAGTATTCATATGGCATATTACCAGAGAACCTTAAATTCACACATAGGAATTTTTTTTTTCCTAAAGCTGGTTTTATTGTTACCCATTAAACTACTGGGGGGATTTAGGGTGTAATTAAATTATTATTTACTCCTATGGTTCATGAAAAAAATGGAAAAATTTTTCTGATGTTATGCATGAAAATGCTCTTGTTTATTATTATTAATTTATGGATTATAAGTAGTGTTTAAAATTGCCACTAGTTCATAAATTTAAAAATGTCTATACACATTTTTTCAAATTATGTCTGCATCAGATGCCATACTCTTTAAATAGACTTTGCTATACTTAATAAAGGAAGTCTCAGATTGTTTCTAGATTCTTTACTAATGCAAGATTCATTTTTTGATGCCATATAAAACTTTATAGGCAGAATTTTTCTTATCAAATCCAAGTTAATGTGATTCTTTGAAAAACTAGGATCTAAAAATACCCTGTATTGTCAGATCAGCTACTGTTCTGTAATTTCTAATGCAAATAGTGACTTAAGAGACACCAAAATGCTCCATACATTTCTTTTTGACACAGACAGATAATACTGTGTAGTGGTGCATCTTATTTGTACCTGAACTATCAGAGGGACTGAGGCCTCACTATACCAGGTCCTGCACCAAAGTCAATACAGTATTGGGGGTCCTGTCTTTCAGGACAAACTTCCCCAGAATGAGAAGATATTATGTCAATATTGCTGGCTTCACCATCATAGATAGTTAACTGAGCTAACTTTATATCAATATGGGAAGCAGGGTAACAACAGCAGCATGGAGCTCCATGCCAAGTGATTTAAGTTGCTTCATGTGAATGCAGACAGCACTACAACTTGGCAGAAATTAAAATTATACTTGAGGTGTGAGAGGACAAAAGTCAGCAAACAAAGTGAATCCATCAAGAACAGCCCATGGAAGCATACAAAGCATACATACTGTTGCAAAATAGTACAGACTGAAAAAATGCATGGCACATGGGAAGGACTGTAATAAACTAAAAGGATTACAAGAGCATGTAAACACTAGCAGAGTATGAGTAGTGTAGACAAAAAGGAAAGTGACAGCTCCATGAGCAACTCGGATAAATTCTCTGAAAGATCAATGGATAAATCAGCAGCAGATGAATGAAGTGCTAGCTTGAAAGCAAAATGAAGATTTATCATTTTTAAGTTGGACACAGATGAACCAATCAGTGTCGGGCCACTGACAACATTTCTAAAAAAAAAAAAAAAAAAACGACAAAAAGACAAAAAGAGTAATTTTGATTATTAGTAAACCTGTTGTTACAAGAATAGATTGTAGCTACTGAAACAACAAAAAAAAAACCTGCAGGAATCTTTAGTGAGTAGGCAGTTACTAGAGTAACTTCAGATTACTTGAAAAAATCATCTTGTTGAATATATCTAAAGGCAGTATCACACCGTTCTTTTTCAAATTACCTTAATATTGCTGAATTAGCAAAGTAAGATGATATCAGGGTTTTTTAATTTATGCTAAAGTTAAAATTCCAAGCAGAATCCAAAGGCCAAGTTGTTACCAGATGCATTAGTAAGACACTATCATTAGTTCAACTCTTAGTTGAGTCACATCCAACTGGGCAAAGCTTCTTTCCAAATGATGGCTGTTGCATGAATTCTATAAAATTAACTTAACTAGTGTCACATTCTAGTGGACAACAATCCAAATAAAGCACACTATCACTGTAATAGAGTCTATTATTGGAAGTTTTAGTGAAGAAGCCAAGAACTGGCTGGCCAACAATTTTGGATCACATTTTGTGTAAGAAGGTGATGTCTTCAGCATAGAACTGTGACAAGTTACAAGTCAGTACAACTTCATACCCCAAATCCCATGTCATTTTGCACACAGAGAAATGTCTCTATCTTATTTTAGACAGGCAACCTTAATTTTCCATTCTTTAAATCTTGCACCTCACTGACTAGAATTATGTTCATTTAATTTTTCTAACAATTTAATAGAAGTGTCTCTTCAGACATCTGTTATGTACTGACGATGTAAAAGCAAATGCATTTTTATGTTAGACTGCATTACTAGCTATTGCTCCTTTACAGATACCTCTGATCTCACATCTGTAGTCTCATGGATGTCACACTATTTTTTCAGTAGCATCTAAAGTAGATCAGGAGTGATTTAGCATAGTAAATAGTTTACAGCTTCATCACATGGTATACAGCCAGTCAGATAACAGAAGCACTGTACATTTGTGGAATGTTGTTTAATAAGTGCTGCACATACAACAACATGTCCGTGAAGGACTCCAGGCACAGTCTTCCAAAACTCAGACCAGCATTTTAGCAGATTAAAAGCTTCCACATGTATTTTAAGAAACTGCATTATGAATTTTTATGGAGCACTAACTAATGTGCTTAACACCAGCCAGAAGGCAAAGGTATCTTTATTAGTGGGAACTTGCCAGGATGCAGTCTGTTTCATGTTTAAAGTAGATATTTTTGGCAGTGTGTTCAGAATAATTGAAAATTAATATTTTCATCCTTGGGGAATAGGGTAGAAGTCTTACAACTACTAGCATATTTATTTCGGTCTTGTAACAACATGTCCTGTAGGATTCAAGCTAACAATGTGCCTTGGCTTATCAGTTACCACAATTAACTTTTTTCCTAATTAAATTGAAATAATTTACCACATTACTTATGCTTTTTTCTCAAGCAAATGTGCTCATTTTTTCACTCATGATACAGAAAATAAGGAGCTTTATGCCCAACAGAACAATCCTACTCCAGGAAAACTTAGTCCAAATGTCTGGGCATAAAAGGGTGTCTTTTTAGAATTGCACTGTGCAGGTAGCAGCAGTGTTTTGTTACCAAAAATTGTGAGCTGCTATTTTCTGTGTTCCTGGGTCTCTGATTCTTGGCTTGAAGACAGTCAGTTCTTTGTATTCTGTTATTACAATGAGGTAACCAAAGAAAGAGAGTCTTGGTTTGAGACTGTCAGCTGTTACTAATCACTGCTCCATGGCTTGCTGTGAATCCCTGCTTGCCTCTCCCTCCTGCTCTGCTTAGCACACATAAAGAAGATAAATTGCTCCCTAGTTTCCCTTCAAAAAGCATATTGTTTGGCACATTCCAATACTGTGAGCAAAAGATGGAATAATGCGAAGAGTTAAATGGGTATCTAAACAGCCCCACAGCAGGGTCCTTCTCAGGCAGATGTGAGTTTCAGGAAATGTACTCTCCTACTGGTTCTCCAAATGTATTCTGTTATATTACAAATCTGAAAAGTAAATCAACTATACTTTTCAGAAGAGTAGAGCATATTCCAGCAAGAGGTTTCCTGTAGTAATGCAAAGCCCACTGACACTCAATAAATGCAGCATCTAAGTGTACCATATTTACATATTTCATTTAACTAGGAGGTGTAATACTTTGGTATCTATAAATTATTTAGCAATAACAAGCACAATCTGGGGGCGTTTATGGAATTCGTCTCTGCCCTCACTGACTGACACTGTCCTGACACAGAAAAGAATTTGAAAGGAAGAATCATAGAATCATAGAACAGTTTAGATTGGAAGGGACCTGTACAGGTCATCCCGTTCCAACCCCCCTACAATCAGCAGGGACATCTTCAACTAAATCAGGTTGCTCAGAGCCCCGTCCAACCTGACCTTGAATGTTTCCAGCAATGGGGCATCTACTATCTAGGCAACATTTTCCAGTGTTTCACCACCCTCATTGTAAAATATTTCTTTCTTATATCTAGTCTAAGTCTACCTTCCTTTAGTTTAAAACCATTACCCTTTGTCTTATTGTTACAAGCCCTACTAAAAAGTCTGTCCTCATCTTTCTTATAGGCCCCCTTTAAGTACTGAAAGGCCACAATAAGGTTGCCCCAGATCCTTCTCTTCTCCAGGCTGAACAGCCTCCAACTCTCACAACCTGTCCTCATAGGAGAGGTGTTCCATCCCTCTGATCATTTTTGTGGCCTCCTCTGGACCCACTCCAACAGGTCCATGTCCTTCCCATGTTGAGGACTCCAGAACTGGACACAATACTGCAGGTGTGGTCTTGTGAGAGTGGAGAACCCCATCCCTTGACCTGCTGGCCATGCCTCTCTTGATGCAGTCCAGGGTACAGTTGGCTTTCTGGTCTGTGAGTGCACATTGCTGGCTCATGTCCTGCTCAACCCATGTGCAGGACCTTGCACTTGGCATTGTTGAACCTCATGAGGTTCACACAGGCCACTTCTCAAGCCTGTCGAGATCCCTCTGGATAGCATCCCATCCCTCAGGCACATCGACCACATCACTCAGCTTGGTGTCATCTGTAAACTTGCTGAGGGTGCACTTAATCCCACTGTCTATGTCATTGATGAAGATATTAAACAGTACTTGTCCTAGTGCGGACCCAAGGGACACCACTTGTCACTGATCTCCCTTTGGACGTTGAGATGTTGACCAATCAAGTTATTTGTGCACGGAAACAAGCAAAGTAAAAAGTGAGCAAGACTCTGGAATAGTATACCATTAAAATAGGGTAAAAATTGCAACTGATCTGAACCTCAAACTCAATAAATTTCTAACCAAGACTATAATATATTTGCCTGCTGTATCAGAATGCTATATTGATGGCCCAGGAAATGCTTTCCAGCATAGATTACTGTCATAATTTTTTATAAGATAACAACTAATCTTGATGCAATGAAACCAAGCAGAGTTTCATGAAGTGAAGTTATTCCACTGAAAGAGCATTATCTGTGATGATTAACAAAATAGTCTTTCATTATTTGTGGTTAACTGAAAGGTAAAAATTACTGTAAAGCCACTAGGGATTATTTGGGTCTCTACCATTTACACCAGTGATGTTCTGATATTATCTTACCCTGGTTTCACAAACATTTTCCTTCTAATGAATAAACTGTGCCTAGAAGAGTATGTGTTTGCAGTCAGTTACAAAATATTTTCCCTTAACAAGAATTAGAAAGTGATGAAGGAAATGTATTTGAAGCTAGCACACATTACACGTTTGCTAGCATATTTTTATGCTGTTTCCATCAAGAAGTATGGAACCAACAGAAAGAGAACAATGTTCAGTTTGCACCACTTTTGCACATGCAAATGCTTTCAGAATCACTGCAAGGTATCCAGCATCCACATTCAGGTACATTTCAAAACAAGCTCTCCATGAATATCAGAAATAAGTACCTATGGCAGGATTAGGTTAGCATCCTCTAGAAAAGGTCTTTTTTCGTCATATACAACCTTTCTCCTCACTGTGATAGTGGAGAATCCACAAAGGAAGGTACATCACTTTCTTTAAGTGCTTATGTGGACTCTTCCACATGTTAAGTCCCACCTTTCTGTTAAAGTCTGTGATTTCTCTGATTCACTCATGCTGTGAGATTTTTTCTTACATGTAACAGGAATATGTGTGTATCTTCATAAGGGTGTATTTTTATGCTGATTTTTTGTGAAGGCAGTGTTGCTTTGAGTAGCTGTGTCCCTCTAGAGCTCTCCTGAGCCCAGGTGCTCTTTCACACACTCTTGTCCTCTCCTAGTCATCAGATAGTGGATAGTGTTTGCTCAGCTAGCTGGTAAGAACAGAGACAGCTTAAAGATAAGCAGGGGGAAGTAAGAAATGCTTAATTTGCTTTAGCAGTACTGCCACCAAAGAGCAAAGGATGCAGTTTAACAATACAGCCAACTTGAAATAATGGCAAACTGCTGCCAAAATGCTAGTTTTCTGCCCCTGGACATGCTCTGCTTCTGCTTCCCTTGTAAATGTTCTGGTGTTCACATGCAACAATTCTGAGATGATTCAGAATCACAAACTGACAGAAAAACTAACCATACAAAACCCAAAGTTTTCTGGTGGCAAGGGATGGGGCAGGACTACAAAGCTGTGGTGCGGGTCTAGTCCTTTAGGAGCCACTCTTAGCCATTTAATTGGCTCATTGAATTCCATTACTATATCCCAGCCACGGGTTTCATTAGCCAGCTTGACTTAATCACGGTCACATAATTTTGGATCAAATACAACTGCTAATTTTCCTGTGAGATATTTGCCCAGCTACATTTCAGACATGTATTTTATGTGGTTTCAGGAAGTCATTAGCTGTATTGATTAATTAACTTTGCCAATGCATATGGTTATTTGAAAATGTTATTTAGCGTTTCTGATTGCAATTTTATTCTCTTACTGCTACTGCTATTAAAAGTAATAATCTAGAGTTCGGACTAATTTTGGACCTGATCTTGTGAAGGGCTCAGTTGTCAAAGCTTTAAATATGATTTAACTTTTGTTTTCTGGGAAAGCTCAGCACCACTCAGGACATGCTCAGCAGCTATCAGAATAAAGCTCTACAGCTTTATCATGTTAATTAAACTCAGGCAACACTTCCATTGTCTTTACCTAACTATTGCTTTTCCTTACAATTTTTCTGTCAGCATATTTTACCATGACCTTGCACAGTGTTACTCATTTCCACAAATCCTCATCAACATACACAAAAGGGATTGTTCTCATGGTCTCACACTGAGAGTTTACTCATCACACAGTGCTTAGTGGATGCAGGGGGTTGGGAGTAGCCCATTTAATACTGCTTCATTAGGAGAGTGAAAGACAACCTTAAAGAAATAAAATTAGGGCAACACTCCTGAGTCAACAGTTGCCATTATTGCTGTTTCACCATAGGAGTCCTTAACAAGCAACTGCAATTTTCTAATGAAGATCTCATAAAAAATAAACAGGAAAATAATTAGCAATAAAAAGATGCTCTGTTCATGATGTTTTGTTTTTAAAGACTGAATCCAAAACACCTAAAGGAGATTTATATAAAAATCTACATTAGCAAGAAAGTGCCATCAATTCAGTTCTAATACATTGAATAAGGAAAGAATTCATCATGATTGTCCTCTCTTTTTTTATTTCCAGTATTAAATATGCATGTGGACCAGAATGCACAGTTTGTTCTACACACTCATTCGGAACTGGTTCATCATTTTATATATTTGCAACAACATATCACTACATCTCAGCAGGATTCTGACTTAGAGGCGTTCAGTCACTCGCCTACAGATGGTAGCCTCCCGCCAGTGGCTCCTCAGCCAAATGCCTGCACCAGGGCTCTGAATCTGCAGTTCCTCTCATACTGAGCAGGATTGCTACTATCCTATGAGGAGTGGCTGAGGACTCTGGGTTTGCCTAGTCTGGAGAAAAGGAGGCTGAGGGGTGATCGACCTCACTGCTCTCTACAGCTTCCTGGGGAGGGGAAGTGGAGAGGGAGGTGCTGATCACTTCTCCCCGGTATCCAGTGACAGGACACATGGGAATGTTTCAGAGCTGCACCAGGGGAGGTTAGGACTAGATATTAAGAAATATTTCTTTACTGAAAGGCTGGTCAAACACTGGAACAGGCTTCCCAGAGATGTGGTTGATGCCCAAAGCCTGTCAGTGCTTAAGGGGCATTTGGACAAAGCCCTTAATAACATGCTTGAACTTTTGATCAGCCCTGAAGTGATCAGGCAGTTGGACTAGATGATCGTTGTTGGTCCCTTCCAACTGAAATATTCTATTTTATATTTAAAATTTTAATCTTTATGCATCAAAAGGAATTTTAAAGAAACCAAAAGTTAAAAATATTGTGGGCAGAATGTTAGATTCTCTTGTTACAAACACAAGAATATTAGTATAGGAAAGCAAACATAAACTTCCTATTTTTTTCAGAAGTTTTTAAAGGCCAGCAAAAAGACTTCAGAACAGGGACTTTCAACATGAAAAGCAGTAGATGAGCATTTTAATTGTTTTCAAACTGAAATTATACACATGCATATATGCAAAGTTACATGCACACCCTCTCCCCCGAGCAACAGTCTTGCTTGCTCTGACAAATGACAAATGACAAACTGAATGTACTCCGATCAGTCCTAAGCAGTGACTATTTTTTTTAGGAAAAGCAAAAGAAAATGAATCTTGCTACTTGTCAAGTTCTTCAGTGGCATACTACTTACTGTTCAGTGTGAAGACAAAGATGCCATTTAAAAACTGCTAGTTATGGGCCCTGATTCGGCAAACCACGTTAGTTAGTGATTAACATTAAGGACAAATATAAATCCAATAATGCATTGCTGACTAGGAGTTTACACACAGAAATAGGGCCTCAGTCATACCAACTGCTGATTACTTATCATTGTGGTAAATATGCATATTCCATCTAATTGTATAAATGTCTATATTCCTTCTTTCCCAAAAAAACCCACATGCAGAAACTCTTAGGTACTGTAACAGGAAACTTAGGTATGTGCTTAAACTCAAATCTCAGACTGAAATACCTCATAATTTATGACTTGAGGACATAGGACTGTTCTGCAAAAAAATCAGTTGATGCAGTTGTGCTAATTAAAAGGAGAAAGTGTTCTGAAGTTGTAGGACTTTTTAGCATAAGCTCTGCTTTTTGGCTTTTAAAATAATTCCTTGGAATTCATTTTTTAACAAGCAGATCCAAAGTTATTATTGGCTCAAATGCTATCTAAAGAAAACATGTTTAGTATATTTTACCTTTGATCTTACTGAGGAGACAGTATCACACCTCTGCCTTAGTGTGCCCTAGTATAATCCAAGATTACACATAATGTACAGCATGCTTTCAATGTCGACAAAATTTAAAACAATAGGAGCAGCTCTGGATTTCTAAATTCTAGAATTCTGTATAATCTAGAATAACAAGTACAATATTAAAAAATGTAATTGACACAAAACCAGTCATAGTATTGTAGCTATTCAGGAAAGTTGCTGCATCATTAATTCATGTTAATTTGCAGAACCACAATCAAGTCAGGTGAACAATCAGAGCTATCAGATTAACAATTCGGAATTTTTAACAAGTTCCCCTAATTAGATTTTATCTCCTTTTTCCTGCATCCTTTCTCTCTCTTTCTCCTTCTCTTGCAATTACATTGTTACTCGCTTGCTGCCTTTCCTACATCCTAAAATATTTTCTTTTCTTCTCCAACACCTTTGCTAAAGAACAAGGTAGTGCTTTGCTTTTTTGCCCTGACTCTCTGGAGAAGTCCTTGTCATGTCTTTATTTCACCCACAGTGTGACTGATTTCTCACTTACTCCTCAAGAGAGGGAAAGAGTAGGAGAACGGAGAGGACCTGTCTTGGTAAGGGCTTGGGTTTGTTTGCAGTTTTACGGGCTTATGCCTGCACCCTTCTTTCTTCCTTTTCTCCCTCCCTGCCTCCTTCCCTCCCCATCAATACTTAAAAAATCATTTCCATTCATGTTGTGTGCGCACACACGCTGGGAGAAATTACAAGTGCTCTGCTCCACGTTGCCTTGACAACTTCAAGGCATCCCTGTGTGTGGGGACCGGTGGCACAGCAAAGTTTCCCAGGCCCCCTGGGGAAGGGGAGGGGAGAGGAAGAGAGGAGGAAGAGGTGCTGGAGCCAGCAGCGGTGTGGAGGAGAGAGCAGCAAGCAGGATGGAAGGGGCACATACATCTCCTGTGGGACAACGGGAGTTTTGCTGGCTGGCTGTGAAAGGACACACTAAGGATACAATGGTCTGTGACACATGAAAGCTTTGGAGGGAACTTTATTGCTTCTCCATTAAGGATCCTTCCAGAGTCCCATTCAGCTCTAAGAAATCTTGTCAACATCTTAAAATGCAAAGAAAACAAATCCCTTCATTTTATCATCTTTTAAAAACAGATTTTAAATATTTTTTTAGATAATTCCTGTTGTTGGCATGCAGGAAGCTTTTGCAATTTTGGCCCTGGACAGTACCAAGTGTCATTCTTGTGAGTTCCCTGAGTTCCCATTAACTTCAGTGGGAGGGAAGGCTGCCCAGCAGCTAGCTTCCCAGTAAGGGCTCTCTGAGGTGAGAACTTGCTTCCTCCTCATATAGCTTTTGTTCATACTTAGGCCTGTCATCCCTCTGCTTTGCATGCTTGCCATGATATATGCCACAAGTAGTTACAACTCAAGAAGAGAGGAATTGCTATTCCCTTCTTTCAAGCTGAGAAGTCATTTATATGATAGCAAGAGCAGGAAGGAGACGAAGCAAACTAAAATAAGGGACCATGTAGTCACAGCTGGCGTGCATAATAGGAAACCAAACTGGAAAGCAGCTTGTAAAGAAAAGAGCATGACTCTTGCTCCCTGGCATATCACTTGCACATGGTTCACCACTCAATCCCAGAATAAGTCCAAGAAAGAGGCAGGATCACAAGCCCTAATCCTTAAACACAGCAATCTTTAGTGGTAAGATGTGCCCTACACTAGTGATTATGGAGTGCAGGAGACTCAACATAGTTTTGAGCGTGGACTACAAAGAAAGATGAGGCTTGGTTAAAGCAGTAAACTTGTATGCCTGTGAACCCTCTAGACCAAGAGTGCTCAGCAGCTGGTCCTGAATCTATTACCTGGCAAAGGTAGGATAATGAGAACTGACTTGATTTAACATCTGTGCATTTCCAAACCTTCCTACCAAACTATATAGATTAACCTTTTCATGCTCAGGATGTAAACCAAGTTTAAAGCTGATCTTAGTTAAAATGAAAAATAAACAGCCCATTGTTACTACTTTAGAAGTGGCAAGTATGAACATAAAACATCAATTAAAGTATACAAAGATAAAGTTGCCTGGACTAGTATGCATGCATTAATTTTTCAATTTATAAATTCCACTTTAAGTTACATACTGATATTTTAAAAGTAAAATTTGTAACAAATGTTATCTGATATAAACATCATGCAACTCAGTAGCAGATCTGAAACTATTAACTTTATTTTTGTGCACTGGTTAACTATATTTGCATTATTTTGCATTTGCATTATTGTGAGGACTCTAAAAAAATAATTGATCCTCCATCCACCGGCAAGAGGGCTACAGGACTTACTTCCTGTTTGTAAAGATAATAAAACTATTTATTACTTGGCAGTATTTGCCATTTTCCTCACAGAATTTCAAAACATAAATGTAAACTTACCACAAGCATTATCATCCAATTTTACAAATGGAAAAGCTGAGCAGAGAAATGAAGGATCAAGTGCTCCAAATGTTGGATTCCCATTGTCAGCTTCTTACTGTGCCAGTATCACTTTGTTCATCCACTACAATGGCACATGTAAATCAAACAATTCAGGGTGCAAATCTAGTGATATCCCTTTGTATTTCATTTTGTGCATACAAATCTTACTGGCTTTAATGGCTTCTGCTGAAAGGACAGGCAAATGCTGGCTGAAATGAAAGGGTAAGTATGAAGCATGTGATTGGTTTTATACTTTGAAGATTTGATCAGAACCTGGAACACAGCCTTGATCTCAGTTACGCCAGTGACTAGAGTACTTTCACTGTAACTCCAGCAGCACATACTTCCTCCTTTAGAAGACAGAATTATGATATATCTACAATTATTTGAGAAAAAATTTAGTTTTGCCAGGTGATGATTCCAGTTTTATGTTTCCATATTATTTATATTCATGCAGTCCTGTTGCCTTATTTTAAATGCTTTCTCATCTGAAACAGGTACCCAGAGCAGAAGGTGGTCAACTTTCATTATATTTTACATGTTCAAAGATGGCATCTAGATAAATGTGTGGGCAGTCTGCAGAAGTCTGAATTAGGCAGTGCCATATAGGGATCTGTAGGAGGAGATAACAAAGCAAAGAGATCCTTTCCTGACTTCTTTTTTTCATTCTGCACTTCAAAAACTTTACTCCAACAAGAAGCATCAGTACATTTTTGAGACAGATGGTGTAGCCCTCCAGATGAAGTGTGGGGAATTTATTCACTACTTGAAATTTTAAGAAGGAGCAAAGGGGCATTTTAAGGAGAACACTAACTGCACCTGTGTGGAAAGAGAAAGAGCATTTCCATTTCTGACAGTCCTTATGAGACACTCCTTCTCAGCAATTCAGAGGTCTTTCCCTGGCAGAACTGCACCTTCATTTAAAAAAACACAGAGCAGCCCTGCTGGTGCAATATGTGATGAACAAACACTTTAGCAGATGCCATAGTGAGCACCCTAGTATTCACATTAGACCAGATGCATTAAGACAAGCCAAGAATTAGGATTAATGTTTTGTAAAGCTTATAAAAGACTCTAAATGTGTATTCATACAATAGTAAGGATTTTCTGAAACAAGCTAACAGCATTTAATCCATTTTAAACTCCCATGGCTTGGGGCAGAGGTAAACTAAGGTCATTCCATTGGGGATTGAAGAAAACTCTTCATACACATTAATTGTAGCAAACATTATCAATATTACTTGACAGTACTCTGTTTTCTTTCTTACTATTACAAATTATGTGCAGCACATTTCTAAGGCACATTTTTCAGACTATGGTAACTATGCTAACCAAAACCCATGAATTGGCTCACTGGACTACCGGGAGTGCCACACTGCACCAGACCAATAATCTTTGCTTCTAACAAAGTGTTAACAAAGCACAGAAAGTTGTAACTCTTGTAACAGAAAATTACGTAATAACAAGTATTAGGGGTGGGAGGGGAAGACAATGGCAGTACCAGCTGCAAAAGAGGGCCAACTTACCTTGGGTAGCTTTAAATGTACTGGTCATCAAAACCCTTCCCACAAAACCATTTTCATCATGCTGAGTTTATACTCTTTATTCACAACTATATGAGGTGAATGTCCTTGTGCTTAAATTTACTAGGAATTGCTGCCCTGGATAGTAAAGCATCAGGAAAGATGGGAGTCCGAGCAGTAGTCTACTACATGAGTACTACAATCATTGCTGTACTGATTGGTATAATCATTGTGGTCATCATCCACCCTGGGAAAGGTACTAAAGAAAACATGCACAGAGAAGGCAAAATTGTGCAAGTGACAGCAGCAGATGCCTTTCTTGATTTAATCAGGTATGGCTATGATATTGCACATTTTCTGTACCAATAGCAACGACAGTAATATTTAGATTCACACGAGAGAATTTCAGACAGTGACTGTATAAACTAGCCAACTTTCTTTCGGTTATGTGATACCAATATCTCTAACTCCTACAACACTACAATACATGGATTTATTTTCAAATTAAGCTGTTGCAAGGGAAGAAACTGCTTTTAATATTCAAAGAAAGATTATTTCTTTCACACACAAAAGAAAGACTTCTGTTCTGCTATCTGCATGGGTCTTTTCCCCTCCTTCCATAGCACAATCCTTATTACCAAATTCCTCTGCTTTCCTTTACTTCCAACTTTCAACAGTTTTCTCATTTCACTTGAATTCCTGATTTAGTTATGTATTTAATTTTGAATTGTAGCTGCCAATCTGGGTACATCTACTCAACTTGTTAAACTGTATGGATGGGAAATAAATTCCAGGAACAGACAAATAAAATGTTTGAAATAGAGGGGCACAGATATAAAATCTTGTTTTCTCCTTGCTCAGAGAGTCTACAATGCCTCTTTTATAGAGCTAATATGTCACAGATGTATTCCAGGGAGTAGGGAAGCTGAGGTTTTGAACTCAGGAGCTTTTCCACAGGTAAAGCCACCAAAATTTTGTGGTCCACTAACCCATTTGGAGAAGCCAGAGACATGGAGAAAGGCCTCCAAGAGTCATGCTGCCAGGAAGGGGGACTTCAGAAAGACCCATGAAGAGGTTTGCACTCAGATTCCTCAAGATTTATTCAGCTAGGCTGCTTCTAATTCCCTCAGAAATGTCACCATTCTGGAAAGAAAAGAAACAAACCCCCATATGTAACAAGTATACACACACATATGTCATTATATATGTATGCGTTATTATTAAAGAATATTCAAACTTCAGAAATATTTATTTCTTAATCACGACAAGACTCTAAAACAAGTTATAAATGTCATGATGTACTAGGCTACATGACTGCAAAAACTGTTTTAGAAGTAGAAATGCATTAAATATTAATAACTTCTTTATTAATCTGGATTCAGAAAGCATTAATAAATACAAAATTTAAAGTCAGCACTGACCAACAGAGCTTTGTTCATTTGGTAATTTAGCTAATATTCTGCTCCATAACCAGACCTGCTATACAATATTTGATAGAGATTGCAATTGCCAGGATCTATCCAACCATATCACATTTCATCCTGTTAAAGCTAACCAGGCCAATGCTATATGCAAAGCTCTACTCACTGTATACATAATTATATATTTGTCTTAATATTCCTTCGAAAATTAGCTGGTCAATTATTTTATTAAATGTTCCCCAACTTAAGATATTGCTAGAGTCTTATAGTTTCTCATATTATTTTCTTTCTTTTTCACAGAAATATGTTCCCTCCAAATCTGGTGGAAGCTTGCTTTAAACAGGTAACAATGTTTCATTATTTCCAACTAAAACATAACAAAGTAAGAAATTGAAATGTAATAGCATTTTCTTTAGGAATATCTTGTACCTTTACTTACAGCAGAAATAAATCTTCTGTATGCTGCCAGCTGTCAAAAAAACCCCAAATGAAACCAACCAAATCTGTGCTTTGTTTTCAATCATATTGTCTCAGTATTTGCTATGAGAATTGAAGAAAACACACCTGGCACAGCAAATAAAAAAATAAATTTTTTCAAAACGTCAAATTCATAAGTCTACAGCAAGCTTCACTAAAGTCAATACATAATTTACTTTTCAAAAAGAGTGTTATGTTAAATTGGGAGATACTGAGATATGCACCATCTGTACAAAGACTAGAAGATATTAAAAAATGCCATAAGAGAAACATGCATAGGTTCAAAACAGAGGAAACAATTTTGTGGACATCAGTAACAAAATCAAACTAGGGGACTTCCTGTCACTTATGGAAGGAGTGCATAGGAATGCTCGTTCTATGTTGTTTCTCAAATTCCTCTATCATTAGCCTGGGCTTAATTTTAACTGTTGTGTGGAGAAAATAACAGTAACTAGTTACATTCCTTTTTTAAAAGGAGGACATTATCAATTCAGTGAAACCTATAATATGTATTTCCATAATCTAATTGCTTCACACTGACCCCACAGACAATCTTGAACTGATATTATTTACCAGTTATTGCTGTAGCAATAAAAAAAAGCTGAAATGTGGAGGTCAAGAAGCAAGAAGATGAAGTAGAATCTTTCCAAAATCCAGCTGAGTTACATCTTGCAGAAGAATTGAAAAGAAACAGTAACATTTTCTTTAGTTATATAAACAGAGGCCAATAAAAACCAGTAACTTTCTACATTAAAGATCTGGTCAAGACTAAAGATAAACTAGACCCAGGTCCAAAACCAACAAATGCTATGCCTCTGTTTTCAGTAAGGATGATGATGAACTCAGGACAGCGATGCAGAAGAGCAATATGGAAATACAAAGGTCTGTATCTAAACTAGAAAACAAAATTCAAAGAATTCAATGTAATAAAGTCAGGGAATGATACCATCTTTATCTCAAAATAATGAAAGAATTAGGACATAAAGTTACATATCTAGCAACAAATATTTTAATAAATCTCTCAAGTTGGGAAGTTAGTATCTATAACTGGTGAAAGCAATCACAGTTCCTTTCAAATTGCCGTTTCAAAAAGATTTGGGAATTGATTTAAGCAGTTAGCTTGATCTCAGTTGTACTCCAGTATATGAGTACCTTGAAGGAAAGAGTAAAGACTTTGTAATAAATGAAAATGAAAAATACATGGGGAAAAAACATATAAAGAATAACACAGGTTTCTGAAACATAGATTATATGAGAATAACCTTCCACAAGATTGCCCATTTTCTTATTTTCTTCTTCCATGTTTTGGGTTTTCTTTTTTACTACAGAAGTGCAGTGGATCTAATCTCTTTGGAATTCTGTAAAATAAAGTTTTTTAATATGAGGGAAGTGGAATAGTTGGGCAGGGAAAAAGATTATTGTAAGAATTGTAAAATTTGTGAAGACAGCAATGGAAGTTGCTGAAGGACTGGGTGTACCTCAACTGATATTTTTCTGAATGACATTGCCATAAAATGCACACAATGAAATTTACAGATGACAAGTCCAAGCATTTGGTATCAAGATATCTAACAAATCCCAAAGAAATTGGTATGTTCCTGGCACATTATATTATAAAGTCACAACAACAAAGTGAATTGGCTCTTGCAGACATTGGCATGTTAGGTTATCTCCTTGTAGCTCTTCATCACATGTTACATAAAGATTTAGAAATTAACAGTAATTTCTGCTTTGAGATGGGAAGTCATCACCAGAAAGAAAAAAAAAAAATTAAACGCCCTCTAATACAGCTCTAGGAGGATATATTAGGTGACATAACTGCAAGAGAGGAAATAAAGCCAGAGGAATATGGCTGTCTGGAACACTGAATATATTCCGGTCATTACATTCATAGGAAGACTCATGCAAAATGAGCACAATGGAAGAGTTGGTAGGATTATCAAAAGAACACAGTGTATAAAGCAAAAAGAAGCTTGATTTTAAAATTATTTTGGCACAAAACCCATAGTGGGAACAGAGCTGTATAAGATAAAGAAAAATGTTTATACAAGAAGAAATGGAAATAATTATGACTGAATTTAAAGTGGGAATTAGTAAGGTTTTAAACCTTCATTACCTAAAAGGTGAGGTCCTGGTAAAAGCTTCCATTAGGAGTCATGGGAACAAACTACATCATCAGTTTTCAGATACAGTTTGAAAATTTCTTTTGCTGAAGAGTCCTACAGCGACAGAAAACTTGACTCAGTGTCTAGCAGTCCTAAATGTATGTTCTTAATTGAAGATGTCTTGTAGAGTCTGTTTACATTAAGCACATTGTATTTCTCATGTGCTTTACAGCTTAAAGAGATTTCTGAAAAATGGTTCAAAAAGCAGGAAATGTTTAATTATTTTTTCTGACTTTCAGCAGCAGCTATGCTTACTGAAGCACCAGGATTTTAAATCTGTCATACTGATACTATTACCTTTTAAATCAGGTACCACAACCTAGATTTTTAGGTATAAGTTATTTTGTTGTAGCAGATTTGTTAAACTAAAAACATCTTACAGGAGGAACAAGTATGTGTAAGATTCATAAGTATCCAGAAGACTTCATACATGTGACTCCAAAACTTTATTTTCAAAAGTTTACACAGCTTTTTCATATGTTTCTCAGAAGATTTATGAAGAAGGATGATCCATCCGGCACTAATCTGGTTCTGTAACACTGTGTTTTCTGGCCCAAACACAAAACAGACTAATTCTTATACTCATCCACACTCAAAGGCTTTGCACACCTGGAAACCGTCACTGGCATATGCACTCCACATTCAAATCACATCTTTTGATATATTAGGTGCTCACATTCTCTTATAGCATCCTCAGACAAGTTTCTTTCCTGACAGAAATCTGCATTGAAACCCACTGGAAGGTTTTTCTTTCTTTCTCACCATGACCAGCAGACAGGTTCTCTAATGACTGTGTTAGTACTCACAGCAAACTTTGAACTTGTTACTTTCCCCATCAATAGCAAGCACTTCTCAAAGCAGCTCCACTAACACACAGGACCAACTATGATTTCCAAAGTTTTTAACTTCAAAAGATCAACTACTACTCAAATTTTGTAACACCAAGACATCAAAAATTGTTCTTCCCTTTGCATAATTCATTTTAGTGAAGTTAGTTTCCTGGGTGTGGAATTGCTCTCCTGCAAAATGAAATGGAGCTGTGTGGAGAGGGTAACCAAGGCGGGGGGGGCTTCTAGATGGAGTTGGGAAAGCTTTTATAGTATTGCTTCTGGGAGAAGAAGAGTCATGAAGGAAGACTGGGACCTTAGGACTTATTTAGGAAGGATCTTCCTAAATTTTCTACTGTTCTTCATTCAGTCTTCTGGCCCTTTTGATTCCCTTTCTTGTTCTTCTTTCCCAGCAAGTCTATGAGGCAAACAAAGCTGCCTCCTCTTGGTTCTTCTCCTCTTCCTTCTTCTTTGCACATTTTATTCCCCAGAAACAGGAAGAGTGGTCAAACAAAATGCCCCTTCCCCTCCAAAAAGGACCCTCCATTGTGGGTCCCAGAAGCCAGGAGAAGTCCCTGTAGGAGAGAAGGAAACTCCACAGAAAAGCTAAGGAAAATCTTTCATTCAAACCTTTCAGCTGAGGATCAGTAGAACCATTTCAGGCTTATCTGGAGGCATTCAGTCCCATGCCCCAAGAAAGTCTATGGGGACAAAGAGCCACCCTTGCCTAGCAGGTCAAACTATGAAGAATAATCTGGAAAAGTTTGGGCTTTAGTTTCACGCTGTTCTTCACTAATTACTCCCTCTCTCCCCGTGAAAGACCAAAGTCCTCTTGGCACCCTGTCTCTATCAAGATCTCCTCCAATTAAGCCAGTGGCAGATAGGGATCACTGGAAACAGCAGATTGTTAATCCAAGCAGCATACTTTCTGTTCATGGTTATTTACAGATCATAAATGTTGCTACCATCACTAAGCACTGATCACAGGGGGCTTTTGTGATTTTTATCAGTAACAGGAGAATCTGAAAAGACTGACTGAAGATAAATATTCCACATTTAGCTAAAACTAGATTACTTTGTTCAAAATTTTCTCTATACCACTACACTCACCCCCAGTTTAGGGATATCTAAATAAATCTTTGGATTTATCTTTTGGCTCTGGCCATTATCTCTTCATTTCTCTTTCTTTGCTAAATTCAAAAATGCTATCTAGCCTGGGGCTAGGCAGTCATAAGCAGTCTGCTTGTTAAGCAGATACTGCTTCTTGTTAAGCAGATACTGCTTTTTAACTGCTTGTTCTTTGTGCTGTGCTGTGCTCTGGGGATATATCAAAAGACAAAAGAAACACAAGTGAACCTGGGACATCAAGAGAAACAGAATCAATCTAACAATTTCGGGAGGGACATTCTGCTGTGAATAGGTGGAATTTGATGCCAACTGAAGCTTAAAGAACTGCAAAGGTGCATCTGATAACTGCATTTCTTCTGAGCTATTTTCAATTAAATATTCTTTCCTGAACTCATCCTTATCAAGGGGATTGGAAGTGTTAATCACACATCTAGACATGAATGCTAATATATGATGTCTATTCCTCATGATAATTTTGGCTAGTTAAGATATATTTTAACCTGTGTCATCAGCTCTTCTGCCGACAATTTTGAATGCTTTCACACATGTCCAGATGGAAAGGAAAGACAAAAATAATTAGGAAGATGAGATATTACTGCCTTTTTTCCATTTTTTTAGGCTTGCATTTAAGCAAACTTGTTGCTTCTAAAACCATCATCCACTGAAAACTACATCATCATACAGACTTAGCACAGACAGTGCTAATTATACTATCTCAGAGTACTGACAGTAAATTATGAGTTTTCAGAGCAGTTACTCACGCAATTACCTTGTCTGCAAGTTAACCACTGGAATGTGCTTCTGCCATGTGCTTCTTAAAAAGTCATGCAATATATTCAAGTCAAATGACTGTGGGTATCTTGTACCACTAATGAAAACAAAATAATAATAAAAGTGTAAACAACTAATTCATTATATTATGCAATAAAGTAATTATATTGTCTATTTCATAATGAGATCACAATTAAAATTAAAGTTGTTCATTAGCACTGTGTGTTGTAAAAAAGTCCAGAAATGCCATTATTTTTATATTTTACTTGCAGATAAGGTTGTTCATAGGAAGCTATTAGTATTAATAATTTCCAAATACCTTGCTCCTAATCTGTTCTCTATACATGAACTTAAGGAAAAAACATGAGACTTGATACAGAGAAATGATTCCTTATTTTAAGACTTATTTACTTATAGAAAACTCCTTACTTATAGCAAGTTATAGTATTACTTCTGGTATTTTTAATATTGCTAAGAATCCTGCTTTCCCAGACTGTTCTGTGGAATTTTACCAAGGACTACTGTGTCCATCAAAACAAAGCAGTTTACTGTGAAAATCTACCAAGAACTGCAGTGTTCAGCAAAATAATTATGCTTTTGTCCTTGAAGAACAGGTGTACTCTAACTGGTTGGGCCTCAGTAATGACTAAAGATAGCCATAAACGGGTTGTAGAAGTCTCACTCGTTCCTTTAAATAAGATAGGATGAGTAAACCAGCTGAAAAATATTTTTTGTTGTTCAAGAAATTGGCTAAGAGAATCTGCGCATGCTCTGAGGGAAAAACAAGGTGAGAAAGACTATGAGCCTTCCTCCCGAAGACGCCCCCCAGGAGGCAATGCCCAGGTGCAAAGAGAACATGAACTGCTGGCACCAGCCTGTAGAACTAACCCAGCCTTACTCATGCATATGTATGTTTGTGTTATGTAATCCAGTGAATATGTATATACGCACTCTATAATTTTTTGGTAAAAAGTGCTGTGGGTGTGCAAGCTTTGTGGAGAAATCCCCTTGCACCCCGGCCGGAGTAAAACATACCTGCTTTATAACTCTATTTGAGTTGTAGAGTGTTTTCCGCGAATCAGTATTTTGGATCTAAAATCTTACCAGGCAAAAATACATCTGCCTGGAGACAAAATGCACCAAACATCCTCAGAAATGACAGGACTTCAGTGATGTTGTCTAGCCCACAACAAATTATCAGTGTAGGTGTATGGACTTCTAATAAAACATAACCATCTCTTCTGAGACCCTTAAGCCTACAATCTGGTATATGAGCAGTTTTTCTTTGTCTAATTTCTTCCATTACTGAATGTTGCAAAAGAACAAGGATCTGCAGAATCACAGTGTGATATTAAAATGTCAGTTCGAGCTATGTGAACAGCTGATAACTCTGATTTACCACCAAGATAGAGATCTGCCTGAAAGTAGGAATCTCATAAAAGCTCACAAAATGATCTTTTATCACCAGTTTCTCTGCAGAGCAGTAATGGTCAACTCTGATATTACCTGACCTATTTCAAAATCTTTCACATTTTCTATCATCTTCAAGGTGGTCTTTCATCCTGTCACTTCCTATAAACAGCTGGCTTTTTCACCATTCCACACGCAGAAAATCTGTTTCATGGTGGTGAAACAATCTTCTATTTTGCCTTTAGTGTCATCTGAAAAAGCACTAACAAGAATTAAGCTCAACCTACACTTTTTTCTTAGTAGATTGCATTTCCCATATTTGGTTTTCCTTAATTTCTTTTGCTTCACCAGGAACCTTGTCATGATTTTTGATAGACAACTTTGGGCATAAAAAGACAAACACATGCACAGAATTATCCTTAACCTCATTTAGCAAAAATGAAAGAAAGGCTTTCTTTCTGACAGCCCCAGATCAAATAAAGTTGCTCTGATTTCTGTTCTCAGATGCCCATTTTGAACCTCACTCTAAACAAAATGTTTCTCTGTTGCTCTGGAAGGTGTTCTAGAAAGACTGTTCTTCCTAGTAACATTTCTGAATACTTAAGTCTGAACAACAGGGTTAGTCAACAGATAAGATCTACATCTCTGTGTACCAGTCTAATAGCTGAAATGGAAATGGACTTTGCTAAGTGAGGTCCTAAAATCCCTATTATACTCCTAAAGAGACTTAACTAATAAAGAATTAAAGGTATCTGCCTGCCTGGACAGAATTCCAGAATCAGCACAAAAAAAGAAGGAATATGCTTATTACAACCTAAAATTATTTCTAACGGGGTTTTTTAAAGGTAAGAAATTTCATATGATTGTGCTTTCTCCCCTGTAGGTGCCTAACTTCTTTTCAGTCTCCTGTTGTAATTTTTGAGCCCATGGCCAATTCCAAACTAATTTGCCATTCCAAGACAAATCAAGACTGTGCTGCCACTGAAAGAAAAGTGGTTTACAACTTATCTCGTGGCCTGTTCCAACAGGCAGCAGCCAACCAGCCAGGCAGCACACATCTAACACTGTCTAACAGCTGTATCACATGTTGCTTTGACCTAGTCAAATAGGTAGGAATGAGAGAAGGACCTGAGGGCAATGGAGGAGAATCGGGAGTAAGTCAGTTATGATGTGTCTAAGGAAAGTAGGAAATTACTAGGAAATCTGGTAAGAAATTAGGTTTTCATTCCAGTCCTCATTAAACAGCTTGGTTTTTTGTGTTTCTCTAATCTGTATGTCCACAAACCCAGCATAATTGCATCCTTCATATATTTGAATTAAAGAATTTTTGCCTAAGTTTTTTTTCTACTGAAAAACAGTAATAAAAATATACACATAACACATTTATCATACCTGTACACATTAAAAAAAAACAAAAAAACAAAAAACAAAAAACCCCAAAAAAACCCAAAACCTAAAAGTTTTTGATGTACAGCATTAGACAGTATTTTAACATTCCTACTAGGACCAAATTAAAAACTCTTTAGTGAGAATTTATAGCAAATTTCCTTTTCCACTGTAATATCTCTCTGTCACTTAAAGAGACAATCCCATCCCTCCTTCCCTGGCTGTGTGGTTCCCCTTTCAGTGTTTTGTCCTCTCTGGCATTCATCAGTCAGTGAGCTGATTCACCTTCATAGTCTTTACACAAAATGGCCACTTTTTTTGCTTGGTGAGTTTTCTGCCAATTTAAAAAGGAGAATTGGCTCACTGAGAGATCAAACTAGAACTGACACAGAGGAGAAATTATCACAGGTTGGATGTGAGTGGGTGAGGGAGTAGAACTGGGCTTTTCTGTGTCAGCTTACTGTTCGAACAGCTCAGCTGTCTCCTCTAACCACAGCCCAAATCTTAAAACATTTTAGCAAATTTAATTTAAAACTCAAGAATATCTGACCTCTGTTGAGATTTGTTCTGCTACCTCTTATTCAGAAACTTTCCATAAATCTCCTGTAAGCAAGTTTTATTTAAAATTCTGAGAGACATAAAGCCTTCAGGGGGATACAGCAAATATATAGAAGGAGTGCAAAAAACTATTCAGGTGTGGAAAGTAACAGAAAATTAGGTCAGTGTTGATAAATGCTGATACTCACGTTTCCCATCTTACTCATAAGTACCCCATTTCACTCACACACTTTCGGAGTACACAACAGTCTCCAGATATTACTCATAATACTACAGTTCCTGGATCTAATATTTGTCTTTTTTTGGCAGACCTGAAGGAATAAAAATCCAGAGTTGCTGATTAACATTGACACCAGCATGCCACTGCTTTAATAGGGTATTTAGTGTCCTGACCGATATTAGAAACATTTTATTGGTGATATTTAGTATTCTTTGTGTTCAACAGAATATAATCAGTTTAGGGCTGCAGGACTTCTTGAGCCCAGCCAGAAATATTCAGGGTTCACACTGTTCTTTAGAAAAGCATTAGGTGGTGAAAGACTGGTTTTCAAGATAGACATTTAGGAGCATATTGAGATTTTGAAATTGATTTGCCCATTACAAAATGGAACCATTTAAGGTAGAACCCTCTTTTAATTAAGAAAAGTGGTGATTTGCTACTGCAAAGCATAGAAAACTAATGACTTTGCCATAACAATGGAAAAAACAGGTATGTTATATTTAAGTTACTTTCAGTGTAATTTTTTCTAATTCAAAAAGATGAAAAAGTAAGGAAACTCCAAAGCACTAGCCAAAAAAGACCTGTTTATTTAACAGTTGGAAATATGTTGTTAGGAAAAATAGCAATTTATAAAAATGCAAACTAAGAATCAATAGTTTTGTCACAAAATTCATAAGCATGACAAATGTGTGTCTTTGATTTTGACATATTTATGAGAAAATGAATTCTGGAAGCTAAAGGTGAAGATTTAACTCTTGAAGTTAATATGGATTTTTGTTGCTTTCAGGAAAGCCAGGTTTTCATCACAGTACATTTTACAATATTACACAAAGAATTCAAATGTCCTACAATAGTAATTAATAATTTAATGTGTGATTTTTACCTTTGTTTGCTATAATTCACAGAATTCCTATCTTTCTTTTATTTTTGTTTTAATAGTTCAAAACTAACTATGAAAAGAGAATGTTTAAAGTAGACATTCCATCCAATGACACATCCACAGTGGCTTCCATAATAAGCAATGTGTCAGAAGCAATGGAAACCCTCACCAGAATGAAAGAGGAAATAGTTCCTGTTCCAGGTTCTGTAAATGGAGTGAATGCCCTTGGCTTGGTGGTTTTCTCAATAAGCTTTGGCCTGGTGATTGGAAGCATGAAGGAGCAAGGTCAGGCATTAAAAGACTTCTTTGATAGCCTTAATGAGGCTATCATGAGATTGGTAGCTCTAATCATGTGGTAAGTGCCTCTTTGATAAATTCCATTTTAAGTTACTAATGATATTTTTTCATCAGAGTCAGGCACTGGATAGCAAGTGTTTGGCAGGAAGTCAGACAATAAGATCTTAACTACCGTGTATCTTTTTTCATGAATGAATCCAAGAACTGTAATTATGTATGTCAGTAATTTGCCCGAACACACCTACCGTTTCACTGTGTTTAGCTTTTGACATGAGAAAAATCAGGGTCTTTAGCAGAACTTGCTAAGCTTATAGAGAGCCATTCTATATCTTCATGAAGATGGCAATCACATGTATGCTATCAAAGTTTCCATATATCCTAATCTGACTTCACTAAAGGAAACCGACAACCTTCTCCCATAATCTTATTTCTACACAGCAAGACCTTGTTATCAATTTCCAACACAACTGGTTCCTGCCGTTGTGTAGTGTATACATATGTCCTTCATTGCAGCTGCACTACTTACACATACACATAATTTTCCTACTTTCTTTACTGTGTTCAGTAGGGAAATAAACCCAGTACCTTTTCCCTCAAATACTGGGTATGAAGTCTTTTGAACAATGAAGATTCATTATTTGTCAAGTAGAAGGTTAATTATGAAAATAAATTATGTCCTGTTGCTTTCTTTACTATAGAAAACAAACAAATCAATTCCAAAAGCCTGCCCAGGAGCATAGGCACATATGTTGCAGTACTAGATACAAAACTAAAAATAAGTACATTTTTTCCAGCACTAAAATCCTATTCTGTCAGGAAACATCTACACAAAGCAAAAATCTTTTCTTCTTCTTTAAAAGCATGCTTAAGATGATAAAGCAGTGGATGAGAATTGTTACTTCTGAGAAATTTCTACAGGGATTTGATGGCTTAAAGTGCAACCGAGATATGCTGGATAAATTTTGTTCTGTGGTAACTTATTTTGAAAAGACAAGTGGACATTTATAGAAAGAAGGCTGTACTGGAAGTCCAGCTGCAGCTGAATTATGTTAGTTTTATGCCTAGCACTAGCTCTTTCTTCATCTGTAGCTGTGCTTACCAATAGGAAAAAGCAGATCATACCACCTTTGCTGCTGCCCCACAATGCAGATAGCCTCTGTCAAAAAGATGGCCTCATGCTGAAGTTTTATCCAGTGCCTCACCGGATAAAATGGGCCATGGTCAGAAGCAGCTTGAAATCATTGGAAGTTATCAGCCTTCTGTGTGGGTTCCTTCCCCAACAACATGGGAAACACCACTGGTGAGGAAATAGAACTGGGCACTTGGCATAGTCTACAGCTATGTCATTTGAGCCTTCGTTCACAGACAGGATTATAAAATAATTGGCTAAAATAGCTTTTAAATGACACTTGAATTCCAAAGGGAGCTCATCTCCCTACATGTGTGAAAGGCATGCTATATACATCTTGAAATCCTTACCAGATCCTGAATCCAATGGAGCTTATCAGAAACTTTCCCTGCTGTGACTTAATCCATCTTGAACTGTTAAGAGTTAAAGAGTTAAATTCTTGTACTGCTTCTGAATACTTAGAGTCATCCTAACAGTGAAATCCTACATTCGTGCTTGCATATAAACACAAAAGGTATGGATGGGGGAGTGAATTTCTACTTTGTTCTGTACAATACTGATTTGATTTCTTATCTGCAGGTATGCTCCGCTTGGAATCCTCTTCTTGATTGCTGGAAAAATTGTTGAGATGGAAGATATGGGTGTGATTGGTGGTCAGCTTGCCATGTATACTGTAACAGTTATCATCGGTTTGCTAATTCATGCTGTCATTGTCCTACCTCTTCTCTATTTCCTGATCACTCGTAAGAACCCTTGGCTATTTATTGGAGGCTTAATCCAGGCATTAGTCACAGCTTTGGGAACATCTTCCAGGTATAATACAATATTTTAAGGCCATATTTTTTTTATAACATTACTGGTTGGACAAACAATTTTGCCTAATGTAGTCGGTTAACTCTGTATTCAAGTATTCACCTGGGTACTTTATTTTAGTTCTGCTGCTCTCTGATAGAGATAGCTATTATATTGACTTGAACTCTATTTTCTATAAGAATCCCTGAACAGAGATGAAATGAGTCTGTTTGGTGATGCAGACTGTATGGCCAGCAGCATTGTGACTTTGATTAGCCTTGGTGTGTGAGATTTTTGAGTAGTTTGTAATGGTTTGCTGGTAGAGGATGCAGCTGACAAGGGATATGCACAGCAAAATGAAGCAGCAAACAGGAAAGTTCAGAGGAGATTCTGAGAGAGCTTGAGAGCCCTTATTGGCAGCTGACGCTCTGTGCTCAAAATTGTGATAGCCAGTGATGGATATACAACCTGCCAACAGAAATGCCACTTTTGTTCTTTGTTGATGAAGTCATAGGTACGTCATATGAATAAAAAAACCTGTTTGCATCTATGATGAAAGGAAACATTATTTTAATCAAATATACATTTCTATACCATATGACCTTTCAAAAAACACCTTTCATTTTAATAGATTTTAAAAGTGTCTTCTAAAGACAGATGTTTTAAGTCAGACATTCTGTATTACTGAATTCAAGTCCCTGGTGTTTGAGATTATTTTGAAGATCTGGATGAGAAGCTATTGTGACCACTAATGTAGAATATGATTAAGTTTTGTATCACTGAAAAAGCTCTTGAGGACTTAAAAAAATTATGACAGTATATTAATGGGAAGAAAGGGACAATTACTAATATAACATTTGACATTTTGATGTCAATCCTTGCAAATCTGTGAAATGCCTAAAAGGGAATTTGATGAATAAAGGTTTTCAAAAGAAGTTAATAAAACTAATGCAAGTCAACATAGTTTAGAAGAAAATAAAATGAAACTACAACTCTGTTGGGTAATAGTAATAGTGTTAAGAGGATATGTTCCCACTTTTGTAAGACATTCCACTTGGCGCTGCTTAAGATTCTTGGTAAGAACCTAGTTTGATGCAAGAGAGCATACTATACTGCAAGTGGATTTAAAAGCTGTTTAAAATTCAACTACAAATTGGCTGTCATCAAAGAGATTTTTCTAGCAAATCTTCCACAGCTCTTCTTTACTTTACATTTTATCAGTATTTTCTTTTATCAATATTGATAAAGTTTTCAAAGACATGAAAGTCTGTTAAGTAGTTAGCAATGAAGAGGTCACTGAGACAGAGTAGTCTGAATTGCTGGGTCTTGAGAAACCTCTTTACTTTGGTGTGATCAGATGTAGAGATACATCTTTAAGAACAAAGAGCCCAGGCAGCTCTTATACCTTACACTTTCTTCTCAGAGGCAGTGTCTCTGAAAAGGAACTTGGCATCATATGGGCTGAATGGGCACTCCTGTAGCATATGAAGCCAAAATGTTCAGTTGGGTTGGCCTTTAAGTGAAATTATCATTTATATCATATTTGGATGTAGCAGCAAGGGAACAAGATTAAGTGGTGTACAGGGCCCAGCTGGGACAGTTAACTCTCTTCATAGCAGCTCGTATGGTGTTTTAGATTTGTGACCAAAATGACACTGATCACACACTGATGTTCTAGCTATTGCTGAACAGTATTGGACAGTGTCAAGACCTTCCCTGTTTCTCACCCTGTCCCCTCCAGTGATTGAGGGGTGCACAATAGGCTGGGAGAGCACACAACCAGGCAGATGGCCCAAATTAAGCAAAGAGATATTCCATGCCATATACATCATGCCTAGCAATAAGAAGGAAAAAGATGGGATTTTAGGGAGGCTAGCCTTCTTTCACTTGGGAACTGGCTAGGCACTGGTCTACCTGTAGGAGGTAGTGGGTGATTGCCTTTGCATCATTTGTTTTGTTTTGTTTTCTTTCTCTCTTCTTCCACTTATTCTTCACTTCTTAAACTTTTTTTTTTTTTTTTTTTAAATTAATCTCAACCACTGTGTTTCCTTGCTTTTGCTGTTTCTTTTCTCTTTGCCTGTCCCACTCAAGCTGTGGGGGCAAGTAAGCAAGTGGCTGTGTGGTTTTTAAGTGCCTACTGGTGTTAACCCACAAGTGGTAAAGTAATATGACCATCCATCAGAATGCCAGCAAATAAATAAGGGAAAACATGCTGTTTCCTGAAGGCTTGAATAGCTCAATTTGTATAACTTCGGGAAAACAATGCTTAGGGATGATTCAATCATAACTCCATGACATAAAAAATGAGAAGGGGGAATTTTTAAATAGATTCCTCTGCCTAGCAGAAAAATCTCATGACAAAATACTGAAGTTAGACACATTCAGACTAGGGACTACATAGAGAGTGACAGTAATTAACTATTGCAAAAATTTTCCAAGAGCATAAGGAGAATGTCCATCATTGGAAGTGTTTAAATTCAGCCTTCACCTTTTTTAAAGAACTATTCTGGTAAATCACATAAAAATTAAGACAGACAGAACAATCTCCCTTGTCATCACAATGGGTGACACTTTTCATTCCCTCTTTGTAGAATTTATGTCATATATTACCTTCTTTTTGTTTCAGTTCTGCAACACTACCTGTTACATTTAAGTGTCTAGAAGAAATAAATGGAGTGGACAAACGAGTTACAAGATTTGTACTCCCAGTTGGTGCTACAATTAATATGGATGGAACTGCTTTATATGAGGCTTTGGCTGCAATTTTCATTGCACAGGTTAACAACTTTGATCTGAACTTTGGGCAGATTATCACAATCAGGTACAGAAGCCATTATTACATACATCTAATAAAAGCACCTTTGTGATGACTCCTTCTTGCTGTTATATGTGGGATTAAACAAAAGCGTCTAGAGCTAAAAACAAGAACTGCTACAGTAGCTGAATAACTGTAATGAATTACATCTTCTGCACAGAAGAGGCCCCCCAGCACATATTCTTCATTAGGTAAACCTTCTAAAAACTGTAACATGGCACACCTATCACTACACTTAGTAGAGTCAACAAGAACAGTTTTTAATTACTTTTAAATTTTCTTAAAGAACTCATGTAGCTGTTGGGAGCTATAGGCTTACAATCAGTACCAGGTAGTTTATAATGCATATAGAAAGCAGTAGCATAAAAGTGTCACAGTGCTAATGCTAGGAGAGGTAGCGTTTTCCTAGTCCTGATGGTCTCAGGATACAAGTAGAGCAGTAATACCTTTCATTACACCAGCTGATAGAGGTAGAGAAGGTAGGTATGTTTTCAAGAACACAAGCCTTCATGTTTGAAATAGAACAGGAAACAACCCACTAAGTACCATTCATAACTGATCTGTATTAACTTCATCATGTTACACAAACAGTTTAAGAGAAGAGGGTGATGGGTACATGTGCAGAAGAAAGAAATGTCAGCAAGGGAACAGAGGGACACTGTAGGACAGAGAAACATGTATTTATCTTTCAGGAACACTGAAAGTTCAGATATGGTGAACTGGGAATTTAGAAGATTTTCAAGCAGAAGTGCTTCTCTATAAAACCCACCAGCTTAATTCAATATTCATTAACAGAAGGCAAAACTCTGCCTTCACACGATGAGGCAATATTTCCACATTCATTAGCATTACAGTTGCTCCCTGCCAAATCACCTGACAAAACAAATTCTTCCTAAACCAGGTGTGAACAAGCATATTTCTATCAAGTTACTAGACTTTATGATTCAGGGTTTCTGGCAGCTTTCTCTTTTCTGATGGCAGAATGCCAACTGCCAGAGGACAGATACTTCACCTTGCATGAAGTTATGGTGAGATGGATACAGAATAAAAGTTCTTGTGTTAGATCTGCCAGGACAAAATTACCTCCTCAGATTTTTTCTTTTAACATGTTTGAGCTTGTGGAGTGAGTTTGTTCAGTGGGTGGGGGCATGTAGCTATAATGTTTTTGTCTGGCCCTCAGCATCTAGTAGGGGATTTACCACTTAACAAAATCATGTTTCAAGGGTTCTGGATAAAGGTTTAGTGTAAATATTTTGGATTAAGATCCACACTCCCCTGCAGCTAAGTGTTCAGATAAGGGACTGCACTTATCTTTTTATTTACTACTGAGCAAATGTCTTCTTGCTTCATATCTGTTTTTAATGTTTGCCAGATGATAAGGAGAGTTTATTACGGAAGTCAATTAATCACTCTTGCCATCTCTTTGCACAGCATCACAGCTACAGCTGCCAGTATTGGGGCTGCAGGCATTCCTCAAGCTGGACTGGTCACCATGGTCATTGTGCTTACATCAGTAGGTTTGCCTACAGATGATATCACTCTTATCATTGCAGTGGACTGGTTCTTGTAAGTATTTTTATGGAGTCACTAAGGGCTTAGACCATATTTAGAAGTGCAATAGCCATGAACATTCTGGCAATACTGCAATCAGTGGTGTACTTCTTTTGCTGTGGAAGGCAGTGGAAAGAAGTGTTAAAAAGAATCAGAATTTCTTGTGATTATGGTATTTTCTTAGAGCAGATGGTGAAGGGTGTTACTTAATCATGGGTTCTTTTGCATGCAACAGTGTTACTTAGAAACCTGGATCCTTAGGTACTAAGAAAACTTTCAGATACACTGTAATTGCTAGCACAGAATTGCTTTAGTCTTCTGGTTTTTTGTAGAATGGCAATGAAAACCTTTCCATCAGTCAGGCTCAGAGCTGGTTCAGATCCAATCCAGTTCATTGCAGCCCTGCTGACTATCTAATCTAGAAAAGGTTCATATGTCTACCCCAAGGAAACAGAAATGAAAAAGTTGTGTAACTCTCTTATCCAGCCACCACAATGTATTGCCCCTCAGTTTTTCCATTCATCTGTCTGTAGAAGACTCACTGACACCTGTAGATATATGGGGAAATCGCTTAGGTCCAGGAACTAAATCAAAAGCAGAAGGTTTCCTCTGATCTTTATTTCATCTAATGCCTATTAATTATAGTTTCCAGAGGCTTTTATCTTTCAGTCTTCTCAAGTGATCCCTGCAAGAAGTTGCCCATGTTGTTATCAGAAGATAATGTCTTCAAACAATTATCTAACCACATGACCACAGCCATACATAGGTGGATGCTTATCGAGTAACAGTACCAGTCAGCCCCTGTCAAGCTGCCTCCTACGTCTTTGGGGTGGAGCCCTCTAAGAGGGCTGAATTGTTGTAGTTTGATTTTAATTATTTCAGCACAATTCCAAGCTAAATTACTGACCATAGTTTATGGTCAAGAGAGAAGTTACCCTAACAAGGTATATTCTCATTGGCTTACATGTTTAGAGGATATAAACCCAAACCACCAGAGGATAGAAATGCCTCCAAGAAGCATCTGCCATATGCTTCCTTTGTCGTACTCATCACACAGCTGTTTCTTGCCAACACATTTTGTGACTCCAAATTCTAGTATATTTGTTAATTTCTGTAGAATAAATCATGGTATTAACAGTTCAGATAAATTAATACACATAAAATAGCTGAATCATCTACTAGCTATTTAAAGGTCATTTTAACAACTAGTCTGCATGTTTCCCTGAACAAGTGGTAAAATCAAGGCTAACTTACTATTCCTCCTTAGGGATCGTCTCCGTACCACCACCAATGTCTTGGGAGACTCAATTGGAGCAGGAATTGTTGAACATTTATCACGGCATGAGCTGAAGAACAGGGATGCTGAAATGGGTAATTCTGTGATAGAGGAGAATGAAATGAAGAAACCGTACCAACTGATCTCACAAGAAAATGAGAGTGAGAAACCATTAGATAGTGAAACCAAGATGTAGGGTAAAGAAAGCATGAGTTCAACACTACAAGTGTGAAGAACACACACTTTTCCCAGCCATTCATATCCTGAATTCACCAAGTTCACTTATTCCTTGATTTCTCCCTTTATGCTAGCACTGGAAAGAATTAATGAAAATATATTCCAAATTAGCAATGATCACACTATATGTTAGCTTTCCACTTAAAAAAAAATTAACAGGCAACAACACTGGTCCTGATAGACATGTGCTAACTAAGGACAAAAAAAAGGGGATTGTTAATTAAATAAAAACAAAAATCAGTGTATATGTTATTCAGTCCTGTGAACGTATTCTTTTCTTTTTTGTTGTTTTTTTAATGAACTGGAAAGTAGAAACAGATAACAGAGCCTGAAAATGGTTTTATTTTTTTAAATACCTGTTGCAAAATTCCTAACATCTATATACAATCAATACTTTTAACTTGATAACTGCATCCAGCTAAGTAAATTAACAGGACTTTTGTTCTTTTATCTGATTTTTTTTCTCTAGTGTTATATCATTGTTCAAATACTAACAGGACAATAAAAAGGACATTAACTGAAAGGATAAAAAGGGGGAAGATATATAAATAAATAAAAAAACACCCCAAATCAGCACTTTTATCAGCCAAGTTGAAATATTTCTGAGAAAGTTGTTTTGTCTAGACACAGTTTTTCGCATTAGCCTCAGCTGATCTTGACAAAAACTTAGCCTAGTCAGCTCCCACTGACTTGCAGAAATTTGCGTATGTATGTATGTATGTACCTCCAATCTGGATTTGCCCCCTTAATTTCAACATCATAGCCCAGTTGAACAATCTATGTGTGTGTTTGTAGGAGCAAGGCCCTAGGCTGTATTGACTCTGGGACAGAAAATATGTCTTCACCTCTGTTTGGAAAAAAAACATCATGACCTGGGTAGGCCAACTATCTACTTAATAACCAATTATAAGACTAGAAGGCAGTGTCAGCCTTCTGCAGAAGGTGCAGAAGGGCGGGGTGCTCAGATCTTAAGGGGACTGGATTCTAAATCTGAATCCCTGAGATCAACAGAAGGTTTTCAGATTGGAAACGTCACAAATGTTTGGTCATCTCACCGATAAGTTTCAAACCTATTAGCTGGATTTATATTTTTCCATCTGGAGAAGAGGCTCGCTATCTCAATGTGAAATTTTTAAATCCTTTTGTGTTTATCAGTAGCATCTCAAAAAGAAAAGATAACCTTTTAGAAAGTAAAACTAATGGGTGCTTTTTTACTTTTTACTAGGGAAAATATATAAATTACAAAATAGTAAATACTATAATAAATGGTGACATTTTAAATAGAAAGGATTTTAAAACACAATATCTTGGGTTTCTTTCAGGGAATACATAAGGAAAGAATGAAAAAAGGGACAGTGTACTTGTAATCTTGTGGCTTTTTTTGTTCATTTCAAGATTATTCCCTGATTAAGTCCTTTTCTAGAAATATAAATTATGTGTTTTTTCCTTTTTGTCTTGTATTATTATAGAGGTTAAACTGGAAAGGTTTACAATGCAGTTACTGTTGGGGATTGAAAAAATATTAACTGACAGGCACAATAGTATTGAGTGATCTTTTTTATTAAAGTGTTCTATTGTCTTCTATCTTCCTCACCCTACCAAAAAATTCTGATGCTGGAAATGAAGGATTCCCTTGCAATGTCCCAGCTGTCACTCAAAAACATTATGTATGTTGCTTCTGTCACTAAAAGAACATAAATATGGTGTACAAGTAACTGTAGTGAAAATGTCAGCATGCTGGTTGAAGGCTTTTCCCAGGCTGAACTGGTTTTTTTAGGACTGAAAACTCCTGACCAGTTGAGTAACCCAGACAATATGAGCAGGAACTCTGCAGTGAGTGAAGTGAGCAGAGTATTGAGCAGTCAAACAAACAAAGCTCTAGATGAATCTCTGACTAAAAGAAAACAAATAGGAGGGGATGCTACCAGAATGCAAATCTAGGATACAGACAGGCATTTTCTGATATGTAATTAGAGATATTTTTATATAGATACTGTATTCAGAATGTGTGTATAAACATTAATTGTAGAATTTATGGCATAACAATTTAATTTTTTGTTAAGATTTTGTCTAGAAATACATTGCAAAGACAATGTAAATGGCTGTCTTTCTATGATATCAGCTGAGAAAAATGAATTGTGTCACAAAGAATGTGATCTTTTTTTATACTAACTTTGTTTCTTATGGAAATCAGGTATTATAGAAAGATTCCCTTCCCCATCCCTCACTGGTTCTGCATTGGTATGCACCCAGAGTGGATTGAGAAACATTACTTTGTAGATGTATTTTCAATAAAAATAGTTTTACATTACTGCTTTTTTGTGATTTAGGATTTCTTTCAAAGGTTCTGTAATACAAGATTCACACAAACTCAGAGCTGACAAACTCATAACATGGGATTTCAGGAATTCCAGGCCACTTTATACAGCAGGGTTTTGATATAGCAGAGTCTCCTCACTTCAAATACCTACTTCCAGTTTCATGATCAAAAATAAATAAGTAAAGGGGGAGAAAAACATGAAAAATTAAAAGAGCCAATGTTCATCCTGCTTAAGTTCATTCAAATTCAAGTATACAAATTCATACTGATATCTGCAGAACACTAAAAAAAAAAGTATTTACATATTCATTCATTCAGCTACTGCAAAGCCAACAGTTCATTTTGGATGTATAATTAAGCGGTCCAAAACCCCCACTGACTGTGATATTACAGTGTCATAACATTACAGCCATCCTAGACAATCCATTTTTTCTCACAGAAGTTATTTGTGATGGTGTCAGGGTGGATTCAGCAACAACTTCAGCTAGCAGATGTCATCTAATGGAAGTGAATGTCTTGTCAGAAATACTGGGAAGGTATAAAAGATATGAACTGAATCACTTGCACATGAAAAGTTGTGTTAGTTGGAGCAGATGGAGGCAGCAGGGAGAAGTCCTGCCTTCCTGAACGTACACCAACAAACCACTGGATAATGACTTCTATGAAATTGTCTACAGTATTTTGAGTGAAAACAATATATAATGCAAACAATTTTATAAAAAAATTTCAAAGACATGGTGTTCTGAAGTGCATGAGCATAACTTTTCCCATTTTTTTTCTAGTTATCTACACAGTCATTCACTCAATCCAGGTAAGTATCTTTGTATTTCTAGAATTACTATCATGATGGGAAGAGCTAAAGAAAGTGGGTTAGTGTATCACTTGGAGATATTGCTGGCACAGTGGCCTTGCTTACTCTTCTGTGCCCCCATGCAGAATAAAGATCTCTGGTATTCCATAATTTTTCAGCAGTGTTTTCATTTCAAAGTTGGGGCACAAAACAGTCGTGCCATTCTTAGGCAAGAATTTATGTCTCTCTACAGTGTGTGGCCAGTATAAAGCAAAGTGATCATGCATGTGGAAAACCAACTACTGCACAGGAAAGTATTTCTGTCTTCGCTTCTGAAGGACTGAATTTGCACAAGTGACATTTGTGTTCCAATGCAGGCACAACTGATAAGAAATTTAGGGCGGTTTTCCCCAGCTGATTCTGTAACACATGCTTAGTTTAATACAGTTACAATGGAAAAGGTACAGAAGAGCGTACCTCCCTTTTAGCATGATCAACAGTGTGCTAGTTGTGCTGGTTGTGACCAGCTTGCTTCTAGTGTGGCCAACCATTTCCCAGAACAGGATGAAAAATATGAGATGAACTGATAGATCACTCCCTGTCTGGATTTCTGTGTCATCATTCTAAAGAGATCAGCTTACCCTGGAACCATGGAGTAAGATGGAGAAAGACTCTTGAAAGATGGAGAAAGACTTGTACACCTCCGTGTAAAACTGAAAACCCAGACATGCAACGCCAGTGAGGAAACAAGATTCCTTCTGATAACAAAGAGCTGTAGTCAGATTATATAATCCTGCATGGAGAGCCCTTTCCTTTCCTTTCCTCTCTTCCCCCAACATGTCTCCTCAGATGTCTCTAAGGTACCCAGAGGTATCTAAAATTCCAGAATTTTAGTACAGGAGGGCTTGCATCTCTAACCAAAGTTTTTCTTCAATATGCCTCAATTACACAACTAGGGTTGCACAAATAACTGATTTTTCACTTCAGTGGCAGAACTAAAAAACCGGGGAGAATAATTCTTCCAGGGCATCATGAAACAATTTTTTTATTGCTTAATGAAAAGGGAAGAGTCTCTTTCAGGTATAATGAAATATTTCATTCTCCACTTCTTGAAACATCCTGTCTCACTTCTGATTGCTTTTACTCTATTTTAAATTAAAACAAACTCAGCTGTAAAATGAACAGTAACTCAGAAATAAAATATTGAACCATTTTGCTAGGAAAACACCAAATTAAATATTTCAACTTTTC
Organism: Strix aluco; assembly: GCF_031877795.1. Lineage (NCBI taxonomy): Eukaryota > Metazoa > Chordata > Aves > Strigiformes > Strigidae > Strix > Strix aluco. The sequence goes on from NC_133971.1 coordinate 76,736,100, forward strand.
TATAGTATCTCCTCAATTTAAAGCCAGTTGTATTTACAGAAGTTGTCACAGCTTCACAAGTACTTGCCTCAAAACCACATTTTTCAGCAGTATATTTTTACATTAACGCTTTTTCTTTGCTCCTTAAAACTTCCTTTCTCCAGACATTGCACATTTTTCTGCTTTTCCAAATTGCTTAGATTTTTTTTCATGTTACTATTGCCTTTTTAAGAGCTTTTTAAAACTCCTGATATTTGATAAAAATTATGAAAAACAACTCTTTCCTGACCTTTTTCCACTGTTGTTACTAGTACTCTTGCTCCTAAATTTGTGTTCAAATCCTGCATCGCATTTTTTTTCAATGCCTCAACCAGTTTCCCATTTTCTGCAGAAGCATATTCCTCTCTCCATCTACCCTACTTTGTCTCTCGGCTTTACTCTTCATTTTTACAGCTTCTCCTCCAAGAACTCCACTGCAGCAGGTCTTCACAAACCCAGATTCAGGTCTTAATAGCGTTCTTGGTCTCCTTCACAAACCTAGACATGGCTCAGTCTTTCTGTGTTTTGGTTCCCAACCAACAAAATGGGGACAATAGCGTTGCCCTAGCACCAGCATTATTTCCAGAGAAATCAAGATTATGGAAAGCCCATACAACACAGCTGATACACACCTGGGTCATGTCTTGTGCACCATTCAAACCCTGAGGATTTGCCCCTAGTCCATAGTACCTTTGTACTATTATCTCCTGTGCTGAAGATACTTAAGGTGTATTTAAGGAGTTATACTACCTTCTCTTAAAAAAAAAACTTAAATGAATTTGTTCATCGTAACTGTACAGAAAAGGAGGCCAAATCCTGTGGTGCTTGCTGGCTCCTTTCACTGGCAACGCTACCATGAACAGCAATAGGAAGAAGGATAAAATAAAGATCTGGCTTGGATTTTGTGCACAGAGAATAAACTACAGTGCAAATATATTCAGAATAAAATTAGTACTGATGACAGATGGTGACTGTCATTCAGTCTAAGCAGGTGCAACACGAACCTCCCTTCACAGATCTGCAGGTTCACCTTGCTTGTAACCTGCAGTTCCTCTCCTACTCGAATCCTGCTCCCCTCCCAGGCAGCAACTCTTGGCCATGCCAAATTGCCTGGTGGTTTTGTGATATGCACAAATAGGGTCTGTGATGAGACCACCCAACTTGCTTTCATTTACAGGCTAAGCCAGGATGTAAGGCTGAGTCTCCAGAAGAAAAAGACTGCGGTACTAACCCACTGTGCCACTTAGCCTCCGCAGTGCAAAAGAGCTATTCAGAGGCTGCCAATGATTCATTTTGAGATGTACCGTGGATCTGTAACAATCAGCCTCCTAAAAACTGCAGTGTTTCCCAGCAATGACAGCCAAAATTTTTCTCATTGGATTATGCTGCCATCGTGTGGCACATGTTTTTTACAAGCAACAGTTTCAAAAAAATTGAGCTAAATCCTGTGATGAACACTTAAGCACAACACTTAACGTTTGCTTCAGCTGCAGAATGTTATTATTATTATTATAATCAATTTATTCACATAAAGAATATACTCATTCATCTTGTCCTCTGTTCAGCACAGCCTTAAACGGGTTCAGCTGTGAACACCTTCATTCTTATATTTATTCTTTCATGTGTCTGTTCATTTGTCTGTGCTTTATCTGAGCATCTCTCAGGCAACATGAAGGTGTCTTGGGGAGAATGTGTGCCACAGTTCCTGAAACATTCTTTTAGATACTGGGGGAATGGTGGTGTATGGGATAATTTGCTAACACTAATTGCTAACACACAGGAGTTTCACACAGTTATTAATCTCCCTTCCAGTCTCAATTGTTTCTCTTTGAAGGCACTTTCTCTTGGTAAGCTGATGTCCCCAAGGTGCTACGGAAATGCTAGATTTGCACACTTGGAATCTATACCTGTCAAACCTTGTCCCTGTTGATGCATATAGACAGTACATTGACATAATGCATTTTGAAGGGACTTGAGAGTAAGGCCAAATATTAGTCTTTCTACAGGAACCCTTGATTAACACCTAACTGAAAACGGCTGTCAGCTGTGGACAGAGAGCAGTTGGTATCTCTGAGGAAGAGAAGAGCATACAAAACTTTTTCAGTTTCCTTTCTCCTAAGACAGAGTCTGGCCCAGGCCAGTTCCCCAACTCAACTGTTCTAACCTGCCAACAAGTTACAGAGCCCCTCAGCGAACAAACAAAGCATGAGCACTGCACTTTTTTTCCTTGTGTTTCCTCCTGGTGGGCTGACAATTTGCCTTAAAATGTCTGAACTACTTCAGAATTCAGATGAGCCAGGTGAGATCTTCCAGGTCCACATCAACCCTGCTATGTGACTGCTCTCTGTTTGCATGAAGTAAACACTGTGTGGCATCTGGCCAGGGCTGAGCTTTTCCTTTGCAACCTGGCAGTGCTGCCAACTCTTGTAGTTCTAAGTATTGTACTGCATACTCCTAGAGTCAAAATTAGGAGAATTTTGCTTACACTGACTTATAATACATTTCCAGCCCTCATTGTTGTCTTAAAACTTGCTGTGACATACAGGACCAGAAAAAGAAAAAGAGCTCCAAATGATTACTTTTAAGTCAGTCTTAAAAGGACCCAACTCATGATTTTGAACATTTGACATCTGTAATACTGAATCCTACGTCTGTAATACCAAATCTTACTAAAATAACATCCCTCAAAAGCTACTCCAGCAAATATTGACATTCCTGTCAAATAACGTCTTTGTCAAACTGCACTAGGACTTTCATAGTTTAGCAACAATCAAACCACCATTAAACTTCACAACTATCAAAAAGTGCATCATCTGCTATGAATATAGAGAAGAGATTTAAAATTGTGAAAAGAATTCCAGGAGCATGGGTAAGATTTTGTTTACTGCCAACCCAAAGCTGCTCTACTATTTCAGAGCCAATCAATAAACTACAGAGTACAAACAAAGCATAAGCACTCCTCCTTCTTTCCTTTCAATTCATGACTTTTCACACTATACTTCAGTCTGGTGGGTAAAGTACTCTCCAGATATAATCTCAGCTGTGAACACAAGAGAGCCAGTATTGGAAGAATAAAAGGGTGATGGGGGAGATACTGGGAACTACAGAGCAGCAATTCTGACTTCCTGCCATGGTAAGATAGTAGCATAAACCCACTCAGCACATGGACAAACACAGGGTATTGCCAAGGAGCTGACATAGTTTCTGCAAAGGGAAAACCTGCCTCAGGGACCTGCTGGAATTCTGTAAGTGCACTAGTAAGGAAACCAGTGGATGCAACATATTTGGAGTGTCAAAAAGCCATTGACAATGTCCTACACCAAGGGTTAATACAGAAAATAAGTTGCCACGGACTGGAGTCCTTCATGGATTTAAAGCTTGTTAGATAAGGAAAAAATTGTAGGACTTAACATTTCTCAGGATGAAGAAGTGTCCGAAGTGAATCGTCCTACAAATTGGTGCTGGGACTAGTTTTATTGAACACCTTTATCAATCCCCTGGAGAAGGAAGTTTGCAGTGAAATCTCTTTAAATGTGCAGGTAGTTAAATACCTTGTCAATGGCACCAAATTCCAGAAGGAGCTCACAAAACTGAATGGCTGAAAGACTGCTAGGTAAGCTTCCTTTAAGACAAATATAAGGTAGGGCATGAATGGAAAAAAAAATCTAAACCATGTCTACATGTTGCTGAAAAGGATCTTACAGTTCTCACTGACAGTTTCCTGAAATCATTGGATCAATGCACTGGCCAAAAAAGGCAGCAAGATGCTGGGTGTCATCAGCAAAGATAGAACAAAAAGAACAGAGGACATAATTTTGCTGCTACGTAAAGGCCTTGGTGCAGCTACACCTTGAGTCCTGTAGACAGTCTAGATCTGTGCATTGCAAGGAGGATGTATGGGAATTAAGAAAGAAAGGTATAGAGAAATGAACATGAAATAAAACAGCTGCTTTATGAGGTGATGCAAAAAGGCTGGGACTCCTTACTTGGAGAGGTTGTGTGATGAAGAGTAACAAAATCAAGGATAAAGTAGATGTAGAACTGCTGTTCACCATATCCAACACCACTAGACACAGGGGGAATCTGATGACACTACTGGGAGAGTATTCCAAAATAGAGAGTTTGAACTAGTTAAAAGAGTACACCTTTACAAAGTGGGTAGTGAACTTTGAAACTTGGCTGTCACAGGACATCACAGTGGAGGCAACAGTATCAACAGGTTCAAAAATGGATTACATACATTCATGAACAGCCCTAAAAGCAGATACCAAGAGGAATGATGAAGGACGAATCCTCCAGCATCCTTACTACAACAACTGTAGAAGTTAAGGAAGTCACCCACAGAAGTGGCCAGCTCACATGCTTTCACTTAAATACTGTCTCCACTGCAGGACAGTGAGAAAATACCGGGATTAACAGAACACTGGTCTGATCTAGCAGGACATGGCTAATGTGTTTACTTTTTCCACCTGTTCCACAACAGCAGGCATTTGGACAACACAACATGGCCCATTATGTTATCTGCTGATAAGTATCCTACGGCACCACTAATTCCTTCTGTGGCTTTCCACTTCACTGACACGCCTGGGAGTTCTGCATCTTGCATAAAATAGTAAACCTGGATCTGAAAACTGATGGTTAGTATCTTTCAGGAAAAACTATTTTCTGCTTTCACACATGTAATGCTGTCCGTGCTTTACGTGTATGATATGCTATCTTCCTTTGCAGCATGTTATAAAGGTCCTTTGTTAAATCTTTCACAAAACTGACATGACTTCCCTAGGCACAGACCTCTCTTCTAGGAGCAAGGCATGCTTCCTAGAGCTCCCAGTAAGTACCATTTTGCAGTCTGAGCAACGCAAGGAAGGCCAAGTGAAATAGTGAACAAAATGTCACATCTTCTAATCTCCCATTTTTCTATTCCTTAATCAATTTCAGCAAATCCAACCTCCCTTCAGAGCAGCCTGGTAAGTGTTGATACAAAGCTGTACAGCTGTGCTTCGCTGTTTTCCAGCCAATCCACTCATGCAGAGAAAACTCAAAATCTGAAGCACAGAGGCTTCAGCTCATCTACATGCACTTTCCTGAAATACTGCTTTTGTTATTCTGATGTTTCTGCCACTTTATGCAATATTCTTTAAAGAACTTGGGAAATTACTGGGACTGTGAAAACAAAAACCCCAGAAAACAGACTTTTTTTCAGATTCATCCCACTCCTTTGATTTGAGAGAGCAACAATAGATAAAGACAGACAGCAACTTGGTAAAGTAATTCATCGTCTGTTAATGAAAGTGCTGTCAGCATCAATCAATAAAGAGCTCAGTTTAAAATGTCTTTAATACAAATTATTTTTATTTCAATAAATTAAATTGTTATGAATTTGTTTATACAAATTATTATTAAAATGTTCTTGTGCAAATGTTTTATGGATTTTCATCTTCGGTTAGCAAATCTGTGAAAGTATTTTATTAAAAGTCTGTCACATAGAAAACGCAACAACAGGATATTTAAAAATTACATACTATGAAGTTGCTAAGTTTCCTCTCTCTCCTGCAAGGTACTGAGCATTGAAAGTTTTATTGTGTTGAAAAGCAGTTCCAAAAAAAAAGTATGCAGAAGGTTTGTACCATATGAAAAATCAGATTTACAAGTTGATTTTGAACCCCTCTAATACATTTACTCATGAGAATTCATGGCAGATACAAATATCATTAGTAGTAAAATCCTGGGGGCTCCAGCTATAATGGGATATTTCTATTCTATCGTGTGCCAAGCCTGAAGGAATACGAGACTTGTGATTTCCTCCCCTTAACAGGTCAGGGCAGTAAACAGTAATAACCCAATCATAGGGTCATCATTCATTGGCCTTATTAGCTACTTTTGCCAAGATTAAACATTCCTTCAGCTGACATCACAGAATGAAGCACACGTTTATAGCAAACTGTAAAGGATAACAGCTCTGTTCATTTAATTGTTATCACTTTTCATCTCTCTCTTTCTTTACTCAGTTTTCCCTCTTGCCTCTTGCTCTCTGGAGCTAGGGCTGGCATTTTTTGTACATTTATGTGCATTGCCTCTTAAGCAAGAGGGCTCCTTGAAGTCACTTTCAGAGACTGGACAGTGGCCATCTGTCCTCACGTAATGAAATTGGTTGAGACAAGAAGCAGCACAGAATTTGATAGCTCCCACGCACTAGAAGTTTTGCATCTAAAAGCTGCACTAAATTGATGACGTTCAAAGCCCTTTCAGCAGAGCACTTTTGTCCAGAAGATGCACTGCCCCTACAATATCTGATTTCAACCTTTGTAACAGCAGAGCTCACCACGGAGAGAAGTGCAGAGAAAGCTTGAGCGATAGATGTGACATACAGTCCTGGAGAAAAAGCCAGTCCAAGGACTGTGAGCTTCTTTCCTCCTTCCCTCCGCAAGTGGATTCATAGGCTTTGCAGTAATCCTTACATCGGGATGAAACTCACCCCAGATCAGGCAGGGTGAATTCTTTGTTCTGCCTGACATCTAGTGGTCCTAAACAGAAACATTTTCAGCAACTCGGAACGGCTTTTTCCTCGTTTCCTGTTTGGATAGTACACACTCAGCCTGAACATCATGTGAAATTTTATTGTTTCAGATAGAGGGCCCGTAGCCTTTATTAACATTTTCCCCTATAAATTATTTAGATCAGCATTTTGATATGAATTCTGCTTACCTTTCATGTGAGGCACAAAACTTATATAAAATTATAGAGATGTCAATCAATATTCAAGAGAATCACTTACCATGGGTCTTTCCCATGTGCGTGAGCACGTTGTAGAAGAACAGCTCTCATACATGACCAGTAAAATAACTGTACTATGCTACACAGTTGTCCTGTTCTTTAAAAGTAATCAAAATAGAGATTTTCTGGAATAATGATGTTACCTTTAGACATAGCACTCAGTACAAGTGATATGTGGAAATTCATCTTGGACTTTTCATACCTTACTTGTCACTTTGCATTATTTTAAGCATTTAATATCTCTTTCAGCTACAATTGTCAAGAAGTCACCCGAAAACTACTGGTATGAAATGCAGTGTCAAAAAAGTCCTTACTCAGAAAGGATGGATAAAAGCAGAAAATAGTTGTGGGTTTTTTTCCAATGGGCTGAATAGCAACTCGTCACTGTACATCTTTGGCCACATCCTTTCAAAAACCTTGCAACAGCAAAAGGGCATTCCAAGAAAGGCAAGAGAAATTATATGGGAGGAATGGAAAACCTTCCAGCCAAAAGGACCATAGAAGGAGTAGAACTAGTTGGAGTGTTACCAAAGAAGACATTTAGTGGTCAAGATCTCCATTAAGTGGAAAGAAGATGTGCCATTTATGCTCTCTTCTAATGAAGAAGCAAAGTGGCAGTCCATGAAATGAGAAGCTGAAAATTCACACATTACAGTTATTTATTTCAGATTAGATTGAGGTGAAGACTTCAGCAGAATCCAGGAGAGTTTCCATGTTTATAAAGACAACAAGAACATCCATACTTGCATCAGATAAATTCATATACAAACTTCTAAAGGGGACAGAAATTCCCATGCCTCAGGACACCCACCAGTCCATGTGTGCCAAGTGGGAGGAAAATCCCACAGGGGCATTCTAGATCACATGCCTTCTTTAGCAGTTTTGCACTTTCTCTGAAGCTTTGGCTTGCTGTTGTTGCCAAAATCAAATTAGCAAATGAAATGAATTGGAGATCTGATCCAGAATGGCAGTTCTCATGTCCCCAATTACCACAGCAGCATGTGAAAGCAAAAGACATGTATGTTTATAACTGGAGGACAGGAAGGCAAGAAAGCAAGAGCTTGCAAGGCAGATGTCCTCCTACCACTGATACCAATTCATACATCTCCTGTCATGAATTTACCAAGCTCCATTTTAAAAGCAATTAGGATTTGGCTTTTCACCTCTATCATATAATTGGGAAGCTGTTTATTAACCTATCCAATGGCTAGGAATTTCCTTTTAATTTCCTATTTCATAAAACATATTATGTTTTACATCCATTTGTTCTTATTCCAGATACTTTCTAGCACGTTAAGTAGATCTTCTGACTCCCCATGTTGAGTTACAGTATTCCCTCTCAGCCTTCTTTTGGCTGGACTAACAGTAAATTTTTTCAAGTCTATTCCCACGCAACTCTGCTCCCCTGATTGTGTTAGCACACACAGCTCTTCCACACTTGAGCCCCTACCCTTCTTGTATATAAGTGAACAGAGTTTCTAATAGTATCTCAGATGAAGCACAAAACCATTAATTCTTTCTAACAGCTACCAAATACTTCAATGACACATTCCAAGATCTCATTTACTGCTTTACTACTATCTCATTCTCTCTACATGCAGTCATCCTTAAAACATTTTCAACTAATTATCTCCCAGTTTATAGCAAAAATTCTTGTTATTAGTCCCTAAGTACAATGACTTTGCACTTTGCATAAATGAATTTCATCACATTCAATCAGCACTTGACTTCTTTTATATCAAAGTCATTAATAAAATTATTAATTCTATTTGGGGAACTTTACTAGTAGTCTCCCCTTTAATGTCACTCTTCTCTTTTTGTCTTTTAACCAGTGTCTCAAACTCCTAAGCAGTTCTGTAGAAACCAATCTTCTTCAGTTAATAATTTTATTCAAGATGTCATACCAAACACTGTGTTGAATATCAACCAAATAAATAAGATCTAGTAAATTGTTTTTGTCAAAAAAATTAAGTTATGTTAAGAAAGAAAATGATACGGTAAGGTTGATTTGATCTATATCTCATGAATCTACACTGCATTTTATCCCATCTCATTTAGTCCCACATCTCACTTCTTTCTGATTTTTGCCAAGTCTTTACGTTCTACTAAGCTCAAGCTAGACTGATATCACAGCAGTGAGAGCTTCAGAGAGACCTGTCTAAGTGCCTGCGCAGAGGCAAGATCAGGTACAACCAACATTATCTTTGACAGATGTATGTCCAATCTGCTCTCAAAAATTAACACAGCTGTGAAAATCTTCAATTAACCACACCCAGTGTTACACTACAGTTAGAAGTATCTCCTACTGTTCATATCAAGTCCTCTCTACAATAAAAGATGTTTTTTTCTTATTCTGTTCCCACCAGAGCAGAAGACTATTGATCACCTTTTTATAAAAGTCTTGCTATATGGATAGACTGTGGCTGTTTCGCAGTCTTCTTTCTTGCAGTTTAAACAAACTCCCTTCTCTCAGCCTCTCTTAATAGCATGTTTTACAAACCTTTTACATTTTTTCATGTTTTCTCTGGGACTTTCTCCAGTTTATTTAATAGTATTTAAACTATGATACATTCTAACCTATTCATTATAATTTACAGTATAATTTCCCTGCAATCCTCTAATTCCTGTTTCAAGCATGAATGAAACTTGGTAACCAGTGCAGTTAGTATTTGTTGTGCAACATGTACACAGGGACACACGTGCCTCTACAAATATACACAAGATCTGCCTGAGCCTGCTAACCAGTGAAGCAAATGTTTCACTGTGTATCAGTCAAATAGATGCAGCTGATGCTCATTTGAAGTATTTTATTTTTTCCTCTCCTCTACATATCTGAAGTTCTCATCCTACAGACTTAAAAACTTAAGTCATTTCAATCACTCTACAGAGTTCATGCTTACTGTTTTTGATTACTACTTCAAAAGAGTTATTATTAACACAAATCTACATTTTGTAAATAGTGCCTAAGACAGCTAATAGACTCGTTACATCTATGAACAGCACAAGATTTCTACCAGTTTCTGCAGTATTCAAAATTATTCAACGACTATTCAAATGCAATTTCAGTCAACATGTAACTTTCCATTTCCAGTCTTCCTGCAAGAACTCATCACAGGGTAACCCAGCAGTGACTGCCTGCCTGGTCACAAAGTACACTGCTCTTTCTGGAAGAGACAGATCTTTGTAAACGGCTGCTGCTCTGCCACATTTGTTTTGCCAGCAAAAGGGTGCTGCTCTCCCCTTGACTGATTCTTGGATAAAGCAGAAGAAAAGTACTTTTCATTACACAGTTGCAGAGGGTACACCTGCCCCAGAGGTAAGAACTAGCCCTGTAAAAAGCTCTCAGGATGGGAGAGACAGGGACAATATGGTCTTTTCCTTTGCTTAAAGTTGTACCACTACATGGAAAAGAATTTAAGATGCTGAGCTAGAAGCATCATCATTCTGTTTTTTGGTGATTTGGATACACAGCTGTGCTCTGGCTTCTGCTCCAATGCACACTTAAATATTTCTATTAAACAGTTCATTAATACAAACACATAAATACAGCTTGAAGCAGGAGCTGAGATCTAGATATTTTCTCTCTTAAGTAGATGAACAGTCATGTAAGATTGCCTGCCCACAAATTCATCAAATTCTGTTTAAATTAAGGTAGGTGTTTTGATCCCATGATTCTATACACAATAATCAAAAGAGATCTTCAGGAGATAGAATACGTAAACATAGACAGACAAAATCATTAGAATACAGACTCTTGGAGACTTATAAACCTGAGCCTTGCCATGCTCCAAGATCTCCCATCCTGTGCTGCAAGGGACTTCTAAGGCTTTTCCCATGGAGCCTTTTCTCATGTAGAAGCCTTAGTAAAGTATAAGCACTTTCTAGATTTTATTCTTTATTTAAAGATCAATTTATCATTTTGACAGCAGATATAATTTCACTTATCTCACACGTTTTTTCTGCAGCACTGATTTATTTTGGAGATCCTCCTTTGTATTGTAATTCAAGCCTAAACTATATGTTTAGTTTTTCTTTCACTCCTTTCCATCACAGAGGTAACTAATCCCTTGCTGTCAGCTCCCTAAGTGGTGTTGCATCAGTTTACAGGTTTGAATTCCAGTTTTGTTGTTAGAACAACCATGATGAAAGTACCTGAACATCTGATGCAAGAACACAGTCCCCAAGTGGCAGGTGTACTTTATTAACCACATCTTAACATGAACTCCTCTGTTTATCTATCTCAGAGAATGCTGCAATCCCCACCCCTAGCCTCCTCTGCTTCTCTGCTGCTCACTATGCTTATTTTGGCAGTGGGATTTCCAGTGACTTGCTCTCATCTCACCTTCTGCTGCCCTGTGCTTAAATGAAATGAGCTAGAAAGGATGTTGTCCTGCAGCAATCATGGGTTTTTATAATAAGGGTGTGTTCCAATCCCAGGTAGCTTTCCAAGTTTCCTGTTTTCTGATGCTCTGTGCTAATCAGTGACAGGATGTCTCAAGGGGTTATAGAAGCCCAGGCTTGCATGACAACACAGAAAGAAAATTTCTGTCTTCTTCAGCTTAAAAGGCTATGGAAACTCTGTTTTTGTTACTTGAGATGATTCCAGAATCAGTCCTACTTGAAAGTATCCTCTTGAAAGAAGTCAACAGAGCTTTCAGCTGCTTTTATCCACTCATTTTCTGAGTACAATCATTGGGTTTGATATCGCTATGGGTCACACTCTGCCTTCACTTACACAATCACTCATTTCAGGTGCAATCAAAAGCTCACTGTGGAATTTAGTCAGACTTACTTTTTTCCCTCTCCCTCTCCCTTTCCCTCTCCCTTTCCCTCTCCCTTTCCCTTTCCCTTTCCCTTTCCCTTTCCCTTTCCCTTTCCCTTTCCCTTTCCCTTTCCCTTTCCCTTTCCCTTTCCCTTTCCCTCTCCCTTTCCCTTTCCCTTTCCCTTTCCCTTTCCCTTCCCCTTCCCTTTCCCTTCCCTTTCCCCTTCCCCTTCCACTTTACTTTTCCCTTCAGTTCCCTTCCCAGGAGGAACAGGAGAGGTGGATGCAGATCAGAAATGTGCCCTGTGGGGCAGTAAGTCCTACTATAGGAGCCAAGTCTAGTCTTTCCCTTACAGCACTGACCATAGGGACTGCAGCATATTTTCCTCTTGGAGCTCTGATTTCCCGGTGATCATGCTACAGTCCCCTCCCTCTTTGTAAATGAAAACAAGAAAATGGACCTGAAATGCCCTTTGAGTATATGTCCTCAGGGAAGGAGATGACCCTGTCCCAGATAAAAACATTATGTTGGCAGCAGTCACTTGAGTTACTTCATTCTTTGTTACCTAAACATGAGGGGTGTAACATTTAGCATAAACACCCCACTATCTGCCTTCCCTGTGGGTCCTTCACTAAGTATCTCCATATTTATTCTTGTTTATGCTTCACTCAGACAGTAAGCTTGATGTCTTCCCTTCCAGGAAGCAAGCAGTTAAAATTCAATTTGAAATAACAGTTCCCAGAAGTTTCATTTACCTCAGTAATTACTGCTTAGGGAGAGAGAAAAAAAAAACCAAGTCCCTAAATCCCCATAGTTTGCTGGTAGTTCCTCTTTGCAGTTGACATTGTATTTACTGATATATTTCAATTCAAGCATGAAAAATTAGTCAAATACCAATAACTTTGTTATCCAGAGTGCTGACAAAGGAAATAATGGAGCAATTAAATGACACATTGGAACAGGCTCATTAAACAAATATAGCCACCGTTATACTGGCAGCAGCATCTTCATTAAAACCGGGTTTAGTATCAGGCAGAGGGAGAGGAAGAAAAGAGAGAGGGGCTGGGAAAGTGAGAAAGGGAATGCAATAATATTTTGCAGGACATTTTCCAGCATGGGAAAGAACAAGGTACAAAATCATGTTTGTTTACCTTCTGTCAGAGAGTCAGTGCCAGCAGTGGACTATGTTGAATTCTCCTCACATGACCAAGGATCTTCTCAGTTCACATCTGAGTAACTTTATAAGGGAAATAAATCATT